>NC_092523.1:77765757-78068787 GCF_037038585.1 Patagioenas fasciata | reverse complement strand
ACTGAAGGAATTATTTTTTTAATATTATTATTATTATTATTTAATAGCAACAACTACAATTCTATGTAGTGCCCTGCATATTTAACACTTATTGGAAAAGTCTGCTGAATACCACCGATTGAAATCAACATCTTTCACGGATGCCAGTCTTCTATTTTTTTTGCCCCCTCCTTTGAATGTTCAGAGCTTAGCAAGTCATTAGTCCATTAGCACAAAGTACGCCAATCAATGTCATTTAAAGCTGTAGGTCATCTGGGTTTTCATAAACAATCTTAAGGATAATGACAGCTACGTACCCTTCTGCTCTCATTTTCATTTCATCTTGAGCCTTCTTTGAAACATTAGATTTGGCATTTGCAAAGAAATAAACCCACTGCTGGTGCTACTTTTCACAATGATAAAACAGAAATTATGTTCTGAAAATTCATTAGGAAAATGCAGGATATATTGACCTGGGTTTATTCTTAAACTTTCTAATATTCTTGGTTTTACTGGGATGATTTGCAAGAAGCTATGGCAACAAGAACTGTAACTTTTTAGCTTTAAAGACATTTTATTCAAAGGTTAGAAAAAGTCTTGAGCTCAAGTTACACGACAGGGCAATAGTAAATTCAGGTCTGAGCTCTGGTCAGACCCCCTGTTCAGCCTTAGGCATATCACTTAATCTCTCGAAACGGCTCAGTTTCTCCCTCTAAATGAAAACAAACCAGATTGCCTGATATGTTTCCCCCCCCTTTTTTTTTTTCCTTCAAAACAGCACAGTGGTGCAGACTATTACATTAAGCTGGCAGCAAGTGTGTCTTCCATCAACCTCCTGCTTTCTGCCTACCTACGGGGAAAGGCTCATTTATGAAATAAACCAGCTGAAATCTGAAGCCCAGACCTCGAGTTTTCCATGAGGTATGAAAGGGTCATTTGCAAAATCTCACGCCATCCTTGCACCGGCAGCGGACAGGAAAGCATATTTACTCCCAGTCTATCAGATATCAGGTAGCCACGGGGGATGCCATGGCAAGAAAAAGCTCAATATCTTCTTCATTTCTGTCCAGCTACCAAAACAATTCTTCATCAACCCTTATTTTATTCAATGGTAAGGTGGTGTTACCTTGGGCATACTGTGATAGGAATAAGGAGTAACTCCCCAGAAATGAAGCGCTGCAATGACCCAAAGTATATATAGTTTCTCTGAGCTATAAATGTGTGCTCAGAAGTTGTCCATGGGCTCTAACTGGCGAGATCAGTGGGACATATAAGGACTCCCTTTAGTTCTGGGTCTGGAGGACCCATGCAAGGACACAAGGGTTGGGATCAGGTTTTTCCCCAGTGCTTGTTGCAAAGAGTCATTGTTTTATGTCAGCTTTGGCAATGAAAGGATCCTTGGGGAAGGGAGGGAGAGTGGTTACTGATATGAAATCTATATCTTGTTTCATTCTTTGTTAGGTTGGTTGAAAATTTTTAGACTTATTCTTTTTGCTACCTCTCGAAGGAAAACTGGCATAGTATCCCCACAATGAAAACAATTTGATGAAATAAGCTCCTATCTTTGAAGCTTTTGCCATTTATTTCCTGAGATGAAAGAGATAAGTTTTGATTCAGAAATAAGTCCAATGGCCAATATTCATGACACTCAATGGATGTTTGTCAATAGAAACTGAAATTCAGGTCCCTCATCTGAGTTAGAATGGAGATTTGAACCTGTTATGCTTGAGCACCCAAACTGATGGGTGTTGGCTACTCTTGAGCAATTAATTCTCCCATGAACAGTTTTGTAATCCTAAATATCCTCTTTGATAGGTCTGTAGTTTCTAGCTCTACTAAAGCCCCATATCTCATCTTTGCAACAGATGAACATCCCTATAGGTTTCTTTTTTAATGTCAGAAAAGTATATATTTTCAAAAACAATATAAGAAAGGGAATTAGTGGAACAAAACCTGAAGGTTCCTCAGAAATCAGAAAGGATTCTCCCAGTGGATATTAAACTGACTTAGAAACACCCTCTCTAGATTCTCTGCACCAGTTTGGCAGGAGAGTTGAGCAGGAAGGCAGAGCCATTTCTGCGATGCTCTTGCAGGAATCCAAGCCTGTTGGTGTTCACACCATCCAGTGTGTTGTCCACTTCCTTAAGGCCTTAAAATAACAGTTTTATTGCCTGGGAGGTTTTCGTTACCATTCTGTCTTTATCAGAATAAGTTGGTCAAGTCAATGTAACACACACCAACTCTCCTCCTAATTCTAATTACAGAAATATTTTTGAAATACCATGGATTTGCTTTGCCTAACAGCCCTCTCACCCAAGCAAGCCACGCTAAATAAAACAAGTGGTGTTCATGGAGTTACTGCAAATGAGATAGGAGGGCAAGGAAACATGCCACTGCGCACACTGATTTGCAAGGAAGCTAGAGAGCTGCCAACCTTTTCTTTTTTTCTTTAAATTTATTTTGTTCCTCTCTCCTTTTTCCTTCCATCCTCCCTCCCCTTCCAGTACAAGGCACAACTTTAAATTATCTTGCACCAAGACAAGAAATAAATTGTCTATTCCTGATTACACTCTTTCTAAAATCTGAAATAACCTCACTTTCCTATGATTTGGTAAGTCACCATTTGATTTCTTATCCCTTAGGAAAAACAAAGGTATTACTTTTGACTGGATAGATGAGGAAGAGCTACTATCAATTACTAGAGCTACCATTTCTCTTATCAACCCTGAAACAGCTTTCCCTGGCCTTTTATTAGGCCACTTAGAGGATGATGTGAAAGTGACAGTGAACCTTCTCCAGCATTACTTTCCAACATTGGCAACCAGAGGCACGCCAATGGCATTTGTTAATTACTAGAGTGGTCGAGACAAATAGAGAGTTTTGCCATAATAAACCCAATGTTGAGTTGAGGAGCATGTGAGAAGAGACGGACTCAATTCATCAACTACTTATCTTAGCCACGGAAAAAAACCCAACAAACTATATAAAGCCAAACATATACAACTTTCATGAACACTGAAAGAGTAGTGGAGCCAAATTGAGAGAATGTGGAGATGCCATTAACCACAGACTAACACACATATCCTTCAGGTAGATCCGTGGGGTTTTCCCCTCTTACCATTTCCCTTTTGGGTGCTCAACTATGTGGAAAACCCTTACAGTCATGAATGGCCCAGGAAGATCTCTGACCACTGATGGGCAATAGAGAAGCCAGTTGATGGCAAACCATTGCCATCAAAGAAAACAAGATGCAACAAAACAAAATAAACAAAAAGAACCCCACACCTTTGTTCCAATTGCCAAATTGGCTGACATCCACCACTAATCTAGTTTACAATGCTCATTTCATGCTCCAGCCTAGGCTTTGGCACATGGTATTTATCAGCAGAAACCCCAATTCTCAGCCTGTTCCACTCTCCCCTCAGGTCTCCATGTTGCCCCACACTCTACAGAGAGCAATTCCCTGATAATCAGAATCAGGCACTGACATTACGAACCTTTTCATTACTTGTGGTGTATTGCTGGTTTGTAAAATATAGATTAAGCGTAGAGTCATGCTGTGCCTTACATCAGGCAAGTGTTGTTACATGTTTATTAAGAAAGTTATTTGAAAGGGAGATCATGCAGTGAATTACCGATCCTGCACAACCTACTAAAAACTGGGTGATGAAACAACATAATCATCATACATCAGCTTCCTATTACCCGTTTTAGTGTAATTTGTATTCTCTGCTTCTGTGTAAACAGAACGTCACTTACTGCACCGTCAAACTTTATTTTTACAGCTAAAAGGTGGGTTTATTATTCATAATGCTAACAATTGGGAGCAACGAAAATGTTCCATATGCCAGAAATCAAAACCTGTTACCATGGAGTTGGTTACAGGAAATTTAAAGCAAATTAAAGCTCTGACAACATTAGTTTTAGACTGGGAAAGCGTAAGAGAGAAAAGCTGCACAAAGACGAATTCTATGCATGTGCTCCTGCAGGCTGTTTTAGTATTTCAAACGCATATTGAAAGCTAGAAAAAGCTAATTATTTCTCTGGGCTAGGAGAACACGTGTACGAGATGATGAGCATGTGAGTTGGGAAGTGCATACTGGTGTGAGCACCAGCGAGAGGCAGATGGTCCTGGTTTTGTCCTCTCTCCTTATTTTTGGTAGGACACCTGCCAACACCCATAGGGAAATGTCACCCAGGGCTCTGTGGCTTTCCAATTCCAGACCTCCGCTCAGGAAGTTTTTTTGAAGGCCAGTAAACCATTCAGCCCTGGTCTCCCCTTCATAAATAATTCCTGTTGGCCATTGAGGAAGACTAGAGCTGGCTTTCAGCTTCATTACGGTTACTTGAGAGTACTCTCTGGTCCAGCCTCTTCGCAGGCAGCCTATTCCCTTGTGGGAAATCCTACTGGGCCATGGGGAGTGGTGAAAGAGAGCCGTCAGCAGTGACTGCTCGCCTAGCTGGAAGCCACGCTCCTGTGCACTTTCCATGCAATCAATCATGAAGGAAAGGTCAACAGACAGCTTTCAAAAAACCGATCCATTTAACTACTGACATTGATCCGGGCCAGAGAAGTGGAGCTGGTCGGGGGGAAGGAGGAAGGGAGGGTTCAGTGGTCAATCACTGGAAATCTAAACCCCTTTTAGCCTAATGGGAAGACTAAACACAGTCTTAAGCTTTTTGCTTTAAATCTCACAGTGATTTGCCCGAGGCACTGTGGGACCTTTACATGGATGTCTTAAAAAGTAAAGGAAAAAAACCTCACATTATTTTCCACATAAAATTAAATGTCTAACAACTTTTACTGCATAATGCAGCGTTGTACCAGTGAGTGAGATGGGTGGAACAGGAAAAGAACAGAGGAAGTCCCAGGTGTGATTCCAGAGCTGACAAAACTCTATTTTGCTTTGGCTATAGTTTGGAAGATGTTCTTCCTCCCATCCTAAGCACATCTTCCAGTGCAACTCAAGACATCTTGTCACTGCCATTCTGGAGACCGACTAATTACCTTCCAACTAAGAGAAAGCTAAAAAAACCCAAACCCACAATTCACAGCTTAGGGCTTTCTGACCCTGAACCCTCTTCTGAAGAGGCAACATCTTGCAAGAGATCTCACAGGAGCAAAGCAGAACAATATGTGGCTGGTCATTCACCACCCAGGCTCCGTTGCAAACTTCTGTCCATAATCTCTCATAAGGGTCCGACAGCCACCAAGTCGTATTTTGTGAGGGCTGGATTTTACTCTCATTGCACATACATCGCTTCATCTCACTGTACTTCAAATCCCCATCAATAAAGTGGAAAGACTATGGCTTCCTTACCTTGCCAGTATGTAGTAGGATAAGTATATGTATTATGATATGCTCAGTGATAGCGATAATGAAGCATTAAAGACAGACAGCCTGACCAAGAGATAACTGAAATCAATGGAAGGATTCCCTCTGTATTAATTGGGCTTTGGCTGTAGTCCCCATTTAAAAAGGACAAGACGTATGGGGATTTCTCAGTCTCTAAGCTGGAGGTATAGAACAATTCTCTGAATCCCATAGGACCTATTTCTCAATCAAACGTGGTAAGAAAAGAAACTCTGCATGAGATGCTACCACAGAAAAAATAAGACATGAAATCCTGTGCATGTTTATGTATGTGTGTCAGGGGAAATGATATTAAATTCAAGGGTAAAAAATAGAATTAGATATCAAAAACAGGATTAAACCATAAAAATCTATCCACTATGGAGAATCCAGTTTGTAAGATAATCTTCTCTATAAAAGGCAGAATATTAAAGTAAATAACTCAGAAAAGCCCAAGAGAATCTGAGATTTCAGTAACCAGCCAGATGGAGAATGCAATATAGTCAAGAGCACTGCATGCTACACTTCATTTGTTTAAGAGGGGAGGAGAAAAATAAAACCACCCAAAAAGACCTGCTATTGTTCTTCATGGTTTTCTCAATTATTTCTTTGTTCTGCTCCTCCCCATTTGCATCGACACCACTATTAGTAAAGTCAGCCATTAGCACTGCAAAGTATGATTGTGCTGTACTTCTTGGACCAGAGCAAGGAAGCCAACTGAAAGGGACATGTCAGTCTGAATATGCTTTTCAGTCTTCGTTTTGTCCAAACAGAAAGGGCTGTTATTTTGTCCTTTTCCAGGGGAGGCTAGAAATACTGACAGATTCTTTGAGGGAAAAGCCTTTACTAATGATAGTCTGTGACCGGTAACACCATGGTCCAGCCCCATCCCCACATAACCCTTCCCACATCCACCCAACCATCATGCTACGAGTTTACCAACGGAAATCACCTGCATTTCTGATAATCCAACACCGTACATACTCCAAAAAATGAACTCCATATCTTTAACTTCCAAAAAATAGCTGCTAGCCTTTCTATGTCTTGGTCTTTTCTAAAAGAGCACAAGCACGAGGTTTGGGGGGGGTACTAAGATACACCGTAGTATGCTGCCAGTCCTCATAAGTACACAAGCAATAAGCAAGGGATTACAGCTACTGAATTGCTGTGTTATTTCAGAAATGTATTTATTCTATTTTATTTAAATTCTCTTTGCTTTATTTTATTGATTTATAATGAAACAAACCCCTTTGTGGTAAACTGAAGTTCTGAGGCTTAATCAAGCCTACAGGCTGTGGAAACACAGAATAAAACTGTTCTTAATTGCAAAGGACAGAAAACATAATGCAAGATAAATCAAAACTCTATAGTACAAAATATCTAAACTCCAATTAAAAGCAGACATAGGCCAAGCTAAACAGGAAAATGGTATCCCAGAAAGAAAAAATAATTAAATTTTTTGACATATTCATTTCAAATTAACTTTGTTTTCTAAATAAGCATGAGGATCTAGACTTGGTATTTAAATGTCTTTGAAGATCACAGTCCTAGTGATCTCCAACCATCTTGCATCCACCCTTCTCCAAAAAGCCCCACTCGAATCCCTGGTCTAATTCTGGATCTCCTTTCCCTTGTGCAAATTATTTACATGTGTAGAACCAGTGTGAGCTGATCTTGAGCATCACAGCACACACGCCAGCAGAAACCCCCACCTGATCTATTACGTGACTAAGACCAGAATCGTTCAGCTCTAGCAGGAGGTTTTATCATCAGCTTTTATCTAAACAATGATAATATCTGCTACGTTATCCCACAGGGGCAGAATTCTGCTTTATCCAGTAGTTTGAAGTTGCTGCTTTTTTGGCTGACATGTCACAGTCAAGGAAGGGCATAGACAGGGAGATGGGTATAGGAATAAAAAAGGAAATGGAAGCATAAACATGTTCAGAACAAACAGATAACCGAATAGGCATGTACTTCACAGAAACATACGCGTGTTCCTCTCAAAACACAGTTCAAAAATGGAAACAATTCAGATTAAAATGTGAAAAACAGAAACCAAACCTGAGCGATCCCCAGCTCTTCAGCTGGATAAACAACTTGCCCTTATTTTGATTAAGGAGAGCTATTACATGTTTTTCCTGAAGCTATTATTCTGTGAGGAGCATGCTGTAATTTACAAACCCCTCCAAAAATGTCCCTTTAATGAAATTAATAGGAAATTAATGCTGTCAGGCAGAAAGCTTTTAGCTAATAGTTTCTAACACTTCCCTCTTTGAGGAACTGGAGAGCAATTTTCATTTACCAGCTCTCTAAAGGTGAAAACAACCTGTAGTTCCTCTGATAGCACCTTGATCCTCTTGTCTGCAGTCATCAGACATTTCTGGTTTGGGGATAGCATATAGCAATTGTTCAAGTCTTCTGCCCAACAACACTGACACACAGTATGTGCCTGGACCCAAAGTAGCAAGAATTTCAGAAAATAGCATTCCTCCTAAGGCACAAATGGGTCTAAGATGCACTCCCAATACAGTCAAGAGAAGCTGGATTTAAAACTCCCACTGGTTCCTATGCGTCAATGGACATGTTGGATAAGATCATGGCGAGACTAAAATACACATTTGTCACAGAACAGTGGAAGGTCTAACCAAGCTGAAAGCCAGAACAGCAGGTATGTTGCACAGAAACAGCAATATAAGAGAAATAATATATTTACATTGGTCCAAAGCAATATAATGGAAAAAATGGCAAAGCCAATTTATAGACTGAGACAAGAACTGATAAAATCATCTTCAACCAGCATTAAGAGCACTTTAACATGTGCTAGTTTCCCCATGTTTTCTTAGTCAGAAAACATTAAAATTGTCTGTTTGCTGAAGGATTTGAGTATCCCTCCTAACACTCACACGACCATGGCTAAATCCTGGGCTGGTGAGAGGCCTCTCATGGCCATAGAAAAACACCACCATTTCATACTGAGATCCCAAAACTTCATCTTTGAATGCCAGCTGTAGCAGTGGGAGTAAGAGAGTGACACCAGGCTTTAAGCAGAAGCGTGCAAGTGATTCAGGGATACAACATCTGC
Organism: Patagioenas fasciata; assembly: GCF_037038585.1. Lineage (NCBI taxonomy): Eukaryota > Metazoa > Chordata > Aves > Columbiformes > Columbidae > Patagioenas > Patagioenas fasciata. Next base: position 78,060,369 of record NC_092523.1, on the reverse strand, counting down.
TGCTGTCACAGCAACATCCCGCACTGCAGAGACACATCACCGCATCTGCTGCCTTTTCCTACCCTGGGAGTGCGGGACAGCAGCTGGCAAGCCGGCTCCAGACCCAGCGCTTACCTCACACTGGTGTCACATTAATGGAGCCGTTTCGAGTGTGAAAATACCGTGAGTGAGATCTGCGCTGGCCCTTTCTGTCCCAGGAAAGGTGGCACAGAAGAAAGAGCAAGGCTGAAACCCGGATGATGCTCAAACACGGCTGGGAATGCTGACCCCAGCATCACTGAGATGGAGACAAAAAGCCACGTGTGTCCTGTTCGGAAAAGTGAGGTAGGGCAGACCACGGGGAGCACTGGCTGTGCTTCTCTCCTATTAATTCTTCTCTCAGGAGCCCTGCTTCAAGGCACTCTTGAATTACATGCCTGACACTCACTTTGAACATGCTCTCAAAGTGATGAATGTCCCGTTAACCGACTTTTTATTTTGAAATACATTATTATATGGCCTTCTAGAGAGATGGAGTCACCAACCACGTGAATGACGACCCCTGGCAGAAGACGCGCTTGCAAGACCCCTCTTCCCCCTGTTGCTTGTACAAACCTTACAGAGAGAAAAAAAGCAATTAATTAATCATCATTCACATGTCATCTAATAGAAAATGGTTCCAGGAGACGTAGAAATATGTAGAAATGTTTTTCCCTTGGGAAACAGGCAATCTTTTTTTAAAGAAGATGAGAGACTAAGTTCTACTGTGGCTGGGCTCAGCTCCCAACTAGGGCTGTTTTTTTCCAGCTTAAGGCTTACTACAACTTTTCAAATATAGTATTTGCTATCAATCTGTAAAAAAGACAATCTTGAAAGCAAAAAAGATCCTACACTGTGTTATTCACTATGCACTTTTAAATTATATTAGTAAATAATTTATCAGAGAGTTTAAATATTAGCTGGACTTCTTGGTCAAGAAGCCAGGAATTTCGGAGTTCTAAGAGAGGATGCAAAGATTAATGTTACACGGGACATTTAATCACAAAATTAGGAGAGCTCTGATGCAAAGCAGCAGCCAGTCTTTCCGGGCTGCATGTCTCATTGCTAGGATACCCACAGACCAGCTATCACACTTAGGGGATTGTTTCACATCAAAGAAAAAAAGGCACGGGGGCAAAGACCAGACCCCAGGCCTTGGATCTCTGTGCTCCAAGCCATAATTAGGGGATCTCGGGTCACGCTTCCTTTCTTTCTCCCTATCACTTTGGACCAAAGGATCTGTCCTTCTGCTCTTCATTTTGGCGCACTTCACAAAGGAGACCCCAGGGGGCTGGGGATGGTTTCTCACAAAACAGCCTTATCTTTGCAATCAGAGCTGTCTCCTGCAAGAGGTCGGTTTTTCGGGGAGAAGAAGGACTGGAAGCTGGACTCCCTGGCAGTGCTCAGATCATTAAAATGCCCTTTTGAAGAAACCTCACACTTTTCCTGAAACTAGGAGGAAAAAAACAAGCATCTTGGCCAGTTCTTGGGAAGGCAGGGACCATTCCAAACTAATTCCGTGTGTCACAAGGATGCCAGCGGAGCCAGTTTCTCAGGGCAGGGTTGGACCGTCTACATGCAGAGCACTGTGAAGATGACACCTCCTTTACATACTTTCTGCTTCTGTTGTGTGCACCAGAATCAGAGCAGCAAATGATCTTTTTCTCCAATAGGACAACCACTGACTTAAGAGGGATGGGCAGAGCTGCAACAAGGACCTACTCACCAGTATAAAATACCAACCTCCACTGGAACCAGTGTCACCCGCACCCAACAATAGTCTGGTGAAAGTGAAATGAAACTCCTTGAAATGGAAACTGTAAGAAAAATGAAGGCTTCCATCTCCATGCTCTTTTATGTTTTTTTAAATCACCCGGTTAAACTTCAATGTAAAAATATATTTCTCCCTTCCCTTATAGGTGCGTGCAAACTCATCACACAAGAAGAGGACATTATGCCCACAGAATCAAGTCTATTCCCTTTAAATATATTTCACCTCCACTTACTTTCATATGCCCTTGTATTCTCAGAAACCCCTCTTTGTTCACAATAAACTTGTCACCCTCTTTGTCTCTCTGCAACTCACATATTGGTTTTGATAGCTTTGCTCTGCAACTTATTCCATATGTTTGCTTCCCTCCGAGTAGAACAGTTCTGTCTCACTTCCCTTTTGTTCTTAATTTCCTAATAATTAGAGTCACTGTATAGCCCACATTCTTTTTTTTTTTTTTAAAAAAAAACACAACACAGACACAAAACCATATGAATAGATTCCTAATGGTCTATTTTATTGTTATTATTTTAAGCTTCTATTATGTTAATGCTCTTGTTAGGTCATATTAAATTGTTCTCTCCACAAAGAGATAAATGGTTCCTTTATTTTTGCCTCATTAAAAAAATACTAAACCAAGAAAAGCAGAAACAAAAAGAAAATAGGTGCCTGGCCCTCTCCCCTCTGGAGAACAACTGCAGTTAATTCTCAACAAAAAAAATCACCCATGCAAATCTGAACTTCTTATTGTCCCTGAGGTCTAGTTTAGAGCCTTCAATAATAACACCAGCTCTTTGGATCTACGTTTTTCCATCTTACTGACTAAACCTGTAAATACCTGCATGCTAGCCTAATATTTTTATGGATGTCTTCCTGCAATGGATATTAAATTGTGGTTCATTCTAAATGGAGAATATCACAGTCAAGATGTAGTCTGGTTAGTGTGGTTTAGTCTTTTCGTTATATCCACTGGTCCTCTTACCTATGTTCCCACTCCAAAAGATGGGAAAGCTGCCCAGAGGTTGAACTCACAGAGCTCTCCTCAGACAAGGGCTCTCAGCCTTATGGAAAAGAAAATGCTTCTCTAACCTTCTCATTATTCACCTCGTGTTTCTTGCCAACACATAGGGATGGAGCAAGCAGTGCTTGCATTAGCTAGACCAAAAACCTGTGTTTACGTATACGAATTCATACAAAAGAAAAATAAAGGCACATAAAACCTAAGCCCTCTTTTCTTGTCAGTGATGCCTCTCAATGGCTTGGGTAAACAGGACTTTCCGTTTATCATCCTTTTAGTTTTCTTTAAGGAAATTATGTTTTTCATTTGTAATACTCTCCACCACACCTTCCAAAGGAATGTCCTACCCAATCTCCCCCAGCAGACCAACTCAAGCCTACAGTTGCTGTATTCGTCACCATTTTAAATAAAAAGAGATTTCTGTTGTTCAGAATATTTTCCTGATGTCCAGAAGCCTGACTCTACTTATTTTCTTTCAGACTGGTAGAAAAATATATCCAGAAGGACAATGTTATCAGCTTATTGTCAGTTTACCATTAAAAAATCAGCCATCTCCCTGCTCCTGGAAAAGGTGCACAAGCAGGTGTGAAAAAAGGACACGGGCACACACATGGTCCAGAAATGCGTTATTACCTATGGAAACACGAGTAAGGAACTAAGGGCTCTACATACTTAAGCCCAGTTTGCAGAGTACAATAGCCTTGGCATCAAGACCAGCTTCACAAGACCATTTTTCTCTACAGTATCAGGATTTCTTTCTGAAAGCAGGCACAAAACAGTTTGCCATAGCCTCTCACTGACTATAAAAACAGAAGGAAAAGAACTACTGCAAATCTGCTATTACATGACTTGTCATCCCTCCACTTCTTCCGTCCCCAAGCCTGCGCAACGCTTCTCCTACTTGTGCCTGGCCACAGATCCATCACACTAAACATTTCTATTATTTCTGGCTGAAATGCATCTTTGTGAAGCTCATTTTTTAACAGTGCTCCTGAAACGCCAGAACACATGTTAAGCACTGTCAGCTGCTCTGCCTTTTGAAATATGCCTTTGCACAGGGTATCTTTCAAAACAATAAATCCAGAATGTTTAAAAGTCAGCAGCGGGGTAAGAAAAAACAAGCTTCTTCATTGCTAGTGATTACAGCGTAGACAGTTATTTCTTCTTTCTTGAACTTCCAATAATGAACTTGAGTGTTTTAGAAAACACAGAAGGCAAGGGTGCTGCTGTAAGTCAATGATGGAGCGAACGGCTTCTTTGTCTGCTACTGAAATTTGACTCTGAATCATTCGTGGGCCCCAAACACTCTGGCCAAGCAATGCAAGGGAGCCATGCAGGACCAGGGAGTACGGCGAACAAGAGGCCGATTCAGAGGAACTGGAAGGGATTCCAGAAAAACAAATCGTGGAAACCCTTCAGCCGCTGAGCCGGGACTCCAGCGAGCCTCTGCAAGAGGGTGTTGGTATAGCTGGCTCCCAGCAAAAGCCACCAGCGACCCAGTATCTCCTCTTCCAGGGCTATTTTTTCACAGTATGTTCAGCGAGCAAAACACACATGTGGTGTGAAACACCAGCCTGCCTGGTTCATCCACCCATATCTCGCATTTTGGGCGTACTCATGGGAAAGTGCTTGACTCATTTTGCTCCGTAGGAAGCAGAGCAGCCCTATCGCCTCAAGAATAATTTATTGTCATTAATAATAATACGCTGATATAGAACTTTTCATCCCAAAGGATCAGAAAAGCAATTTACAATCTCAAAGCAATTTTCGGAGTGGAATAGTTTGTGCTTTAAGGCACGGCTGGTGTGAGCATTGTGCACAGAGGAGCTGTGGCGTGCTGCTGACTCAGCTAACACCCCCCTGGGTACCCCAGGGGCAAGAAGAGGCAGCAATGGGTGAACTAAATGTGGCAGGGGATGCAAAGCTATCTGCTCTACCAAATTCAATGGGATGAAGCCATTAGGGCCACGTTCCCCCTTCCTCTGGGCAGGGGAAATGACCCTTCATCCATGAATCAGTGCAAAAGGAAATGGCGATGGACCAAGTGATGGAGGTTTCAGAAAGACAAGGAGGGCAAGAGCAGACCAGAGAGAGGCCAGTGGTTCCTGCTTTCATGCTTCCTTTGCTGCCCAAAGCAAAGATGCTGTGCTTGCTGGACATCACTAGTTAAAACATCAGTATGCCCTTGCTGCTTTTGTATCTCTCTGGCTGCAAAATAAACAGGCAGCAACAAGAACTACTTTTTGGTCACAATTCCACCTTGCAACCTGGATGCCAAGTGTCTCCCTTGCCCAGCAAACTCTGACTTCAGAAAACTAAGGCAAAAAATTGAGAAAATACGAAGTTGCACAAATATTACCATGTTTGTACCATTTTACAGTAAGGTATTTCTTCTGTATACCTCTATATCTTCCCTTAGTGCTTAATGCATAAGCTGGAGAGATGAAAACATAACTTTTGCTTAATGACCACACAGAGGAAAGGGCAATGCATCTCTCCAGGGAGGGTTGGTCACATATGGCATTTTTCAACATAGGTCACTAATTCAAATATAACCTACTTTACTAGTGGCTCAGATGTATCAGTGTCTACTGTTGCTTGGTGCCTTACAAGTAAAATGATTTTTTGATCTCAGGTGAGAGGTCTCCAGTTTATATAGATCTTGTAACACTGCCAGTTGCAGCAAGGAGAGTGAAGAGGCTCTCCCTTCCCATTTGGCCCAGCAGATCTGTGCAGATCTGGACTAGAAGGGGAGATCTCAGTCCTCTTGGAATGACTCTCACATAACTCCTCTGATCTCCCTCCTGAGCCCTCTTTCTTTATTTTTTTATTTAGCTAATCCTCTTTGGCTTTCTAATTTTACAATGCAAGTACACTTTCAGGTCTCAGATTTAAAACAAACCAACCAACATGATCAGCCAAGCCTGTTAAGTGCTTCCTCTCATCATGAACTACACATCTGTCTTCCCTACATCTCACACCTCCGCACGTTGGGAACGCAGTTCATGCAGGAGCTCAGAAATTAAAACAGTCAAAACAAGGTTAGAGGATAAAGTCAGGTGGAGAAATCCTCATTGCTACTCAACGCAGCCAGTGGGACTAAAAATAGGTCTCAGTATGAAGCTTTGTCAGTACCGAGACAACTATCACTGGGAGTTAGTTTATTAATTTTCCCAGTGCACACAGAGCCTTAAAAACACATCTCTGTGATCTTCTTTGGGAAGAAGCAGTATGCCATATATCAGGCTGTATTCCAGAATGTGAGAATCTACTGTTCTTCACATGCTATCCAGCTTGCATCCATTAATTCTTTTATAAGACTACACTGAGATTTTCATTAAGCATTTGGGGATTTAAGCAATCATTTGTGAGTATTAAAATCAATACTAGCTTGTATTGTTCACTGGCAATTCACTCTAATAGCATTGTACACAATATTTTCAACCATACTGGATGAGTGATGATGGTATAAACCAGTTTTGAGGAAACTTTGATTGCATTAAGTGCAAAGCTGTTATTTATTCTTAAACAGCCTTTACCAGTATCAAAGGGATGTAATTGATATATGTTGCAATGCTTTCAAACATGGATGGCTGTTGACATACGATTTTACAAACATGCAGACAGAAATCGGGATAGCACAGGCTATTACAGCTACAAATAAACTTTTAAGCAATTTAGGAATACATTAAAGGAAAGCAGAACACTCAGTGATGCTTCCCATGCCTTGGGGTGGAAAGGGAAGAATCAACTGCCTTCTTTAAGGATGCAAAGCCTTAAGCATTTGCCAATATTGCATTCATAGCACACCATCAACATGGCAGGGGGACCATTCACACTATTGTGTGTTTTGGGAGCATCACACCCTCCCATAGCAGCAGTTTTGTGGTCCAGCAGCGGCTGCAGTAGGAATAAGAGAGGCTGGCACTGGGGCAGCTGCCTCAGATTAAAATAGGCATCATTCTACACTGAATGTAGGACAGGATGAAAGAGACATGTGTATTTACATTGTCTATATAGATAGACCTTCAAAATATCTTTATGCTATTAGTTGTATAGGAAGACTTCTCTAAGACGTGTTACCTGCAAAAACAAAGCTCCCAACATCTCAGACTACAAAATTCCAATCGCACATCCATGCTGTAATCCTTGTAACTTTTTTAGTTGAGTAAAATTTTATTTCATTAGTAGAAAATTAAATCAAAACATGTGCTTATACGGTCGCATCCACACTCACAGGAGTTGCTATTCCCACAAACTACTGCATTTCTCTAATCATAAAGAAAGGACCTGGAGTTTTGCAGTTGTTATGGACGTTAGTACCTTAACTATAGAATGGGAAATATAAAAGGAATTATTCTCAGTTTTTGGCTTTTTTTACTGTTAAAGATGACTAGAAATTCCAATTAAAACATCCACATGGATGAATCCAAAGGGTACATACAAAAAAAAAAAACATAATCAAATCTCAGTCATTAGTATCTTTTGCAGGTTTATAAAATCTCTGATTCACTGAATGCAAGGGATTGATAGCAATAGCTGTAATCTTCATTTTTAATTGCTATGCAAGTAGTTTCACGGGGATTTAGTGGCAGCATTAAAATGCTTTAAATGTTTAAAACGCTTCTCAATACTAAAGCTTCATTACAGGGCAACACAAACTAATATCTTTCAAAGTAACGGGTGCAGAAAATCACACTTTCCTGCCCGAACGAGCTCAAGCAGCGAACCCGGGACAGAGGGACCCGCAGTCCCGGGAGCTCCGGGGCCGGAGCCCGAGCCGCTCTCTCGCTGCCCGGGCGGGGCCGCCAGGGGGCGCCCTCCCCGCACGGCTGCCGAGCACCGACCGGTGCTGGTTCCGGGGGAGACATCGCTCAATGAGCCCGGCTTAAATTTAGGTGGGTGCTGCCGCTGCCTTGTGCATTCTGCTCCCTCTTCTCCCCCTTCCTAACCAAACAATGTGGTCGGTCCTGCAGGGATCACACCCCGAGTCTGAAACTGGGAGGATTTAGCTGAACTTGCATCGCTCAACTTGTTGACAACCTCAACAGTGAATGACAACTCGCTGCTTTCAGAGGGATGTTAAAATCCCTGGGATGTTAGCAGAAATAAGTCAGTACGCCCCGAACTTGATGTAATGTGCTCCGAGACCAGCCTTAACGTTTTCATAACTCAATTTGTCTCTGCTCTGGCAGAGGTGGAGAGTATTGATATGCAAAGAAGAAAAGCGGTTGTGTTGGTGTCAGGGACAATTAAGGTCTGTGCTCCTGTGCCCATTAGCCGAGTGATTCGGAGCTGCTGGAAAGGTTTAGTCATTCCTGTGGGGGATAAAGGACATGGATACTCTGTCTGGGGATATTGATTGAGAGGGACACAAACAGTAGCTAAGATGCTTTTCCAGTGACACAGAAGTTAATGATTTAGTGATTCATACAAGAAAAGCTGCCTTCCCACCTTTGGTAATTGTTTGCATTGCAGGCAGTGCCATGTGAAGTGACCTTGTCAAATTAGCAAGAGCCCAGAGCTCCATACGGCAGGTAACTCGCTGGCAAATGACAAAGCTGTGTTTATCAACAAGTGAATCTCTGTACACACACACGCTGTTTCACCCTTGCTAAGCAAAATTTCTAGGAGCTCTTTTTCCAGACAGAGTAATTCAGTGCTGGATTTCTGGTTTGCTTGTCTCACCCTGTGCTAAAACATGCCAGGAAGCCAAACTCTGACTCTGTAAACGGCAAGAAAACTGAATCCCTCTCCCCTCGTTTTTCTTTACAAACACACACAAAGTACAAAAGCAAAATTAAGAGACAAAACATTAGAGCAATCCTTCTCAGGACAACAGGAAAAGGGAAAATGCCCAATTGGTGGGGAACCACAATTCTGTCGGAGGGCACAGTTGCTCCCCAATTTGCTCTCAAGCTGCAAGTGCAGCAAAACAAATGCAAACGTAAACCAAGCTCTCAGAAAGGGTAAGAAATGGGCTCAGCTGCAAGATTACAAGACTCAAGAGACTGTTAATGGGCTATAGAGACTGTCACCTGCAGGCTACTGTTGGGCTCAAATTCACACTGGCTGAAAGTTTTCACCAGCTGACGACTTGCTGGTGGTCTGTCTGGAATAAGCCAATGCCTTCCTATCTGTCTTAAAAAATCACTCTTCTAATTCACATTAACTTTGTTATTTTGTCTGTTTTATGGTCTCTTCTTACCTACTTTGGGTTTCTTTTTTTTTGGTTGGTTGGTTGTTTTTTGGTTTCGTTGTGTTTTTGTTAATGTTTCACGCCTATCTAGTAAATTCGAAAAACAGTGTGGAAAGGACACTTTCTGAAAGTTGCTTAACTTTGCTCAATAAAACCAATGACCTGTATATTCAAATGCACAGCTCTCGATGCTGCTGCAAGATGAAATTTTGTGAAAGCTTTTTTTTCCTGCTTAAAACCAGCTGGGTTTTGCCACTGGATGTGTAATGTGTTACCCATCACATGGTAAAACTCTACATAAGGCAAAGCACAACAGCTTCACGAGAAATGTGGCTGAGCATGCCCTGCTTGGGGGGGAAATTATAATTTGATATTAACGCGTCCACAGGGATTTGTAGCTTTTCCATCAAAGTGTTCAACATGAACAATATATTTCATGGTCTTCATGTTCGTAACAGACTTCCGTGATGGAACCGCCCTGTTATCCTTGAAGCTAATGGAAGATTCACTGTTCAGATCAATTACATTTGCTAGGTCCTGGAATATATACATATATCAGATCACGCTGCTTCCCAGCACCTACTCTACCTTTCTCTGAAATACAGTAACTTATGCAGATGTCTAAGTAACAAGCCAGAGTGGGACTCAAACATTTTTCCTAATACATTTCTAATTATTTGCACTCAACTCATTGATGTGACTCTGGCTTTGTTTCAGCTGTGCAAAACTAAAGTATCATTGGACATGAATTGGGCTCAAGACTTTTAAAGTCCCACCCTGGTTTCATGAGGGATTAATTAAGGCACCTCAAGAGCACTGGGTACTCAATATTTTCCTTTTTCTTAACCCTCATTAAAGAAAATCTTTTAGCTAAAAGCAGAATTTCTTTGATGTGGGTTACTCATATCCTTCCCCCTCCCCCAAAAATGTACAGTGTTAAGCACATAAATCATACTGAACATGACCAATCTAAAGGGAAGTGACAGATGACTGTGACGGCCATTAAATGGTTATTGCATCCCTGCCACGTAATGCAATTAGATGGCAAGGAACATGTAATGTGTATTGCTCTGGTGGGAGAACGGAGAAATTATTGGATTTTCTCTCTTAATCTATTTATATCTTGCAGTGGGGGCATTAGGTAGATTAAACTAGAGACAGTGCCCCCATTCAGTATGCTAAGTAGTGTTTGTCACTCATTGCATTGCATGGCAATAACAGCTGTGAGAGTCCCGCATGTTGCAATAATACTGAATCAGAGGGAAAATGGCTAAAGAAGTCTTCTGCTACGAGAGGACCAACCTGTGTGATGTGTTTCTCTAACAAAACACCAATGTCCTCTTTCAACAGTGCTTGCTTTATATGCAGGTAGTTCTTCAGACTCTGCTGAGGCTGAAAACTTCAAAGTTTAACGAACTCAGCTTCACAGTAGCTTCTGGAGGTCAGCAAGTTAAAAAGGATCTTCATGTTAAAGTGGGGCCATGAAGCCCTTAGAGGTTACAAGTACAAAGTAACAAGTGAATGGACAAGCCAGCAGGATTCAACATGCCGTTCCAGCTTTGCTATTGATGCGCACCCTTCATCATTCAGAAATTATATCTCCTTGTCTCTGCAAATGCCAGCTCAGACCACAGATTTTTCTCAAACAATTCTAACTGAATTTGCAGCCCAAGCTCTGTTGGGACAGAAAGGTGCTTACGTGGCTGTGGCTTCAGCCACAGCATAGCCCCAGTACCACCTCCCACTCCGTGGTGGTCCAGTCCCTGCAGGCTCAAAAGTTCAGGATGGATCTGTCAGCAGGTGATTTTCCAAAAGCTAATTAATCCTTTGAACATCTGATCTCAAAACTGTCCTCATATTTTTGCTAATTCAGGCTTTCTCAGCAGATTTCTAGGATTTCCTGACTTGAACACAGCAATGGTTGCTAATGACAAGGTAAGTGGCCAGCTGTGGCTCCTTAATACAACCTCACATAATTGCTGCTCTAACATCCTCCTCCTCCAACCCTTGCATTTGTTCATCTGAGGTAATGGATAGGTAGCCCTAGAAACCAACAGGCTTTGTTCATGCACAGATAGATTTAACACAGTCTGGAGCGATAGGAGGCTTCTCTGAGACATCCTACTGATACACTTTATGCTGTAGCAGCACCATTCAAATCTATCTCTCTCAAAGGGTTAATTCAGCACTTGCTGCTCATTTTTGAGCACTGGGCTTAGCCCAGCACAGACCCCAGTGCCCATGTGTTTTTCCTGAGCCCATGTCACCTCAATTCTGCTCTGCATGGACAGGAGCCTGTCTGGGTTTTCTGTCGCCCTGTTCCACTGCTCTATGTGCTGCAATAAGCTCTGCTGAAGTTTCCTAGAAAGCTGTGGGAGGACGTAGCCATCCACATGGGCACATGGAAGACTTGTTCTCCTCAGGTACATCCTCTATAAACACATGCTGGGGGAAATGAAACTGAATGCCTGAAAAGAGGTGATTTCCTATCATTACTAAAAGGATATTTGATGCCGGTTTTGGGAAGACAGAGCTGCAAATCCAGATGTAAGGTCATACATCTAAAAACAACTCCTTTTGCAGAAATAATAGTTACTAGCATTATAATAGCAGGTCAGAACCAAATCATAATAGCAGTCACTGCCATACTGAAAGCCAACAGAGGAAATGAAAGAATAACAGAAACACACTCTGGAGCTGGTCCCTTTATATAAGAGAGGTGAAATTTGTTAAGACCGTATGTTGGTCGTATTGGAGGAAGCATGGTTTATCTTTATGAATTCTGGAGTTCTCCCAGCAAACTTTCGAGGTTTGATGTCTCTCAGATTTGCTGAATTTCCCATGTGATAGCAGACTGAATGAAGCTTAAAGTAGAAGAACCGATAGTAGAAGTTAAAGTTGCTCTTCATCAAGCTCACTATCAGGTTCCATTAGAAATCCTATTGTTACCTGTGTTATTACAGTGACTGACAAAATTGGCTTGATGAAGAATTTGTCAGGTTTATTCTGAAAGACAAACATAATTTTTATGGAGAGACTGAAGAAAATCTGACCAACCTCTTTTATACACAAAGCCAGGGCTGCCAACCCAGCATCACAGTACAAACAGTACAACTTATCTCGTTAACTGCTATGAACAGCTTTATCTTCAGTCCTACCACTCTCTAACCTCCTCATCTCCCCCGGTTCCTGCGCAAGTCACCGTGTTGCAGTCACAGCCATGACCAGCACCCAACAGCCTTGGATCTTCTCAACAGGGCGTGTGGCTTTGCATTTAGTGACAGAGAATTTGCAGCCCTGCCAGCACTGAATGTGGTGGCAACTCACATGCAGGAGGACTCAAGCTGCTGTTCTCACTGATCGTTGATGCTTGGGGTAACACATTGAGCTGCCGCCACCTCCTTCGGTACAAAAAGCCAAGCAGTAAAGTCTATGCAAAGAAAGTTCCATGTCACACCATCTTTGTTGGGCAGGCTGGCAGCTCTGTATCACTCTTCTTGTGACCACCAGGTGTGATATTCCAGCAGGATTAAAGACACTCCACTTTAGTAACAGAAAACAATGAGGACTATTCTGAACTCACTGTTTGACCTGAGGAATTCAAGAGCCATGACTAAACTGAGCTTCAGCTCAAAACTTTCATTTACACATTAACAATCTGACAGGAGCAAAGAGCTTCCATGGAGCCTTCTGGACCTGTCTGAGATGAAAGGACTGTCAAAGCTCCTCTGCTGGGGGTGGGCAACCACCAGGTGAGAACATAAGTGCCCAGGAATCTTTCTGCTGCTTTCCAAGGGCTTTGTAGCAATTCAGTTTTCATACCTTCTGCTTTGTCAGGTGAAATATTTGAATTGCTCTGTCTGATGACAGGATATATATTTACAGTGAAAATCCCAGTCCTTTCCGCAGTGTTATTTTTACATTGAGCACAGGAACACTAAAAGTTTCTGACTGACACCTTTTCATTAAAGGGCGAAAAAACTCCACAGATCTATCAAATCTCTAGGTGTAATAATGTAATATGATTATTGCTAAAAATAAGATCAATTTATGGTAGAAAAATCAATTTTAGCAATTTCCACTGCTAGATATATTGCTTTTACATCCTTTTGTGTACAGTACTTCAACTAACTGAAAACTGACACTCAAAAGTTCTTGTATGAACAGCTCAGCTTCTGAAGAAACTAATGTAGAGAAAAAGAAAAGAAAAATAACCCCACATAACAAAGTATTTTCTCGAGCTATTAAAGTGGACCGAATGGAGCCATCCTAGAAAGACTGTAATATAAAGTCAGTAGAGCTGCAGTTGTCTATACTCAAGCAGAAGATTTCCATGCAGAAATGTCTCCTTGTATTTCCTAGGGCTACAGTAATTTGATGGCAGATAACTAATCTGTAAGCTGCACAGCCAAAACATATATTCTCTTGAAGTAAAACAAAGGAAACTCATTCTGTCTGCCTCTCAAATTTGGGAGATTAATAGTATTACGAAGGGAAAATTTTATTACTACATGTAAATCAGGCTTAGAAAAACAAAGAGCGGAATAACAGTTCATCCTCCTACCAAGCCAGCTGAACACCACTTTGTGAGCTGGCAAATCCTTGCATTTTGATATTTTTTGGTACTGCAGAGCATCTGCAAACCAGTCATGCTATCTGATAATCTTTTTTGTATCGGATATAACAGTACTATAGGCACAAGTGAACAAAAGGCAGCCAGGGAATTATTTGTGAATTATACAATATTGGTATTCAGTAATTAAGCCTTAGAATTAGTTGAGAGAGGAGAGTATTAGACTTCAAAATTGCTCTACTGAGTACAATATTTGTCTTCAATGTCAAACACATTTATTCAACTGAATCATGCAGATCCACTTCCAAGCTTTGAGACTTTATGCCTACTGAAGGGCTTGAAAATGACTGACTCCAGCTGAAGACAAAAGCATTTACTGTACACTCCCAGCTGAATCCCCAAGCCCCCTTTAATTCCCCAACTTTAGTGGCCAGGCAGGACTACAAGAATTAAACCCCTTTTCTTTATGTACAGGAATATTATGGTTTATATAATCTCGTCTAAGAAATACTTATTTCCCTGACTCCTCGTTTGACAGTGGGCTTCTGTAGGTAAATGTTACTACATATTCAATCTTGTTTCTACTGACGCCAGTTTAAACAATCCTACTAACTTCACGTAGAGCTGTCAGACAGTAAATGTTTGTTACAGACTACTAAAACAGAGTGATTTACATCCTATAAAGGAATTATCCATTAGATTATAGATTTAACTGAAAACAAAAGAAATTATGGGCAACGAAGCGAGGAATTGCATTGTGAAACTGATGCAAGGGGCTATAAAACATCTGGAAGATGTTAGCAACTGCACTGGTTGTAATCACAGAGTGTGCTATCTGTGCTCAGAGAGCTGATTCTCCTTGACTTAAAGAGGAAAGAAAAAGTCAAGTGAGATAGCGGCTGCGTTGTTCCTCGGTGTAAGCTGGCACTCCTCATGCGAGCACTGATAAAATACCAGAGGGAGGCTGGTTCTCCAAAGGGCACACAGATAGCCTGAGCTCCTCTCCGTTGGCTTCGAGTGTCACCACTGACAGTCACTCAACAAACACAGCGTGTGCTCAATCCCAACATGTCGAGTGTTTCGCAGCATCCCACTACTTATTACTCCTCAAATACTTTAAGGAGGGAGGAACCACTCTCTCCTTCTGACTTACCATCTTCCTCCTCTTCCCCCCACACACACACTTTCAGAAAGAAAACATTTATATGACATCTCACAGATTCTACTGATGTATTTTTTTTCCCTCCCTTAGAGATATTTTAAATACGTAGGCATTTTTCTCTAAACAAATATTGGCAATCATAAAAGAATAATGTATATTCAGGTAAAATGCCTAGCGTGATGGTAGAGGCAGAATGTGATGAAAGAAATCTTTGCAAGTGGAGCAGGAGAGCACACTAACCTGATTCAGTTGCTTTTGTCCCTCCTCTCCTCAGGGTTTTTCCTGTGCCCTCAGGGGTACAAATTTGAGCAAGCTGAAATTCAGCACTCCCCATCCTATTCTGAAAGGCAAATGGTGCTCTGCCATTGAAACTGTTGGTTTGGTTGTGGGTTTTGTTTGTTGTTCTTTTTTTTAGAAAAAAAAAAAGATAGAAGCGGATGGTGAAAAAGTCCTGTACAGGGCTGTTCACTCGTAGCTTCACGCTGGTGTTGCTTGAACACAGGAGATTAAGTCCTGTCCCTGCTGAGGTTACTGGAGCTCTTTCAGTGTAGGGTTCGGCCCCTGCCCAGTTCTTCCTCCCCTTCACCCCATTTCATGTACCAGCCCCACTTCACAGAACTTCTCAACTCAACCCACATCAGACTCCTGATGTCCCTTTTAACTTGTTTCATAAGAAACTCTGCCTTTTATATGGACTATAAGTCAAAGGTGATAACAGAGTTGTTCAGATTTATCTTCCCCAAACCCCAGTAACTCAAACACGTATTTCGAAGTAACCACAGTAATTCTGATTGGCGCTGAAAAATGGCAGCAAGCAGATAAAGTAGTGGCAAAAAAATGAATGATCATGTTCTTCTTTACAAGTTATATGCCACCTTATTTCTTTCTTAGTTTTATTTACAATCCAATCTGGATAGTATTCAGCTATGTTTGCAGTTTGACAGTATTCACTGAATTATTTTCACGGAAAATTTTCATGTACATTTTACTCCTAAACTCTTTGTGTCGGCAATATACCATTTCACCTGGCAAGGCATACAAGATACTAAGAGCTATTCCTGCTTCCTAGTTCTAGAAGATAGTAAATCTAAGAATGCTGCTGACACAGCTCTGATACACAATATATTTTAATACAGATTTTCAGACAAATGATCAATCACACCACAACTCAATGGACTTTAAGAATTTGCAAATAATTTCAATACTACCTTATCCAGATCCTGAAAAATAGTGGTGAGTATGACCAAAAGAGTCACAGAAATTAAAACTAGTGACACATTGACAGATACGCTAATCCACATTAACATTTCGGTTTTCTCTGGGAGTTAAAAACATTACAACTAATGACAGCATCAACCTTATCGACAACGTCCAGAGAAGCAACAAAATATTTGAATAGCTGGTGGGACAGCTTCTGAAAATCATCTGCATAATTCAGATAGAAACCTCTTAAAAAAAGGTTGCTGGGAGTTGTTTTTTTGGGAGATAGGCTGGTCTCTTGACTTACAGGACCCCCACCAGAGACAAACCCACTGCTCTGTCAAGACTGTTCTTCAAAATGATGAGCAGCAACAAAATATGACAATGAGAGGCATGCAAATTAACCAAAAGTTTTAGAAACTCCAGAAAGTTTCAAGTTTAATTGCAGAATATTTGGAAGAATTGAGGGGAGGGAGAAGCTGGGGAATGAGGCAGAGATGAGCTTTTGAGAATTGTTTCACGTAGCCACAGGAAGAAGAAATTGGAAGGAAAGGCTGAGGCTATACTAGAGCGAATTTAACATGATTTAACATATTTCTGCTTTCATTTGTTTTATGCTCAGGGAATAGTGAGAACAGACAGCTACAATGGATGTTATTTAAAATCGAAGCAGAGAGTAAATCCTAGTGGCATGTCTTTAAAAAACAAATGAAAAATGCCAGCTCTAAATTACATGTTTTCATTGGTCAAGTCTGCATACAATATAGTTTACACAACACCCCAGCATTGCCTGCACATTGTTTTTGTAATCAGAGAGAAAGCCAACAGCAGAAATATTTTGGCTGGGCGACTCCAAATGACTGGAGAGCTTTTCCTCCTGGGTCCGGTTTCCATCACCCACCCAAAGTTGCCAACAAAGCATCAGCACACACAAAGAATTTCCTGAACTTTTAAAAAGTAGCATGTTTTTCCTCTTGTGTTGGGGTTGATGTGAGGAAAACTGGCAAGTATTTTGGGTTGAAGTACATAAGCAAACATAACTAACATAACGGCTGCAAGAGACTAAGGCAGCCACGCTTGCTGGTATATAACTGGGAATGGATGTTTTTCCCCTCATTCTACCAAAAGCTCCCCCTCCCGACAGGACAGATTAGAATCAAATCAAATAGAATCAAGTAGAATAGTTGGAAGCAATCTACAACGATCATCTAGTCCAACTGTCTGACCAAATCAGGGCTGACCAAAAGTTAAAGCGAATCATTCAGGGCACTGGCCAAGTGACTCAAACACTGACTTGCTTGGGACATCGACCACCTCTTTAAGAAGCCTGTTCCAGAGTTTGACAACCCTCTCTGTATATTCTGGAGTATGTTTTGGATACCATGTCATAAAATACATTGAAGAACAGAACAAAATCTTAAAGTCTTCTTTCTACCCCGTGAAAAAAGAATGACATTTCTGAATTTAATTTATACCTATGCAAAGGACCCATACAAAATCTCATCAACTCTGAATTCCTACTAGAATGTTTTAAGCAAGACATAAGGGGGCTGTAAGTCACTCTTCACCCATTAAAAATTACAATATTACACCAAAAAGAATGGAATGTCCTTAGGACAATATAAAAAACTGCAACTCCATTTCCCCTATTTTTATCAGCAGTTTAAATTCTTCAATAATCTGACCTTCAATATAACAGACAAGTAAAAGGCAGTCCTGGCAATTTTAACCCTAACAATGTTTTATGCAGTGACAGATTTAGAGCATCGCTCTGTGTAGAAGTCCTAGTCAGGGTACTTGAAGGGCAGCCAGATGGTGGACAGCCCAAGGTGAGCAGAACCTATCATTCTCCTCCTCCTTTCATTTTGTTCAGTACTCACTACAGCATTTGGGAGAAATAAGCTAATGTCCATAGGTTATATATAGTATCTTCCTGATTTGGGTAAAATATCTTCCTGCTCTAGGTAAAACCAATCTCAAAGAAGTAAGATGTCTAAGTTGGTTTGAGACACTTTGCTTCAGTTATTTTTGAACTATGTGTTCAGAGAAGACCAAAGAATGAACTTCAGTGGGAAACTCCTGCCTAATTGTTTGCACATGAGCAGCAAAAATACACCATGTGTCAAAAACCCCAACTGTATCTTGGCCAAAAGCAAGACCCTTTTCTCCAGCTACTGGTTTCAGGAGCAACTAGCAGAGACTATCCCAGCACAAGAACATGATGGGCCAGAAAGCCAGGAATACTTTAAAGGCTGCTGCGACAGAGTCCCATTTTGTAGCTAATAATGGTTTGGATGAAGCTTGAACTCTTGTTCCACACTTCCAAAAGCTAAGATTATTTTTTGTCCACTTGTCTAAAATAAGTTGTCTTCTTGGCTGTAGTTATGGGGAGTTCATTTTCCTTCTGAGACCAGTCAAATGAGTGCAAGTACTAAGGAGATATCTACCTAGGTTTTAACCTCTGCTTCTAATCTCCTGAAGAATTTGCTTTGCCTCTTAAAGCAGATTCGGTATCAGTACTGCTGTACCCCAGTGGTACTTATGTGCAAGAAATCACTATTTCTGGGATTCAAATACCCATTTGGACCCAAAGGTATACAAAAAAAGTAGCAACAAATATTTTCTCAAACTCAGCAACAGGCAGAAACCTAATTTAGCCTTGAGAAGTTACCAGGTCCACCCTATCCAGAGAAGGAAAGATTAAAACCAGACAGCCTTGTATCATGGGCCATCACTTCTTAACTTCTATGAAGCAATAAACACCAATATACAGGTAAGAGTTTCTGAATGTTACTGCATTCCCAGACCAATGGGAATTGCTGGGTGGGAGGACGCAGTGAAGCCAGGGGTAAAGTACAGCCCATCCATAGAGCAGGGCCAAGTCTTCTGGAAATGGTTAAAGATTTTTCTCACCTCCACCATGAGAAGGTTGAAGTACAACACCTGCTGGAGAAGCCCCAGAAGCTGCTTTAAGAGGAGCACCTTTAGGGCAACAGTGATTTTTCTTCCCTTTGAACTATGTTACCCCCTTTCCACATCATAAATCAGTCACCTTGGCACTCTGCAGAAGCCAGGCAGGGGGTGAGGCAGCAACATCTGTGGCAAAGGCCTCATAACAGATTTTGTTTCCCTGACAGACACATCATCAGCACTCGGCACAGACGTTTGGCAGGTGCACTCACCTGCGGGCACACAGGGACAAAGCCACCTGAGTCACCAGCACTACAAATGTGGCCGTCACCCCCCAGCAGCCAAACGCCTCTGACCATGATGTGTTCCTACCTCTGCATGGTGCTGTGGGGCACTGAGAGCTGAAACAGCTTTGTTTGTACTCATTTCTATTGTCAGCTGGATTGTGTAGGAACATTTTTAGGCAGGTCAGCAACTTCTCAACTGACCACCAAAGCCACGTGTTTACTGCACGTTCTCTCTCAAGTATGCTCCCTGGAAGAAAAATTAGCCATTTCTGGAGCACATACTCTGCAAAGGATTGATTAATCCCAACTACCTCTCTTCATCTTTGCATCCACCCATTCGTTATCTCTCTGTGTCTGTTTTTTCAGTGTTTTTTGTGACAAAACGTGGAGAGTCTGCCTTCTTGGAAAAGTAGTGCCTTGAAATGTACCTAGAGATAGTGCATACAATCATCCTTACTCCTTATATTATTGCTGAAGTTCCAGGGTCCAAATATTTCTTGGCATCCTGTAACCCCAAATGCTTGTTTGATCAATAAATAAAAGAATTTAGTAACTTAGCTGAAGTAGGAACTAAATATTATCAGCCATCAAAATGTCTTTAAGCTTCAAGTATATAAATCTACTGCTGTATTGACATCTCTAAACTACAAGGAAGTTTAACCAAAATAGTCAATTAAAAGGAAAATAACCAAGCACTTATTCTTTGTGTCATTTATACATGAAAACAAAAGGTAACATGCCTGCCTGTCCCTCTCTGATTCACTTCCATCCTGCAATGTATTTTAGACATAGTGTTCAGGTAATGCTGTAGTATTCTTACAGTAGCTCAGAGAGTTACTCCAACTGGCTTCCAGAGCTCCTCTCACTCAGGGAGACTCAAGCAACGGATTTTCAAGATAGATCTTCCAAAGAAGGAAATAAAGAGAGCTTAAAGTACTGCAGATCTCTGCCCAACAGTGCAGACATGTTTGCATAGGTATGAGAACCCAGATGGTCATTACTCAAAATCCAAACCAGCAATAGAACATGTAACACGACTTTAAAAATACAAAAAGGAGAATTGACTTGTACCTTTTTCAAGAGCTGACAAATGCAACAACATCTTGCCCCCAGTTTCATGACAGCTACTAAAAGTACAAGAGCCAAGTTAAAGGCTGCTTCGGTGTTTCAGGATGTTTATCTCTTCACAGTCTGATTTTGCAGTGCTCTACAGGAGACTGGAGCTCCAGCCCAGGAAACAAAACCAGTAATAGAAAAACCATGTGAGGACTATCGGAGTCACACAAGCTCACACACTTAGGCAAGGAGACTGAAGACCACGTGGCATGGAGCAAACCCTCAGAGCTACCAGTAAAGCAGGACTGATGGCTCTGTGGGACAGGCTTTCACTAACTGGGCTCTTCCAGCCAGCTGCTGTTCTCACCACGGGTTTGTGGAGCCAAAAAAATCAGGATTAGGAGGCCCACTCCTAATTTTGTCTGTACTAGCAGCTTGCTGAGCATCCGATGAGGACAAGCTGCAAAGATGTGGTGGGCCAACACCAGTTAGGTTGGTCACGAATCAGACTGTGGTGTAAAAACCCAGCGCCCACTTCCTACATTCTCCATGGTTTTTGATGGAAACAAGCAACGCCAGCCATTTTCATACCACAAATTACTTCCATGTCTTGTGTGAGCCCATCAGAGGGGAATTCCTGTGTCCGCTCACTCCCCAGTGCTGCCTTCCTCTTCTCTGGTTTCCATCTAAAAATTGAGATAATTATACTTGCCTCTCCAATGTTTTTCCTACTGCAAATAAAAATGTACGACATTCACTCAAATGCTTCTGAGCTTCTGATGAGTGTTATCTGAGCTTTCATTACGCAAAGGCATCCTTTCTCAGGGGGCATTAGCTTTGTACTTCGTAGCCAAGACAGCCTTCATTAATTTGGGTGGTATAAAAAGAAAATCTGTTTAAGAAAATAATGTGGAATTAAATAATACACTGAAAGTTCTTTCCAAATTTTATTATGAATAGTTTTCAGGCTAGTGGATAATTTTTTAATCCAATCTATCATGTTTAATGTTCTATCAAGCCAAATCCATAGATACCCCCAGCTCTTTACATTCCTTCCTCTGTTAGTATAACACACTGGGTCAAGTGTGACCACTGTTTATTTTAGCTTTGCGAAATTGATCCCAGCTTCACATTTTTGAGAATGATTGGTCCATTTTGGTAGATTTCCAGAATAAATCCCGCCTGTTCTTTTAAAGTGGGTTAGACTCTTGACATCCCACCATTGTGACTGTGGAAGGCATTGCTGGCATGCGTAATCACTGATTGACTTTCCTGCTTGTTTTCATAGTGATAAATGTGCGGTATCATTAGGCAGGAAAACAAAGTATTCCCCAAAAAACTCTCTGCTAAGCACATTTTGGAGTTAATGGGGTAGTATAGATACATTATGCTCTCTTTCTGTGCTAAGAGGTATTTGATCTCATGAAATTCACTCGCTCCCATATAATTTAAACCGCCAAAATGGAACATGGTATTTTCCCTTTTCTGCACATGTAAAAAGAGCAGACTATCTTGCCAAGGTTAACTGTACAATCTTGTTAGGCTTCTATAGATTTCATTAATGCCTCATAAAAGAGAATCGATTAAACTCCTTGCATGCCGATATTGAAAAAAAATGACCTTTCGATTTACTCTTTAAGATACAAAAAAAAAGAAACTTAATCAATAGACATCATCAAAATTCCTCTGATGAGAGGTCCTGAAACAAGGAGTTTACATTAAGAATTCTTCAGAGAAGTTACGTTCCTAGTCTGAACTCCTTCCAATGGGACTGTTCCTGATCCTATTGGGAAACTTTGGTGGAACTGCTCATTTTAGGCCACTACCTTGCAAAGCTGCGTATTAGCGGTGTGGGATTGCTCACACACTGAAACACAGACTTCTGCAGATGCGTCGTCACACTTCAAAGGTTAATAGGACTGCTCACAAGAGATGGGATTTTTACAGAATTCTGCCTTCGCTCCCGTCTATGGTTTAGATTTTCCTTTGACATTTTTCCACGGGTATGAAACCCTGCAATGCTTAAACTGACTTTGCGGTTCCTTTTATGTAATTTACAGCTTAGCGTACCCTGCAAGCACACCAGATCTCAGCATCCCATCAGGACACCCACGGATGACAAACAGCTCTGCCCTGGCAGCAGCATTAGCACTAGAAAACAAGGGGCTCATCCATGGCCTTTTCATTGAGACTCTCAATCTCCCTTGCTCTGAATTCCTCAGCCAGCTTGTAGGATCCCATTTTATGTTGTCTTTGGGTTTTACAGCCTCCTCTTGCATCCAAAGATAATGATGATGCTCTGATATCTTTCTTTAGTGGCTAGGTGGAACAATTCAGAAAATTGTTCTTAGTGCTCCCCTCCTATTTCTGCAAGATTTCTCAGGGGGATAAGGAACAGCCTCACATAAAACAAAACAGACCCCACCACCAAGAGATAACCTGATGGCAACATTATTTTTCCTGTCTTCTTTTTAAGCTACCTCTGTTATTTAATACGCCTCATAGCCATATTATTATAGATAACCAACATATGTAATGACACATCTATTTAAAAAGTGTCTCTCTTGTGGTTTTGAAGTGGTTGGTAAATACACACTACTCTGCTCCCCAAAACATATCTTTTATTTAGCCAGAGGATCAAAACACCACCTTTGTTCAGCCTCAAATCAGATAAGTTTGTTCCCATCCCAAGTTTTCATGCAAGAGACAAGAATGTTTAGTCTATACCTTATATTTATAAACATGTATATTGGGGGAAGCGGGTGCTTTAACTTCTTTATACAGTGCAGTGTTTGTCTTACCACTCATGAAAATAAATACCATAGTGTACTCAAACCCGGTAATTCTCTAAAGAAATTTAATTTTTTGCACGGTTACTAATTAATATTTGAAACCACAGGTTGATTTTTGTATGTTTTGATTTTCTGTTGCCTACTTTGAGAGAAGACAATAAGGAAAATCAAGGGGTTTTGTTTCTGGTTTTGCAAATAAGCTCTAGGATGATCAAAAGTGAACAGTCACTGCTGTAGCTAGAAAGACAGCCTGGATGGTACCACGACCTGCTGAGAAAAGTTCATCCGAGGTTTTTATCAGAAGTGAGGTGATGTTCAGAGAACAAACAACTGCAGAGAGAGACGGCAACGTGAACACGCAGCCTTTTCGTTTTAATTAGGAAGTCTTTGCAGAGGTTTGCATCAGTGGGGTTGTAGATGGCTGCAAAAACTTCCAAAGAAAATTCTCTTTTTAAAAAATACAATCCCAAAACAACTTGTGGGCATAAAACAGCATTTTAGGCAACAATTGCCATTTGTGATGCCTGTCTTTTCTTTAGGCTCTCTTAAGCAGGACAAGATCTTGTAAAGATCCTAACATTTTTCTCCTCATTTTGATGGCAAAGAATCTCTTTGTTAACACCAGGATCGCTCTCTGATGTACTTTGCAGTGTCTGCTCCTTTTTTTTCCCCTCTTTCTCTTTATTTTCTAAAAGCATTCTTAGAGTCATGGAAATTTTGTCTGTCCAAACAGATGAGATAGAAATCTCTCCCCCATGAAAAGAGCCTTAGAGGAATGGTAACTGTGAACAACCCTCAGCTGGTGCAGGACTGATGCACTCACTGAACTTGCGGAAGCCGTGTTGGTTTACATGAAATAAGAGGTTCAGATGGATCTGGGAAGTCTGGCTCTTCCACTTAGGAAGTTCACCTATCTGAGCACCATCAGGAGTCTGAAAAACTAGAGCCTGTGGGCTGAAATTTATTAGGATCAGATGGGGCTAAGTGGCATAGACAATTTACCTGTGCACCTAAATACAGTTACATATATTTATAAGCATAAATATACCAGCTGGCATCCATTTCCTCACTAATTAAAACACCTTTGTCTGTTTCAGATTCCAGACCTACACTGCTACAGCTACATGGTTTTCATGCACACAAGTCATACCTGGTGGCCTTCAAATAATGAAAACTTGATATTGCACAAATCCTCATTAATAATTTTTGATCCTATAGGAAGGCTTGTGCTGCCAAATAGATAGCTGTTGAAATATAAAGGTCAGATCATCTAATATTAAACAAGCCAGCATTTGATAAACAACCCAGAGCACAAGGCAGGACTGAATTTTGAAGCTGGGGCTCTTCATTCTTGCAGGTAAGTGCATCTTCCCAAATACTATTTCATGGTCAGCAAGACATTTCCTCAGCAAGAGACTTGCATGAGCCTTTAAGCTGGGTTTGTGGGAAGGAAACACGCAGGCTTACATAAGCTATTTCAATCCAGCAATTCCTTGTGGTTAGGTAATTATATATACTAATAACTTCACAATGACAGTATCTGGATGTAGCCTCCACAAACACATAACAAAGCAATTTAACATTGTTTGTGCACTCCAACGTCCTCAAGCAATGACTCACACTTCAATGCAAGTTCTCATGCTACAGAAAACTAAGAACTGATTTTGCAAAGTTGAAGTCCCAAAGTACTGCATTCAGGAACTGCTGAAATCTCTCTAGAGACAACAACCTGCTACATATTTTATATTCACATCTCTACCAATTGTAGCTCTATATTCATAGGTGTGCATAGGATGTTGACAGGGACACTTGCTACTGATCACAAGATGATGACACCACATGTTATTATACTGATCAAAAATAGTGACATATCTTAAGATATTGACCAACCAAAAGCAAGGCAATGTTAGATGAATTCTGATCAAAGACCCTTTTCTTTTTAAGAACTGCCTTACGTAAAACCTCCTCTGGTACATTTATTTTCTAATATGCACAAGTGATAATACATTGGCCACTATTTGTTTTTCAGATGTCACCTCAGAAAACAAACAATACAGGAGTTTTTACCTTACACTGTGGGTAAGAGTTACTTTGCTCAAACTAAACTTCAGTAGCTGATAAAAAGTAATCAATAGTGTTTCAAGATTAATTTTGACCTTACAGACCATGTGGCAAAACCAATTCCCCACTAATGTACTTCCATGGAAGTGCTTAAGTTCATGGTTCAAAACAAGGAACTTCAAGAAAAGCAACCAGGCTTTCTTTCAATATACAGTGAGAATAAACAGAAAAAGCAGCAAATACACTAGAAATTCCTAATATTCTTTAGTCATATAAGAGCCCTTTCCATAACTTGGGAGTCAGAAATGCATTTGCACCAAATTCCAAAATGCCTTGGCATAGTAAGGGCAGAAACCTTGGGAAAATCGTGTTTAAATCAGGTGTGTTAGTGAGAGTAGACACAATCAGAGCATCCCAAAAGTTTTGCTTGATACAGGTTTTTGTTTGCATAAATGATTACATGCAGCCATTTATTGCCCTTAACTAGCTGCAGAAGATAATAATGGCAATTTAGTCTCCCAAAAAAAAACCCCTCTGTTAAGGCACTTAAACTGCTTTTTCCCTGTTCCTATCTGGGTCCTTTAGGATAAACCTGCTCCACCCTGCGCTCTGCCAGGGCTGCAATTAGTTTTGGAGACTAATCATTTATTCAGAGAGTGCAATGGCTAAAACATTTGAAAATTTATGTCAACTTCAGTGAGGGAATCCAACTGCAGAACAAGGGTAAAAAATACTGCCAAGTGAACACTTTTCAAATTCGTCTTTCAAAATAGTACTTCAGTTACTTTATTTCTTATTTTTCATTAGAGGTTAAAGAACGTTCCCTTTGAAAAATGTTTTGATTTACACAACTGTTCTTCAAGGTCTTTGTTTGGGGCTGGGGAAAATGACTTGAGGGATGATTATAAATCTTTTCCCAAAATTTCAAGGCCTTCCACTGAACTGGACAAACTCCACGCACAGTCTGAACTCACCAATATGGTTGAGTAGCCTCATGCAACCCCAAATATTCTGCAGTAGGCAGACTATGGGTCTCCTTTTCCTCTTTCTGTTTTAATAGAGGCTCAAACCTCCCCAGAAAGAGGGGGACACGATACATAATACAGGCTCATAGGTCCCACACCACTGCACCACAAACCTGGCTCCTGGTCGCCTTTGTTTTCAAAGTCCTTTAGGCACTTGAATTAGCTGCATAACCAGCTGCTTCTCACAGTTTTATGCAGTATATGGACATGCAGACAGATAAAAATAGTAAAGCTTCAAGAAAGGCAAAGAGTATTGGCATTGCAATGCCTTTTCCAATGTAAAATATTCACAGCTGTATTGGATTGTCCCATGTGAATGTGAATGGCATCATTTTATTAGCTCCAGCATAATTCAATCACGTAGTTTTCCCAGCTTATGAAAGTGTATATATTTACTTTTTTATAATCAAATGCAATAATGATTTTTTTAAATAACTTTCAGGCAAAGCAGTGCAAGATAATAGGAAAGAACATATGGGAAAAGTCACTTTTGACCTATGTTTTATCCTTAAAACTCAAAAGTGGATTCAGTATTAAAATCAAAGCACTCTAAGTAGATTGTGAAATATTCAGAGCTGTTATTATTGCCTGATTTATGTGTGCTAGAGACCAGATTATTCAGACTGGTTTCACAAGCAATATGTTAGTAAACAGGATTTTGTTTGGTAATTATATTAAACATGTCCATATAAGCTTGGAATTAATTACAAATGGTACTTTACTGTACTTGCTAAAAGCACTAAATAACAAGAACTAATGATGGCAAAAAAGGTCTTCTCTCATTCTTAATAAAGCTTTCCATGTGAAAATCTGTCAACATGAAAAAGTTACTGCTTGTCATTAAAACCAGGCTTCAGTTCAGTAACATGTTTACATGTTGTGTTCCAGAAGGGGAAGAAAATGCAATTGAATTACTATCCTTAAAGCCTGTGGTTTGCAAACACACAATCTGCTCTGGGCATTCTACTGATGTCAACTCCTTCAGCTTGGGAAGACAAAAAAATGCAAGTTCAGCCTCGTAACACATTTGAGAGTTTTGTGCTAGCACCGCGATTTGGTAAGAGTTTAAGTGAACCTTTCAGATGTATTTGCAAAATGTTTGCAGTGGGTATGCCTGCCCACATCAGGCATTTAAACTCTACTGTCAGTACTTGTACAAGGTTTCACTGATGGATGAATAATAGCAAGAGGAGGTGGAAGAGGTTGCAGCAACACGTCACTGTGCTTGGTGCACGTCAGTAAACGACTAATTATCCCTCTGTTTCCAGCTCTCACATTAACTTACTAGCAGCCCTTTGCCTTTCTCCACAATGGCTTTATAGCACAAGATCTATTTTCAAAGCAGACTTCAAAGTGACTTCTCCGAATTAGACCGATAGCCAAACCGGGTGCTAAACTGGGCTTCAGTGGCTCCCAAGACCACGGTAGTAGGACCTCAGACTGCTGGTTGCTTTTGAAGACGAATAACAAGCTCATCACCTGTCATGCTTCTCTTTACCAAATATGCGTTGTATTCTCAACCCTCTTGTTGATACACTGAAATGGGTGAATGTTCTTTCCTCTGCCAATGGTTAACTAGAATTTAAGGCCATAGGCATTTTTTCACACTGCTGTAATGAGACATATTTCCTAAATAGCCAACAATAACCTTTTTTTTTTCCCCATGGCAACCCAGTGCTCCACATAACTAAGCATCTTACCAACTTCAATACAAACTTTTCTCAGAGAAGGTCAGAATAATTTAACAATAAAGAGCCAAGCAGATATGCAGCTCTGTGCTGATCCTGTGCTACAGAAGCCTGTACACTAGATTTGTTAATCGAGCTTTAATTCAGAAACCTGACACTCTCTGCTTTTCTTGTAACCATTTTTGTTTCTTGTTAATGCAGCCAGATGGCAGCTCCAGTTTGATTACAATTCTCCCTACATTAATGTGAACTCTTCATCTTACTACTATCAGATGACATTTGCTTTCCTTAATGTACATAGTTTTAGAAAAATTACAGAAGTGCTATTGCTGTGTTACATGAAAAATTCCAATGCACATTTAGCTGATACAGCATCAGCTGCTGTTTAAACTGGGCTTAGCTAATGGACTTTTAATGTCACTGGGGTTATGTGCAGTTACTGGCTATTAGCAGGAATGGACCCTTTCTATAAAAATCACTTTTCCTCAAGTGTGTTGTTTGAACATTCCTTCCTCTGATTTAGTGACTGTCACCAAATACAAAACAAATGCAAGGACACTGGAATCTACTGTTATCTTTAAAACCAACTTAACCTCAGCCTGGCCTCCACAAGCGCAATATGTGTTCTGCATTGGTACTAGTGGACATAAAACTTTAAAGACAAAAGACTGATTTTTTTTTTCTTGTCTTGCTGTGGTGAGTAAATCCCAAGCACTCCAGCAAAATTAATTGGAAAGCAAGCAAAGCTTGATCGAGGTACTGCCATCAATTGATTTCCCTAAGAGAAAGGATCTTTGCAGTGAAACCAAGTACTCATAAAATAAGCTCATGAGTAATACATAGCAGATGAATAGTCCACGCAATGTCACTTTGTCATTTTAATTCAGCTTTCTTTGCAAATGTTTCTTATAAATGCAAATTTAAGTCTTTCCTCTTGAGACTACAAAACTATAGAAATGTTTATAAAGCAAGTAAGTAAATTAGGACTTCAAAAACATATTTGGAGGTTTTTATCTAATAGCCATATTTACTACAAAGAATTTGTATATAACATTTAAGGGGAAAAAATGCATACAGAAATAGTGCAGGACAAGCAAAGGACAAAAGCTAACAGACCTGAACAGTTTTGCCTTTTCCAGTGCTTGGGAAAAGCATATGGCACTTCTCATTCTACTGCCTAAAGCAGGGTAATAAGCACTTTTGTCATCGGCTACCAGGTTGCATTTCTAACTCAAGCCTTCGAAGCCCATGCTTTTAGTAGTAGAGGTCTTTAGTTCAAAGATGACTGATTGCTGAGGCAGGAAATTGCCGTATAATAGATATTTATGTGGATATCTGCCTACAGTTGGTGACATTTGGCTGTCAGTGTTCTTATCCGAAATAATGTGACAAAACCCAAGAGAAAAAACATCTACCTGGAAGAATCTCACCAACATGTTTTTGAGTGAGACACTCAATCTCTCTACAGGAAAGAGCCACATTGCTACATGTAAAGGAAACAGAAAATCTCAAAGTTATTCAAATTATTGAGCTTAAAAAAAAAAAAAAAAAAAAAAACAAAAAACCTTGCCAGTAAAAAAGATCAAGATCTGTCCATCCTAGAGTCTCACTCTACTGTGTCAACATATTTTTAACACAGAGCCGTATCAGCTTCTGCCATGTGCTGGGTTTGAAATTAATGGAGCTAGATTTGTTGGCGGTCATAACGTGGCCTTGTATAGTGTAAGTCTGTCCTTGTATAGTGTAAGTCTGTCCTTGATGTAGGCACTAGGGATTTAAAAAAAAAGAAGGAAACCAGTAGTGAACCCACACCTCCCAGTACTGAACTTTGTAGCTACAAACTTTCTGGTTACTTAGAAACAAAGAAATTAGGAACTTCCTATTTGCTACAGCACAGCTATTTTACACGAGGAAGAGAAGGAAAAGCAGCACTGCATAAGAAGTTTGCTGCATTTTATTTGAGAAAGGAACTGAAAAAGTTACCCTCACCTTCAGAAACTGGTGAGGAAGCACAAAGGAAGTCCCTAAAACTACGTTTACAATGTCTGCATGGGAGGAATGTGTAGTGGAGGTAATGACTTGCCAAAAACTAGTGCAGCTTTGGGGCCAAAAAGCTTAGAGAAAGGAAAACTAGTATTCCATGAACCAATTCAGTGAGATTTTCAGCGAGCGACAACAGTGCAGCGACACATTCTTCACAGTCCCATCCCTTAACCAGACAGATTTCCAGTTTCCACAATCAACTCTGATTTTCAGATCTGAAGTGACTGAGTTTGACAGGGGAAACTCCGTCTCCTCTTAGTTGAAAGCAACACTGAGTTTTGTCCTCACCCTGAAATGAAGACTGTGGATTACTCCCAGTAATTACCTGCACTGCAGTCAGTGTAGGTAAATCCAACACACGAAAACAGAATTAGTTTCGCTTGCTATTCTGTCCCACTTCTTATTCCTCAATTTCAGTACAACTGAACTGCAATTAACCTCATTCACTGAGACCATGTCATTATCTTTGCTCACTATGTAAACTTTCCAGTATAAACACATATGTTCGGATTGGATAAGACAAGTGATGTATTTAGACAATAAATAAATACACCATATCATACAAGTGCAGCAATTCATGTTGCAGATACTTTTTTAGCCAATTTATGGTTAGAATATAGCTCTCGAAGAAGCCCTGAAATACTAATAATCCTGTGGTGATCACTTTTCACTGCTTCACATGAAATATGCTAAATTAGAGAAAAAAAAAAAAAAAATATATATATATATATATAATGCCTGGGGAACATCTATCAATTCAAACAAGTTTTCAAAATTACTCCAAAAAGTCAACTTCATTTGGCAGATGATTCGAGGCTTACTTGCACATTTCCTAGCTGATGAAATTCAAGATTTCTCAAACAATTGCACCCAGCACTTGGGAGACCAAGAAAAACGCAAGCTTTCCTTTTTCTCAAAGGATACACTGTTAATCCACAGAGCTTAACGTTTCAGCCTCTCACTCAATATGAGACTAAGAAATAAAGCTACTTTACTTCTCAAAAATAACTAAAAAGGGATTGGCAAGAGCTACCTGACAAGAAAACATCCAGCTGTTGCCAGGCCGGTAAAACCTATCTGAGCTTCTTAGTACTATTGTTGATAATGTTACCTCAACAAGAGAAAAATAGATACTGATTTAATTGCCTAGGCAACCTCATAGCTTTAATGACTCGTAACGCAACGGGGTCTTTTGGAGCGTAAGTCGCTTATTCAGATGAATGAAGTACAGTTGAATAAGATAGTCCTGAATTGCAGATTAAACCCAAATGAAACAAAACAAGCCAAGGCAGTGATCCTTATCCCGTTTCCAACAGTGCTGCGGTCACCTGCCGGATCTGCTCTTGCTCTTCCAAATCTGAGATAACACTGTGGATTTCACTGGGCAGAGCAAATCCTCCCAAACTGCTGCCACCATAAAGTCAGGGCCTCCAGCCGGCATCCCTTGTTCTGAGCAACAGCACATGGGTTTGCCCTTCCATCTTGTACACTTATTTCTAGATACCAGCAGATATAAGATATAAAGAAATCAGTGTTGAGAGCCAACAAATTTGATATTGGGAAGGCACCTGAGAGCCTTCAAAGTAGCATTCCCTTCACAGCATCATCTATGAGGTTGTTAGACAAGAACGTGGGTGAATTGGAGCACCAGGGTCTTGGATACTCAGAAGCCTTGAGTTTGCATTTTGGCTTCCTTACACATTTGCTTTGCACCCTTAGGCAATTTACCTTATAACTCTCCACCAAATAGAGATAAATATAGTTGTCCTCCCAGTCCAACAAGATGAATTGAAGATTGAATAGTTTATGCAATGTGACAAATAAGAGTCTACCATTGCCTCTAGTAGCGCAAACATGTAGCAAGGCCATCCTAAAAATGCAACTGTGTGTCCCACATGGGAGGTATCACCAGCCAAGATGAGCATACACAGTTTTTTGGCTGTCTCTTGTCTGTCCTGCCTGCACAGGACTCATAA
Organism: Patagioenas fasciata; assembly: GCF_037038585.1. NCBI lineage: Eukaryota > Metazoa > Chordata > Aves > Columbiformes > Columbidae > Patagioenas > Patagioenas fasciata. Next base: position 78,028,590 of record NC_092523.1, on the reverse strand, counting down.
TGAAAGAAAGAGAGAATTTGAGGAGGTGCTGATGCTTTGCAGCATCACGTCCTGACATACAGGACATCCCTGCCTTGATGGGGTTATTGCACAGTCGTGCAAACTAGAGCAGCACTGCTCATGTGTGGGAAAGAGTGAAAGTACTTGCTTAAATCCAGCATTGCCTGCCCTTTCCTGGCAGCACTAAGGACATGTCTGGCACCACTGAGAATCTAGGTATCCATCTCGATCTGCACCACAATAAAATTGGTGTTATAAAAAAAGAATAAGAGAGAGCAAGACCTATCTGAGCAAGGCACATATAATATGTGCCTTCACCAGTGTTCAACTAGGATGGTAAGTGAAGTTTGACAGTGAAGTTGAAATGTGTGGAAAAATGGAAATGAAAATTGTTATTGTCAGAAGACTTTACAACTTTTAGGATTTTTTTTGTTTTCACTGAACACCTAACAGATTTTCAGAGTGGGTAAATAGAAAGTGTTTGACCAGGGAGGTAAATATTTGCGGCTTTACTGACCTTTTGACTAAAATAACTGAATCTTTTCTGGTTTTGATTCAAGTTTCTTGTTTGTTTTCCTACCTCCCCTCAGTAAATAAGCAAAAAGGCCTCACTCTCTGTTTGTTTGTTTCCCCTGAAATTTTCCATGTTGATAAAAAGGACATCTGTAAGTGAAATTATTTTGCATTGAGCTTTCCTTACCCAGCCCAAACTTTCAGATTATAATGTACCAGGCTATAAGAGGACTCCCCCAATCCTTGGTCTTTGATGAATTAGGAGGAAATCCCATGTTTCCTGCTTAACATACGTGTCGTTTGAGTTGGAGTCATAAAAGCAAACAGGAAGGTGTTCTAGTGATGGCTACCGAGGGGGGAAGCTCTACATGAGCATCTCTGGGGTTACTGAAAGCTGGGGACAACAACAGTATTAAATAAATCCTCTCCCTGTCACATTGCTGGAGTTTGAGGTCAGGGTGTATGCACAGGACCCCATTAAATTAAAAAGAGGGAAACAAGATACATGCAAAATTAAGGGGAATTTTCTTGTTCAGTGTAAGCTTCTTTAAAACTGTTTCCCTTTTAGCATAATATCAAATGCTTGCTTACAAATGATGCAAATTAAGTCTTTCTTTGCATACAGTTTGCCTCCCAGAAGACTTAATACCATTTCCTTCAGATCGCCTCTTGGATAATGTTATGATGGAAAGCTCCAGGGGCGTCTGCTCCTGAGACTGGACTCTACCGAGCACACACAAACAATCACTTAAAACACCACCGTCCCTTCAGTCCTTGGAAGCAGTTATCACTGAACTGTGCCTCTGCACAACACTATTCTGCCGCTACGTTGACGGAGTTTGTAGCCAACTGGAAAACTGCTTCTTGTCTCTTATCCCTTGCGTTTAATCCTTGACTTAAGCTTTAAAAGCTTGTGCTGTTTTCTACCGCTGAGTCAAATATGAAAGCAAAGATAGCTAATGAAAATAACAGGCGATGCAATTACTGCTTTATTGGCACCGATGCCAAGATTGCCGCCTGCTAAACTTGAATACCTCCACTGGGTGGCTAACAAGATGTGCACTTCAAAAACCAGCACAACCCTCTCTCCACTTGAAAGGGAGGAAAGAGGGAATGGGAACAGGAATGCCATTTTTTTCCTACAGTTACATATATATATATAGTTACGTGAAACACATTGCAGCACAGGCTGAGCACCCATGACTAAATTAACCTTTATTTCAAAGATAGCATCCAGTGACGTGTTTTCAATGACAAACCAATGATCTGAACATTTGAGACTCACATTGAGTTGAATCCCCTTTGACTAAATTGCATCAAACTATTCACTACTTTAAGCAATGCAAATTAACCCAGGAATTCCCCTGTGCAACAGCAATTAAAGCAGATTTTTCAGATAAGCTGCACAAGCAAATTTTGTGCCTTTTTCCAGAGAAGGTAACCAGAACTGATTCCTCAAAAGTCCAGTGACTAGAAATCCAGAAAGACAGCAGAAAGTAACCAACATAGCCATACACTATACACTTAGCTGGCAGCCAAAAATAAATGTAGCTTCACATTTCAAAGTATAGTTCTCCTTAGTGTTTTATGTATACTCCAGAATCTGGTTGTATACTGTATAGAAATATTGAATTGTTATCCTAGTCAGTCTGGGCTCCTCTCACCTTCCATAGGAACTGATGTTGCACTGGATCCCAGTCAACTGAACCATGCAGACTGTGCCTCAAAACACCACTTACACACACACACAAAACTATAAAAAAAAATAAAGGCATTTACGTGAAAACATCTAATAAATATAATCCACATTTTCTCCTCTCTGGCTGCACAGACCAGCTATGGAACCAATTTGCCCAGCCTTGGCATGGAGTTGTGTTCCTGTTTGCAGATGTACTGTATTTGGAAAATTAAATTAGGAAAATCTCTTTAATATGGTTAATGCTGTTTCTTGTTTCTGAGTGTGGATGTCACATACAAAGCTGGTCCCAAAATATAGTGAACAACCAGGGTTTTGAGGCCATTATCAAAGGAAATAAAAGAAATAAAAATGTTGTGTGCTGAATGATCCACATAAAACGATTAAGTGTAAACATGCACGACAATTGTGGAAATGTTTAGATACGCTCATGCACTCTTACTGTACAGAGGAATAAATGACACTGACAGTAATGCTGAAAAGCCATCAGAAGAGGGCTGTATTTGATGTATATACTTTTTTCATAGCTAATACAACTGGTTGCTGGAGCTGGAGGAAGAGGAGTCCAGATTCTGGCTCTGGTGTTCTGGGAAGGAACCGCTTCTCCAGACAGATCCATCCGTTTTATCCTTTCCTAAATGGCATCTCAGTCAGCAAAGGAAACCCAGTGGCTGTTCTGCTTTCAGCAAAGTCTATTGCAGTAATAAAACGCTTCTCAGGGCCACGATGGGCTACCACATCCAGCCCAAACTCATCAACGTCACTGAAGTCTGCCAGAGCACATCGCTTTAAAACAAATTAATGTTCCAAGTGGGTTTATCCATTCACAATGAAATACTACTTGGCCTTCACTTTACTAATACAAATACTATTACACCCACATGATCAAGTACAAGCAGTCCACCGATGCATCAAGATAATTAAGTTCTTTTCCCCCTTTTTTCAAACAAGATATATTTAGATATTTAATTAAGAAGTGCATCCCCAAAAGGTTAGTAGATTCACATGTTATATTTCACTTTTTCCACACCAAGCATTTTCAAACTGCTGCTGTTGCTAATACAGACCATGCTGGGGAAAGACAAATATCTGCACATATGGCTCTTTTACAGTTTTCTTTTTAAATTATCACTTGGATTTAATTAGATTTGAGGGGTTAAGCATTAAAAAAATGTAATCTTTTGTTGTAAGGGAATAACCGAAACAAAGACTCATTAATATGCAGCCCCTGTAACTTTTTTATCCACCTCCTATGCCATCATTATTAGCCCATAAAGCTGTCTGAACCATGACTGTCATTACAGATAGACAGCCTGACCCTTCCTCTCGTCCCATCTACCCCCCTAAAAAGATGAGCACCACAAGACAACTTCTTCAAACACTCTTAATGCCCAAAGATGGGAGAGTAGGGCGAAAGTAGTAGTTCTCTCCTGATAACAGTGGAAAAATACTTAGCTTCAGATAAGCACATAAGAAATGCTAATAAAACAAAAAAGTGTATTTAGCTCTGCTAAGAAGCTCACAGGATGATACTGAGATGTAGTGACATGAATGTCTCTACCAGGGAGCGTGGGGGTTGCTCCATCCACTACTCACTGAGTAACTTTATTTTCCATGAAGAAATGGAAAAGGAAGGCATGAAAACAGAAGCCCAGCAATGTTCACTGTTTCCTTATCCTGCTTCAAATGGTAAGGATGGTTGGGGAATGGAGAAGAAAAGCAGAACATGAAAAAGTACCAGCAGCAAGTATTGGAAAAAAAAACGTACACATCTTCTTTCCCTTCCCCTCCTTCGTTTTAAATCATAACTGTGTTTGCTGCACAAAGACAACAGAATACAGAGATCAGTTTGGAGTGTAATTTCCACATGTCCTATTTCTATTGCTCTCAAAGGAATGCAATCAAAAAGAGTAGAGGGATGTTCATAATTAGAAGGAGACAGACTGAATGGAGGATTACTTCATTAAAATAGCTTGGGTAAGAACAATATCAATGCTTATACATTTTTGGAAATGTGTAAATAAAACAGAGGGAAAACTTCGCCTGGTGCTTTATGATGAGAAAACTTCCTGAAGAGGGCATAGTTAAACTGTTGATTCATTGAGTCAATGAAGCACTACATACACATACGTGAAGATTCCCTCAGCAAACACCAACCAAAATATCCTTCAACTCTGGGAAAGGTGCCAAAACCTGGTCTGCAACCAAATTCTGTGCCTGGTCCTAACAAATGGGAAATTAAAATAAAAGCATGTATGGAAAAAACAAGTCCAAGACGAATGACTGTATCCCAACCACGTTCCCTGGATTTTCCACTCCGTTGTGAAAGTTTATCACACACCACACATCAGAAAGCATTGCTGAAGAGCTCTCTGTCCCATCCTGGGTGTCCTGTGACCCACACATGTGCCACCCTTCCCAGCAGAGGTGCAGGGGACCTGGTTCCTCACGGTCGTGGCATTTCTGTCCCACAGCGTTGTGCTATGAAGAGTATGAGTGAAAAGGAGAAACCAACTGAAAGCATGGGGTATCAAACAGCCGAGCACAGGGATCCTCTCCTCTCTTTCATGCTCAGACCATCTGTCATGTGAATTACGTGTCCTGCCAGCAGGGCGGGCAGGCTCCTTTCTGCTCCACATCCAACTATCTGAGAGGACCTTTCGTGTTCAACATCCCCCATCTACACAAACAGATACATATGCACTGACAGCCAGGTCTGCATACACATGGCACCATTAAAACCTTTAAATACATGACGTCAAACCTGTCTTATCTCAAACACGAAACAGACTGGTGAAAGGAAATGGTGGTATACAAGATACAGAAGAAATGTGACATGATGCATAAGGCATTTTTGTACTCTCATTCACTGCTACCTCTTTCTCCTGGCCAGGTTTCTGGATCTTCCTGAGTGTGTGACTCTGAGGACAGAGTAAGTATCAGTGGCAAACAGATTAGCACCATATAGACATCATGTACAATGCATCCAGCCCACCAGCAGCAAACCTATGGCTCCCAAAAGCCTGCCAGGGGCACTTGGAGTCAGAGTGACCTGCACTGCTCTCCTGTCAGAAAGGCCAGGGAGGAGTGAGCTTTGAAACGGCTGGGTGAGAGCACAGGGTCAGATCTGTGCAGTCGTCTCAAGTGCCTCTCCACAGAGATGATGGGGGGGGAAACCAAGCATTCTTCCACTTGCATTATACTAATAACTCCAAACCAAAGCTTTGGTGCATATTATTATTTTTGGTGACAAATATGAAAAAAAATAATACTAATCTACAAACAATCAACCCAGCAAAACAGCTTCTAAATTTCCCATTCTCTTGCTAACCACATAACTAGGATTTCCAAGTGCTTTGATGAACCCACACATCCTTGTTATGCACAGCTCTGCCCACATGCAGCAGCAACCTCTCTCTCTCTCTCCAGTGCTGAGGAGGTTGTAGGAAAGTATTTCCCAGCAAAAGCCACCCATTTCCACTTTAGGTCTAACTCCTGGGAAGAGTGGGGAGAAGCACCGAGAAAGTTTATGCAGCATCAGCTCGCAGGAGGAAAAGCCTCCTGCCCTGGCTGTCTGTGACACACTGAGCCAGGGCTTTTTGTGATGCTCTCAAAACATCATTAAGCACGCACTGAGAAGCAAGACATTTTCACTCGGAAAGGGAAATTTACACATTTACACTCGGAAAGGGAAAACAGATCTAGACGTACTCCAGAACCCCCAACAAGGGAGCGGAACAAAAATTTAAAAAATAAACACAGAAACACGGTAACTCTCTACGGGTATATCACGTTTTAGGCAGGAAGAGAAAGGTGCAAGGGGGGTTCAGGAATGACCAGCGCCAGTAGAGCCCCGGGCAGGGCTGTGCGGCTGCACAGGGACCCCCGCCCCGCACCTGCCTTTCCCACGCACCTCGCCAGCCCGCCGGGCACCCGACACCGCTCCCCGCCGGCCGAGGGGCTCCTTCAGCCCAAACCCCTCTCCGGCCTCCCTGTCCCGCTTGAGAACAGAGTGCTGGGAAACGCCCGTCCCGGCCAGGCTCAGCAACCGCAGACTCGACCCGGCGAGGGCGACCAGAGCCCCCAGACCCCGGCGGGGTCCGTGCATGCGGAGGAACGCGTCGCTTGCACATATACGCGCAGAAAAGAAAAAACCGGCACAAATTCGCGTGTTCAGCCCGCACACAGAAGATGCCCCAGCCCCTCTCCAACCACCGTCTGCCTTACCTTGCGCCGCGGAGCCGGGGCGGCTGGCCCCCAGGATGGCCAGGGCGGGGAGCACCAGGGTCTGCAGCAGGTATCCCAGTCCCGGCCCGCAGCGGGCCGCCGTCCCCTCCAACCCCTTCCCCATGGCTGGAGTAGGGAGCGAATCTCGCAGAGCCGCCGAGCTTTTCGCTGCCACCTCTTGCCTCCGCCGGCTCCGTCCCGGAGGGAAGCGGAGGGGTGCGGAGCGGCGCGGAGCCCCCGCGAGGTGTTCAGACTGCGTGGGGGGCGACGGGGCGAGGGGCACCGCTCGTAGCGGCGGGGCAGGGGCGCTGCATGGCCCCGCGGAGGGGCGCGGAGCGGCGCGGAGCCCAGCGGAGCGCTGCCTTCTTCCCGCGGGCGGCTCGGCGCGGCTGCCTCCACCCCGGGGGTGGGCGGGGGCCGAGGCCAGGGATGGAAAGAGGGGGCTGCGCCGGCCGCCTGCGATAAAATGCGAGCCGGAGAGAGGAGCAGACCCAGAGGGAAGGGGGCGGGGGAGGCTGGGAGCCACCCGCTGCAGAACCGGCCCCCTTTCGTCTCCCCCGCCCGCGCCCCCTGCGCGCACACCCGCGGGCACACCGGCGCACACATGCTAGTTCACACACATGGCAGTGCACGCTTGCACACACACCGACATACCCCCACCCCAGCACCCCCAGGCCGTGCAGCCGGAGAAGCTCCAGGAGCCAGGGCTGCACCAGCGAACCCCGCTGCACCCTTAGCTCTCTCTCGTCCCCACATGGTCCTTAGGGGCCTAGCACCCCCCACACCCGCTCTGGGGGGCTGCCTGCTCCCATAAGCGGCAGAGTGGGGGACAGGGGTAGAGGCAGCACCAGGAGGCAAGTTGGGGAATCCCCCAATCCTGCAGAACATCTCCCCATTTACCCTCCAGGGTCTCTCTCTTAAGGATGGGGTTGCTACCTGACCGACCTTACCCTTACACCCCCAAAAAGGTCTGCCCAGCCTCTGCTGTCACCACATGCCCACCAAATCTCACTCAAAGATATGGCAGTTCCCAAATCTCAGGTTTGCTGCTCAACCAGGGCTTGCTTGGGTTTTACAGCTGCTTTCTAGGGCTTGTTTTGTTTTTAAGCTGCCTTTGCCAAGCTTAGTCAGACTGTCTCTGGCCATGACCAGACCCAGTTTCTCACACACTATGTTTACCAGTGCCAGAGGGCTGCAACCCTAGAGCCCTCATCACACCATAGTACTTCAGGGAGCATCGCTTTCTCCAGCCCAGAAGCTGCCCCAAGCAGGGCTGCTAGTGAGGAAAGGAGCCTTATTTTCCTCCAAATCATGGCTGGGATCTTCCCAGACATACCACCTTTGTCTTCTGCCCCAGCAGGAAAACAGTAGCAGCATTGGTGATGCTGCAGGAGGGTTTCCCAGGGGCCAAAGGAGCTGCCTGCCCCCCAGGGAGGCTCCATCCCACCTGGCCCCTGACTTTAATACCCTTCCCAGGGAATTATCCAGACCATTCCCTTCTCTGGGTTTGAGGGAGGGCAGGGTTTTTTTCTCCTCCACAGCAGCTGACACAAAGCTGCAGTGAAACAGGAAAGCAACGTTTCTCTTTTTTTTTTGTACAGGAACAAAGCAAAAAAAAGGGACAGATTTTATTCTGGGCAGTGCAACTGGGTATGCCTGGAAGGTACTTGGGAAGGGTGCATTTCAAGCCCAACAGGCTGATTTACCCAGAAAATCTAAACAGTCCTCTCCACTAGAGAACTCCAGCTCTCCATCTCCTGGCTGTACCACATCTTTTAAGGGAGCAAATCCTCCCTGCTTCAAACACTACAGCATAGTTCAGAAAACATTAAGGCTCCACCATAACCCATGAGCGAAGTCCTGAGGCTGTGTAAGCAGTGAAAGGGAAACTCTCAACTTGTAGCTGTGTTCAAAGGAGAATATGTCTCCCAAACAAGAGCTTCTTTGATTACACATGCTTCCCACACCAATCCCTGACCTCATGCTCCCCAGCTTTATGTCTCAGGATGGTGGTCAAGAGAGCGGTCCCCATGTATGATGTTTATTTGTCAGTTTTGCTGTAACTCTAAATATGGAGCATCTCTCATTGATGAGTATTTACTGCTTCCCCTGTGTTAGGGGAAATTTTGCAGAGGCAAGAAAAGAGACCCCTGAAAGATATCACATATGGAAGATGTATGTGTTGCAGCACCAGCTGACGGGCACATCTACTGCCACGAGGGATAGTGAAGGGAGGGTTTGCTTCTCCATTAAATGGAGTTAATTTATTTTTGATGTTTTGGGGCTTCCCAGGAGTAATACCTATAGTTCCAGGCTTAGTTTCTAGTTAGTAGCTCAGTGACCTCATTAAATAGGTCCATCCCAATTTCAAGATGATGTCCCCTGCAGCCCTGCCCAGGAATCCCTCGTGGCTGCCAACCTGTCAGCCTCTCTGCCCCAGAGTAGGTGTATGGGGGAGCATTGCTACTTTACAGCCACAGTGACAGAAGCAATGGCATGGGCATAGCAACCTCTCAGCTTGGGGAGAAAGCAAATCGTTTCCCAATACCTAAGGTGTGGAGGACAACAGAGGAACTAGGGTACTGCAGCCAGGAGTGTTCAGTAATCACTTTTCTACTGGAAGTAGAGACACCTTGACCTGGAGAAGATGGTTCAAGCAATGGCAACAAATAGCTAAATCGGGGTCTTCTCTGGAAAATGTGCTTTCAAATCCTTCTGTGTTTCATTATACGTAACAAAGGGCATCCAAGGATGCTCCCTGTGCCTGCATCAGGGAGATGCCTCAGAGGGTCCTCTGTGCACTGACAAATGGCACTTGTGCCTGGGCCATCCCTAATGCCACCATGCTGGATTTCACTGATTCAGGAGCCAGTCTGCCCCAGGGGCTCTTCACCTTTCTCCCTGTGAGATAAGCAGAATTATTATCCCAGCTTAATAAATTTCAGATTTGACACAGGAGTTAAAGGACTGAGATAATCCAGGGATTTGGGATTAGAAAGTGCAAATTGCCTGGATTTATTCCAAAAGCGTTCGTTTTGGTTTTGGGTTTTTTTTTTTTCCCCTGATAGAACCTGCCTGGAAAGGTGTTTTCCTGGCTGTTTAAATTAGTGACTTAAAAGTACATATAACAGAAGTTTATCTTTTTGTCACCTTTAATGTCCTTAAAAAACACTGCATACCCTTCAAAAACTCATCCAAAGCAAATATTAATCTCCAATTTCCATACTTAGACAAAAATATCAAGTGTCAAGCAGTTTGCATTGGAAAGTGGATTTAACAGCCTAAGAGGTGTTGCCTTAGCTAGTTTTCCAGGTAAGTCTGAGAAATCACAGCTCCAAACTAGATACCCACTGTAAGTGACTATAAAACCTAGGGTAACATTTAAAAGCTTTCTGTGTAACTTGTGTACTTACAGATATGTTTGTTTGTTTTCACAAAAGAGCTTTTTAAATGAGAGTTGGGTTCTAAATCAATACTTGAAGTTTTTCACCCCTGCTGTCAACTTAGGAATTTCAAGCTCTTGATAGGCAGTTTTTGAAAGCACAGAGCTGGTGAATTTAACTTCAGTGTATTGTATCACCCAAGCACCTAGAGTTGCAAAGCAATCGACTAGAAGGCATATTGGATCAGAAAAGTCCTATCAGCTTTCATAATTAATATTGTGAATGGTAGTATAGGCACCTATACTCTAGATGTTTTCTTAAAATCCTCTACGTTTATAACAGTTTATACAAATCTTAATCTAATTACAGAACTCAAAGAAAATTGATATTTCCTTTTGTTATGGCGGCACAGCTCAGGAGCATATTACTGCAACAATCTCCTCAATCTCCTTTGCAAAGAGTTGCAAAATTCAATGAATGGCTTTGGAGCAGAGGTACTAAGGTCCCCTGTGTTACGTGGGGCTTGAGAAACACCGGTTTGCACAAGGAGAGGAATCTCTTCTGTGCATTGGTAATTTTGAGTAAGGTTCAGTAACCCATCCTTGCACTGAGTGTTTTGTCCCCAGGCAGATACTGTCACCCCTGGACAACCAGCCTGAGGACTCATTTGCTACACAAAAGTCAGTAAGGGATGCAGATTCAGGCTCCACATCAGGTGATTATGTTTGATAGTCTCTCTTTCTGCCATGCTGCTCTTATTTTATGGCAGAGACCAGCACAACACAATCCAAAAAGCAGGTGTGTGACAAGCCTCTCATTTCACTGACATACATACCACAAGCTATCAAATATTGCAGTTTTCTCATTCAGTTTAGATAGCCAATTACTTCCTCTGTGGTTGCCTTGTGTGATGCTGTGGATCAGCAAATGAAACTATGCTTCTGGTATCTTATTTTTCAAGACCAACACAACCTTATTCCCAGTAAAAACTTTTCTTTTCCTGCTGGGAACTTGGTGGTGGGATTTGGTCCAAGGAAAATTTATTTCCTATCTAGTCAAATGTAGTAAAACAACTGCATTTTGGCTTCCAAAGTCACTACTTTGTTTGCTTGTTTATGGAACCAGATTGCCCAAAGTTCATCCATACGCATGCTCTATACGAGGGTGCTAAATTTTCAGTCTCGACATAATTTTAGCAAGATCATGGGTCAACATACATGTTACAACCCACAGAAACAGTCTAAACAGCATTTCGCCTCATAAAAACCATCACTAAACTGTGCTGCTCCACTTAGGAGGCCATATGATGTCCTGCTCCTGATGTCTTCTCATATGCACTTGCTCCCATTTGCTTAATACTTATGCTAATTAACAACTTTGTTGTCCTCATGATGTTTTTGACTAGCATGGCTCTTCATAACATCTGAAGAGAACGTTCCTGAACTAAAGAACCATTTCAAGTAATTACACTAAAGGTAGGGCCAAATTCTTTCCCTGTATTCATGCTGGTTAAAGTGCATATCTTGCTATTGTACCCTGATTTGTGTAAAATCCCATTGTAACGTGTGCAAGAGGATGCTGCTGGAACGAGGGATTTATGTGTCTTGGGAGCAAAGGTAAAACATTCAAAGCTGTTTCAGTTTCACTTTTGGTAGTCAGGGGCGCACCACATTATTGAGTGGCACGGGGACTTGGGCTCCTTGCCCATTTTTGAAATCTGTGTCCTCCAGCTACAGCCAAATAATGCATCCAAAGAGCTTTTACTTTCATGTGAATTTGCTGTAAACAGATCACAGATTTCTTATTTATTTATCCTCTCTTCACATTTGCTTGGTGAATATTTTCTCTGAACAGTTCCCGAGCTGTAGCTCATTCATGCACAATTCATCACGAGTGTTTGAAGTCAGGCATTCAAGCTATTTTCCTTACTGCTGCTGTATGATGCCATATCAAAACACTTCCCATCTACAAATATCTGCTAACACTTTAAAAATCCTGGTGATTCTAGTCTCTATACTCATTTGCCTGACTATTTCCTGCAGAAATACAAAAGATGAGACCTCCTGTCGGTTGGTGTTTGTTGGGAAGTGATGCGAGCGCTGGCGCTGCCTCCCAGCAGAGGGAGGTGTGAGACCCCGCTCTGATCTCCAACACACGGACGCAGAGATTTTAGGATCGGCTTCTCCTTCCCTGAGCATTTATCCGGGAGCAAACACCTCGGGGAGGTGCGGCCGTGTTGGCTACATTACCCTACAGTGGGTTCCCGAGGGCTCCAGCTTGAGCCGAGCTATAGGACACAAATAACTTGGGAAAAACAGTATCTCAGACTGTTGCACAACACTGTTATATCCCTCTCTCACTCTCCACATGCTTTTTATTTCGGTAGCGTTGTAAATTCTTTGAGTTGAAGATTAATGTGAATGACAAGTAACAATTTCCACCCCAAGATTATCCCCATCAGTTTCTACTGAAGGGGTTTTTATTTTGTTATTTGATGGTTTGTTTGGGTTTTTTTTTATTGGGGGGTGGTTTGTTAGTTTTGCATTTTTGTCCCTTGTTTGTGTTTTTGCTTGTTTTTTTTTGCTGTTTGTTCTGTTTTATGTACCAAGTACTAACCTCTGATTGTCCAGTTCAGGGTGGGCTTTCCCCAGATTTCTTTCCCAATGTCACAAGAGTCTTATCTCCAATGTCTCACTATTACCACCCTGCCCACCTCTGCCTTTGTGGCTTTTTCCTGCCTCACGCACAGGGAGATAAAGGCATAATTGCACTTTGGGATCTATGTTTCAAATTCTCCCATTAGGTCTGTATGCTGGGTTGCTCTTACTCGATTTGTTATTTTATGGACTCTCTTGCCTGAGACACTTTGCATAGAGCAGCATTAAGAAGATTCATAACTACAATATTTACTAAACTTTTTCTTAAGGTAAGAAAGTGATAGCATGCAGAGAGAATTATAAAGGAAATCTGAGAAAAGATGTTTAAGATGCAGGTTCTATGAAGAAACACGTTTTCCGATAAACTTAATAATTAACATCCTAGTTTGGTGCTCTGCAATAAGATCAAATTTATGCACAGACCTGTATAACATTCATTTGTCTGCTTCTAAGTCAAAAATAGTATGTTTTTAATTGTTATGGATTTTATTTATAGTTCAATACACTTGTAGTTAATAAATGTGCAGTTAGAGCTAATGCTATTTTGTGAAAACAGATCACATTAAGCCAACTATGGGAGTTTGAGTATATGGCAATAGCCCCAGCCTTCCCATTTAGATCTACTTCATGAGAAAAAACAGCTATTTTTGTTGTTTGGGGGGTTTTCCTTTTCCACTTTGAAACCTGGCAAACTGCTCTGTTGTACAGTGAGTTGGAAATGCAGCTCTCCCTATCAACTGCTCTACTGCACCTTCCTAAAACACATACGCTCCCCCCAACATACAGCCAGATTATATTTTTTTACCCAACAGAAAGAAGCTTTCATAGCAAACCCCTCAAATTCCTGAGCAGCATGCAATGGTAAGAGGAAATCTGTTGTAGGCGCCTGTAATGGGAAGCCTGACTGTGTGTTTTCAGTCTATTTTTCTCCTGGCCTCTTGGTGGCAGGGCAATTAGAGCTCAAGTGTACAGGGAAAAGATATCCCAGTACAGTAATCAAAGCAAACATTATATGGATTTTGATTGCTCCAACAAGAATGAAGTCTTTGTTAACTGAAATAGCTTTATTGATTCGAACGAGAAGACGTATTTATTCTGTTTTGTGAAGTGCTCCAAGCTGTGTATTTAATGCTTATGAATAGAGATGGAGTAGAAAAGTTCTGTGTAAAACCATAGAAGAGAAACTATATAATTTCCAGAACATTTATGCTAATGTTCTTTTCATAAAGGCAGTTATAACAGTCCTAGTTATCATTATCATTTTATAAGAGACTTTAATGTTTCACAAATGACATGATTTGTTTAAGTCAAATAATTGACAACATTCTTGACTGTTTAGCAATAATTAGTTTGTTTTCATAGAAATACTCCATTTCATCTGTCTGAACAGAGGCTGGAAAATGATGGAATAACAAAAAATGTTCAGCCCTACAGCTGAAGATGAAAAGTTTATGAAAATAAAAATCACCCATAACAACAACATGTGATCCTGTTTTAAGTGTGACTTTTAGCTCCTTAAAGCACATTATTCAATGCGAGAAAGTAAGTTATGTAGTTTGTGTTGCTACAGTAATTTAAATTGACAGCCTTAAGATTTCTTTTTCTGAAGACATTATTAGGAATTGAGCTGTGCAATTCCTTACGTGCAACACAGATAATATCAAGCAAAACTTGAAAAATAGACTCCCCCCACTGCTGAAGCCCAACTGTGACCACCTGCGTTTCTTGTAACGCACTGAAAAAAAGGCTTAAGATTTTGTCCCAAGTAGATGTAGTTAATCTGACTCTACCTATTTCAGCTGAAGTTCCACAGAGATTTGTGGAAACCAGCTCAGGGCCTTTGGATATAAATCCTCTATGTGAAAAACTTTGTGCCCTTTCACCTATAGATAATAACAAGAACATTATTTTGACTGGGGAGCATTGCAGGTTATCTGCAGCTATCTAGTTTATTACCACTTTAATTTGAGACCTACATTTTTATTCATTGTTTCTCTTTTGAATAACGTTTTGAAAGATGATATCAAATAAATGGACCCTTGGCTGTGGCCCCACACAATGCTTTCAGTTATTAGACGTCTCAGTTGATCTGTGTTTAAGGATGATTAAAGTACCTTGCACTGGGTTTCTTAGCTCATTTCGTTCCATGTGCATTCGTAAATTAGTTGATGATAATCTATGAATAAAAACTTAATATTCTAAATTATCTTCTGTAAAACATTGCAGGTTTTTTTCTCCTTTCTTTTTCCAAACTGAAACTGTTCACAGATTCTCTTCAAGAGTCTGATAAGGTGCAGATTACAACACTGGGTTGATAACAACCAAGAATTTTGCTTCCTCTCTGAGTAACGTGAACTCCAAGATGAGAAGGGGTACCTTATCTTCATAACTAAAATATAATTAATTATTTAGCCTTTAGGTTATTAAAACCAGCTCTGAAATATGGAACAAGAACTCACTACAGGAAAACTGGATATGGTAAAGTCCAGTCTTTTGGATCCAACAAAGCAGTACCAGTGGTCATGTTATTGGCAAGAAAAACAATTGTTTACATCACTAAAAGCTCCTTCTTTAGACTAGAGGAGGTGAAAAGTAGGAAAGAACAATTTTGATAACAAGATTAGACTAAAACACACCTGCCTGGAGACTCCTCAATTTCTCAGGAATTAAATTGTCCCAACTAACAACAATGCCATCGTGCTTAATGATCCCTTTGAAAAGCAAGTTTTAACGATCAAGTGACCAAGATAGAAGGTGTAAGATGAAGGAGAGTAGACATGGAAGGCAGACAACACAGCACATTTCCAGATTGTCTTGAAATGAACTTACTGTCATTCCCTGTGAATTAATGGTTGGAGACCTCTGATGCCCTCTGCTTGCTCCACATGCTTCCAAACACATCCTGGAAGAGGAAGTGTACATTGGAACTGAGCAAGAGGAGCATTTTGGAGGCTGCTGGCTGACATTTTTATCCTTTGAATTTTTAATTGATAAGGAAGATTTGGTTACTTTAGAAGAAAAATGAACAACTGATCACAGTTTACAAGGATAAGCACGTGGGACAATTGCAGGAAATGGAACACTGTGAAAGTAGCAGGACATTATATATAACCAGAAAGATTCTCTTTCTTAGAAGTATCAGATAAACAATACGATCATAACTAGGACAAGATACACAGTTGCAAGCCAAGAAAAATGTTATGATTCTAGATCCTCCCTTCACCTCTAATGTTTTAGAGATTGTAAAAAATCCCTCAAGGAGCACAAAACAAAGCAGCTCACCCTATCTTGAGCCAGTTTTCCTTCTCCTCAGGAAGACTTATTTTCCACTCATATTCACTTTTATTCCACACATGCTTTCTATCTTTCTCTGCAAGTAAAATAGTTCTCCCAGTGATGCTGCACTATGGCCCTATTCTGCTACATTCTCCCCAAAGCGAAGGTCATCAGCTGAGCGCAGTAGCCAAGCTCATTGTCATGTCAGAGCCCACAAAAACCTTGGAGGTCTCAGCTGTAAGACATGTTCAGAGATGTTTTAACAGCACAGCCTCTGGTGACCGGCACCTCAGTAGTTAGTAGCTTGTCATTCTTTCCAGAGTGATGCCAGGAGAGCAGTGATTTGCACTGCAGTATGTGCTGTGAGTAAGGGTACGCAGTGGAAGGTAGATCTGTGACTTTACTCATCCAAAAAGAGAGTGCACAGATTGTAAAGGAGCCACTGTGCAGTCTTAGCCCTTTTGGTATGGTCCAGACCTTATATGGACACTCTTCTGCCCTAGAAGTACCATGTGTTCTTAATGTTTACAAGAGAACTCAGATCTCCAGTGATAGTGGTCTTAGGATCAACAGGCAAGTCTACATTCGATGCCATGTTTATCCTCCCAGCGGGTTTTCCCAGAATTAGTGCACACATCAACAATTCCATAACATGTGAGTAAGATGTTTATTCCTTACCACAGCTCCAGCATTAATCATTTGTTCTTCTCCAAACCACCAGTAAAACTCTGTGCCATGGAAAAGTACTAAACAATGTGTGGTGTCCTGGAGCGGGACTGGACTCAGACCTAGTCTGGACTTAACAATACAGTTTTGCACAGGGACATTGCACTGCAGTACACCTCTCTGCCTCCAAATAATCAAGGAGTTTTACATTCAGCTGATTACAGAAAATATTGATAGACCTGTTCAGTCACATGCCTTGCTTTTGACCAGTAATGTTGGAGAAAAGATTATTAGAGACATCTGAATGTAAGCACACAATTTTGAGAACAGCAGATCATTTATGCGGTTCTTTGCATCCAAACTATAGAAAAAAATCTAAGCTGGGAGGACTCCTAACATTTTACAGCACTGCAGAAAGCTGCAAGACCAAACCTAATGGAGTTCGTCTGGATATCAGATTGGTATCATGCTTATTGTCTGCTGATGAGTGGCATGATTAAGAAACTGGTGCCAGTCTGGGGATTTATGATAGGAAGAAAAAGACATTTTTAGATCACTGCATCTAGTTGATTCATTTGGAAGCACTGATAAATAGACACAGCTGGTGGTGGAACTAGGAGCTGAGCTGCCCTTTTTTCCCCTGTATCCTATTAAGTATTGATACAAGACAAAGGTGATGGGTATAGAGAAGCATAAACTGAAAGCAACTGGAAGAGAAAATAACAAAGATGAGAACTAATATTTGCCTAGAAATCCACAAAAAATATAAAATAAATCTTCCATTCTTTGATACTGGTTTCCAGAGAACTCAGCAGATATGACTTAGTGAACTAACTCCTGTATCTAATAGAGGTTGCGTGTGCATTAGCAAGTTGGCTGTACAACTACCAGGCCATTGCTGCAAATCACTGAGGGGGTGTGTGTTTCTTGAAACTCAGGACCACAACACGTGGTATGCTTTTCACCTCTCATTGTAATAGTTTGCATCTGGACCACCTAACTGCTTGAGGTTTTTTCTTCAGCTGGTCTGTAAATAGAGAAGCTATTTTCCCCACGTACAATATTTATGTCCTTCCACATTTAAACCCCGATAGAATTAGTGCCAAAGGTGAACATTAAACCAAAGAACGATTTCTTTAATTACATCTGCTACTGACACAAATATTCTTTATAACCGGAATCTCCTACTAGTACCCTTATGAACTACTGTATACCTCTGGCAGGGAAAAAAAAAAGTGTTCATGAGTTTAAGGAATTCCATATGCATTTTATCGATGGTAATTCTGTTAGTTGTGCATTCAGACTGCTGCTGGAACAAGGAATGTCTTGGTTGATGGATTTTGCAAACAGAGCATACATGCAAGAGGAATTCACCAGGGAACTGAAAAATGAGTCATTACCCTTGTATAGGCATTGGAAGGAAAACAAAAACAAAAAACACCCCAAAACATAATACAATGATACTTATCAGGTGTCATTCAGTCTGGTTGGTGGGGTCTCTAGAAACCTTGGTTAAATGTTTGTAAACCAGTCCAACAACAGAGAAGTTTAGTATAAGCACCTGAAACATATGTAGATGGCTTACAATCTTTCCTCAGACATTTCTAAAGATATGGACTCCCTGTGGCTTAACTTTCTTTGTCTGTCCCCCTAATGTACACAGTTCTCAGCATAATCTCAGGATTCTTTTCAGGAAGGTGGGGGGGGAAATCACTTTTCATTCTTGTTTATTTGTGGAAACATTCATTCTCTTGCCCTGGAGTAACTTGGCTTCCTCCAGGAGCACATGAAAAATCTTGGGAATTTATTTCTGTATAGATTATGGAGTAAGATCTGATGAATGTATATGAAATATCTCTGGGGCAAGTCCTATTTCCATTAGAGCAAAGTCCACACAGAAATGTTTACCACAGTTTCTTCCAAAACTTAGTGAGATCCCTCACTAAGGACAAGAAAGACAAGGGACAGAAGTATTTGTCATTAGCTGTAAAGCGACAATAGGCATGAAACAAAGAGGATAAACAGTGTCCAGCATTTGGGAACTTGAGGATGAACATTTTTAATCTAAAGACACAAGGTTTTGTGCTTCCAGACTCTCCAGGTCATGCTTGGTCTAGGAGCATCTTAACTAGACATTAAAAGGAACTCATCCCTTAGGAATCACAGAAAGAAAGATTAGAAGTTGATCTCAGTGCCTGAAGGAGGGGTAAATTAGCCCGTGTCTCAAGCACATTGTTAGGAATGACAATTAAAATCTAATTATAATTACCGTCTCTGGATGCTACTCTAAATAAACAATGACGTGCAGCTTTGTTATACAGATTCTTAGCTGCAGAAGTAGGCAAGTAGTAGACAACGTGCAAGTTAATCACTTCTGCAACAGCAAATGGTCTGGCTTGTAAATACACAAAACACACACTTGAGATTTCTTTTGCAAGACGAATTGTTGTGAGAGCAGACATTAAGGGTGATGCTGAGGCCAGGGCAGCCTCTTCAGGCTTTATTTACTGTCTGGTTCAATTTCTGGTTAATTAGGGCTGAGAAGTTGGAAAGTTTGCAGCTCTGTTGCATATTCTTTACCTGCTCTGAGGTGGTAAATTAGGAGAAACTCCAGCCTGTCAGTTTTCTATCTCTAAAAATCATCCAATAAAAATTAGAGAGAGGTAGCAAGTCTCCAGCTGCCAGCTCAGACTCATTACTGCCAGTCATGTCATCTGGAGAGCCAAAAGAAGTGAGGATCCAGGAATTCTAAGCATTAAAGGGAAATTGTCTTTTGTTTAACCATTATTATTGATAACTTCAGGAGATCTGCAAGCTGTGTTCCGAATAAGGCAATTGTAGGGCACTGCATTTGCTCGCCTCAACTGATGACCATGGTCCTTATGCACTAGCTCCTGATCCTGCACATATCCCAACATGCAGTAACTTCAGAAATGTGACTGGTGTTATTACCACTCATGTGTACATACTGCAACGTGCCTAGGGCCAAGATCCTCAAAGTTCAGCATCTAAATATCTTTTGAGATTATGGCCTACATTAAATAGAATTCTAGACACATTTTGGCATCATACTTCCAGAAAGTACACTAATAACTGTAATAATCCCTAACCCAGCTGTTACAAGGAAAGGGAATTGCGTTACAATTATAAGAAACAGAGACACAGGGAAATATTTAAAATATGACACCCAACATTATCTATTGTGCTTTTTCAATTGCAAGGGAGCTGGAACTGCAGTGTAGAACAGCAACACTTGAGAATTTGAACTGCCATTACTGTCACATTTTGTTGAGTACTACATTTATACACATTTTAATGGTACTCGAAATAGAATGCCTAACCAGCTCAGCTTTGCTGGCTCTATAAAAAGAACCTGAAGTCAAAGTCTAGAAGCAAAGGAGGAAGAAAAGGAAAAAAACAAAACAAAACAAAAAGCAAACCAACCAACCAACCACAAGACACCAAAACCAAGAAGGTGAAGAAAGGATGGAAAAAGAGGAAAAACTTAAGTGATGCTTCCCCTGGAAGCAATTCAATGGAAACAGTAACAATAAAACTACTCTAGAAATAAAGAAATATAATCCACTGCTCCATAATGAAAGTAGATCCTTTTACTACAGTATAACATGTGAAGTGCTACCTGCCAGTAGCTGAGCATAAAAACAAAGCTTTGCTCTTCAACTTCAAAACCAGAAAGCTGAAAACCTGACAACAAAACTGGGTTAAACACAAATCCAGTTAGTTTCATTAATCCCATTCTGTACACATGTTTAAACAGCTCTTTAAAACTCTGCTTGATTACCATTTACGTGTAAGTCTTATAATAGACCCCCAGGCTTCCACAGAACTATGTGTTTTATGACTTCATGAAGGCAACTTGATGTATTATGAAGGAAAAGGAAGAGGAAAAGGAGACAATTTAGCCCAAAAATATTTTCATGCCTTCTTGCTTGTACTTCCATACAGCAATAAAACTGTCACATAAGGAACAAAATCGGCCTCTTTTTTGCATACCTCAAACTGTAGAGTTTGTATCAATATTCATGGCATGTCCTCTGTCCCACCTTGCACAGCTCCAACTACAACCGAAAGTTTGAGTCCGAGCACTTTAGAGACCTTTATCTTGGCACGCACTTAAATTCTGTTTCCCCAAAGTGGTGTAAGTACATTTGCATACATTGAACTTGTAACGTTAAAAA
The DNA here is from genome assembly GCF_037038585.1 of Patagioenas fasciata. Classification (NCBI taxonomy): domain Eukaryota; kingdom Metazoa; phylum Chordata; class Aves; order Columbiformes; family Columbidae; genus Patagioenas; species Patagioenas fasciata. Next base: position 78,007,973 of record NC_092523.1, on the reverse strand, counting down.
GATAGGCACATGAGCTGGACTTGAATTTCTTTAAGCAGAAATGGGTGCCCTGCTCTACTGCCTTGCAGCTCAGACCTCTGGTGGTCAGTTGTGTTGTGTAAAGATGAGCTGCAGACGTTTGCACCATAGCTGTGCTGCTTGTGAAGACAGAGTGCGTTTGTACCTACACATGCACACCTGCAAATGTGTGTTTAGCTCTAATATCCATGCAGAGCAACATTAAGATTAGTGAGGCTGAACTCAAATTCGGGGACTGTCCCATACTTAATGCTTAATGGGCCTAAAGTGTAGAAAACTGGGGGAAAGCTCAGTAGCAAAGGTAAAAATGTCCTTGAAGATTTTCCTCCTTTTCCCATGGCATGGACATAGCAGTGTCTCAAATGATCTAGAAATTATTGTTATAATGATTGACAAATTCCATTGGGAAACAAACTGAATTTGCCTGGGGGAAAGAGGCATGACACAATCTATTCTAATATTACTATTTTATGCGGGATTCAACAGGTCATGTATGCACAACCTGTATTTGGTATTGCATAAATACATGTTTTTCTTTCAGATCACCAAAGCAGCACAACAGCTGAAATAAGAGATCACCATGAGCTAAATAAAAATACAAACAAGTTGTGAAATATTTAAAATGTATGGCCAAACGTATCCTGCCCAGGTTACACATCTTGCTGCCAGATCTGGTTATGACTTTTGCATAGAAAACAACAGTCCCCTTCCTTTTGATACCAAGTGCTTGAAGGTGCAGTGACAAGACTCCTACTAATCTTGCGTCCTTAAAGGCCCTACTGTTGGCTTGCTCGCTCAGCACTTTAAGTTAGACAAGCGCTTATGTATCACAGCAACAGGCATTATGAAGCTTATGAAGCTGCATTAGGCCCAGTGCAATTTACATGTGCATCCTCTCACAGCTTTTGTTCCCAACAACTGTAGTGGTAACTCAGGGCACTTTGAGTGTCCCAGTTTTACAGCCAGCCCAGCTATCAATGACAATCTCATGCCACACAACATTTTGGAAACAGCTTCTACCTTTTGCTTCTACTGTGACCTGCAGTTGAGTCATCGCTGAAAGAAGTTCCAGCTCTGAGTAATTGCACTGTCTGCATCAACATGATTAAACAAGCAAAACATCCAGAGCTTTGCAGATGAGAAAAATTAAAGCTTTTTGTTCAATGGCACTGAATGCACTTGGATTAAAAAGGGTGTATAGAGTGTCCCTTCAGTAACCCTGCTTTGTCATCATGATACACCATCCTGTACTCCAAGGCTCAGGAAGATTAAAAGAAGCATTTACGTCTTGCATTAATGAAGCATTAATGAAGTGGTTGTGCACTCTTATTTCTTGTTTGCTTATTTTTATTTATTTTACAACCTATGAAAAATCAAAGTTACAATGGTCTGAAGGGGATGATCTCAGCTGACATCTGGAAGTAATTTTATAATTGCCCTATAAGTCAGAAATGACAAAACTTTTTCCTCCATGGCACTGAGACCACCAGTTGCTGTATTTTCTGCCACGCTACTCAAGAGGTTTCTTTTCAAGAGGAAAACTGTTTACATCCATGAGCTAAGATAAGATATATTGTGTGGTGGAGGATATTTGGTTAGAGAAGACGAAGACTGGGAAAGAAAATAAAAACAATAAACAGTGACTTAAGCCTTCAAACATTCTCCTTTTTTTTTTTTTTCCTTTTCATAGTGTTTTGGGGCTTTTTTGGGAACAATTTCTCAGCAGAAGTCCAGGAGTTTCTCACAGATGAGAATTGTGCGTTTTCCCCTATTGTTTTTACTATCTGATCACAGAAAGAAGCAGTTACTTTCTCAAACAAGAGGCACCAGTAACCCTACCATCATTTGAGAGGTTCATGGTGACTCCCAGTGATCTTTGAATGAGGGAACTGCTCAAATTGACATTGTACTGGCAAAGCCTGGTGGCAAGAGGTGCAAACCTGATCTTTCTTATTTAATCCCAAACCTTCTGTGAACCCAGCAGATAGCACTGAAGATCCAAATTACCTCCAGGTCCTCCTCAGGGTGATAAATCACACTCTCTCATTGTACCTTTGTAGCTAAAAGTAAATGGAATGAGTCAGATCTCAAAATTAACGATTACTGAACTCATTTCAGAACTATTGAGGTATCTCTCTCCCTTACTTAACACATGCTGTCTGCTGCCTCCTGCTTGTATGGCAGATGACCTGCAGCAAGCATTGACATTTCACAGTCACTCCCATTCAGATCCCAGAGCACCAAGAGAGGCTTTTACTTAGGAATACATGCATTACAAAAAAAAGCTGCCATATAAACCTCATTCATGTAGACTCTCCACTTTTGGATTAGAGAGGCTGCATTTGTATGCCCTATAATACAACAAAGTCCTGGTCTCAGGTGGGACCTGTAGATGATATTGCAATAAACTTAATAGAGAAGTCATATTTTATGATGTCCTTCATCTTTTTACAAGGGCATTGGGCACCCTGTGGTTGGACAGTTGGGATTATTCCTTTTTGACCAGCAAGCTCCAAATTATGTCTCATCTGATTAACTTGTTTATCGTTTATCTGCAGGTGTCAGTGGATGCAGTGGGGCTGCCTGTGAGCAGTTCTTCACTGGGTCAAACTTAGAGAGACCAAGTGACTTTCCAAATATTTTTTCAGGGTGCCTGCTGCATACAATCTGTCTTTTTGGCATCTACCAGCATTGTGATCTGCATGCCTTCCCATCATCTGTTGTTTGGCTATTGTCTTGTTTAGAAAAGGTTTTTTGGAACTTAAATGTCAACAGGTGTGGTAGAGTATATGAAGGTATGCAAAGCAGAAACATGACTTGTTATAATTTTCTCATTTAAGTATATTCCAGCTAACAATTAAAGTTAAAAATAACGTGCATACAGAACCCCATGACTTAAAAAAAAGTTTTCTAATTAATACAGCTTCTAATTAATGAAGCCTTACATTCTGTGTTGGTCATAAGTTGTCCCAACTCATACAAACCTTACTGCTTTCTGCAAGTAATAACTGCAAGTCTGGAATCAAACTGACCTGTCAACCTTTTCGTACATGGCATTTCTGGAGTAGGGGCAAGGGTCTGCCCAACATCTAACCCACATAAGCAACATCCTAACAGATGGGATTGGACAGCTGGCAACTGAGTACCTGTTCTGTTCATCAACTGTGGGCACAAAGCATAGCCTGTTCAGCCAGATTTCGCATCTTTAGTTAGCATGCCTATAGCAAAGGTCTTGTACAAGGAGATGTGTGGATATTTTAGAGCTCCAAATCCCAAGTATCACTGATCATGAAATGCCAAATGGGAGAGATTATTCATCTCACATTAAAGTGCTCCTCAGTGTATACTTGTGCAGAATGGCACTCCACAAAGAGAAACAATGTTTTGCTCATCTGTTGCTTTACAGGTGAAGAGTTACCAGAGGATCTAGGAGCACATACTTCACTATGACCTATGGCAAAGAATTTGCTCTCTACCTTTCCTTCTTGTTTCTCCTTAAAGACAAAAAGGGAAAGAAAATTCATGGATCATGCTTCATCACATACAGTTGCTTAGATTGAGGGGAAAGAAGACCACATAGTCTCCCATTCATACCTCTCCAAAAAACTAATCAAAGCATTGAAAAATGGGCTGTCCTTAACCTAAAGGACAATCCAGAATACCCATCTCACATCCTAAAGTGTTGCCTTACACTTCAATAACTCCCTACCCTGTGCAGATTTTTTAGGCTAAATAATGGAAACATATGAGGGCAAATGATAGAGAGAATCAAGGCAAGGAAACACCTGTATTTTTATGATTATTTGCAGGAGACTGCTTCTTCTCAGTGCCCTATCATCAGTCTTAAGGTCATTAGCTACTCACAAGCTCCCCTTCGCTACACTCGGCATCAGAGCAAACACACTGGATCATATTTGTGAATATTGTGTGTGCAAGCACAGGTGAGGTAAAGGGAAGAATGAAGTGTTAGGAATGCCAGTTTTGTAATTCCACCCTTGTTGCTTCACACTGAGATTTTCTTGTGTTCCATGGGCTCCCTATTTATCTCTGTGTTATTGTCTCCTTAATCCAGACAGTGCAGTAAGGTTAATGCAGGGCTGGGCACAGAATATTTTTGCATTATGCCAAGAAGATTCACCAAAATGCACCTCTATAAAAAAAAAAAGTGATGAATTCACAAAGCCTCCTGTAAATGCCTAAGGAGTTTTCACCCTATAAATATTTAAAACAAATATCCCCCAATACATAAACACTCTCATTTCCTGCTGATAAAGCCAGACGCATCAGCAGGGGTGGAGGGGAGGTAGTTATCTTTGCTCAGATGTTGTTTAGCATATCCCTGGATGCAATGAAACTTTTTGTTTTAATTCTTCCTTTTCACTTATCCTTTTCATCATTATATAGTGTTTCAAAAACGCAGATGTAATCCAGCTCCTAATCTTAGCTAATGAGAGCTATGTCTAATTAAAAACTCATCAGCGTAAAAATACATTTTGTTCACTGAGAAAGTAAAAAAACAAACGAAGAAAACTCCAAAACAAAACAAAGAACCAAAACACCTAAACCAACAACCCTTAAAAATTTGATCCTGCAATTTTGCTACTTTTATTTCTTGTGCATGATCTGTGAAATTAGACAGTACTTTACCTCAATTAAACAAAACCACATACTTGCAAAAAAAAAAGGCTTGTTTACACTAAACAGTTTCAAAGATAAAAGTGGTTTTCTATCACAGGAGTCAACTTATCCACTACCAAAAAAGTAACAACTCAGGGGCAATAAAGTGGCTCCTGACAGTTCAACATAACATTACACAGCAGCAGAAAATTAATAATAATAAGGTATCAAGTTCTACCTATAAAGGAAATTCTACACAGACAGAATATTTCTGTATCATGAAGAGCTGCACTGATTTCTGCTTAGCATATCTGAGTTATAAGGTTCTCCAAATAATTAGGGCTCATTTTTCTGCCTCAGCAGTGCAGTGCCTGCTCTGATCCTGCTGCTGAACAACTGCAGGTTGGATTCAGGGACTGAACGCGTTCAGCAAGCGCTGCCATCACGTCTGAGGCACTTGGGCTCCTCTGAATGCTCTGCTTGGTAACTGAACCCTGGCTCTGCTCCTCTGACTTTATGCCATCTCTGAAAGGACACAAGGACAGCAGACATAGAGAACTAGCTCCAGCATCTTGGAGTCTGGCGCTGTCCCAGAGCTCCAGGAGATGCTTCACTACCCTCTCCTGAGATCTACCAGATGGCGGGTAAAGGTCCAGAAAGCACGCAGACTGTTGCCTGCCTTTGCAATTTTTTAATTTAAATCCACTGCACAGCTCAAGTACATACTTCATTTACTTACTAGTATTTGTTTGCATTGCTGCATTTCTACCATTCCTACTTGGAGAACAGCCTTCCTCTCCTTGCCTTTCAGAACAATGAAATGCTTGTTAATGCACTTGAGAGAGTTCCTGCTGCCTTTGCATGGGAAAGAACACCAATTGCGTGTGGAGATAGAGTCAGGTTATATTTCCCCCTTTCCAAGTTCAAGTAAACTTCTTTAATTTATTTGGTAATGCAGAATTTACTTTACATTAAAAATAGGTCCTGTCCCTGTGAACCAGCATAGCAGGAAAACACTCCTTGAGTTTTAAAGGCTTTAACTCTTACAGATCTGGAGAAGCTGCTTCTTTTCAATGGTGCTTTTTGCTATGGGACTCAGTTAAAGCCTGTGCTCATAACCCTGAGCCTTGTTGAAGTGCACAGTGACAGGGTCATGCTAATGCCTTTGACTATTTGGGCCAATTTATTCCATTTAAATTAACACAACATCGATGAGTCCGTGGCCTCTATGCTAAGGTGGTCAGCAAGGCTGCCAGTTGTGATGACGACATTTGCAAGATGAAACCTTACCTGCTGTGAGCTGCTGGGATGAAAAGAGGCTGCTAGACATCTAAATGCAATGTGTGATGATGTTTTGGGAATGAACTTGTAGAAAGCTTCCAATTTATCTTAATTTCTGCGGTACCACCTTTTCTCAACAACAGCCCAAATCATACTGTGAAGCCTGTCTTGTCTTGCACTTCACAGAGTATACAGCAAGGCTTCTCCTTGCATGGCCTGTGTAATATGAAGTCTTTATTTATATTGCCCATTTCTATACTCTTTAAAAAAAAATAAAAATTGCAGAGCAGTCCTGTAGTACTTCATCCTTGCCCCTTATCTGCATTTGATTCCCCTTCCTCATCTGCTCCCCCAGATGTAGAAATGAAGATAATTTATTGCTTATTTCCCTTCCCAAAGGGCAAAACTAGGCAGTGTATCTTCTCATCCCTCTTTCAGTCACCGTGTAGAGTTGTGGGTCTCTCTGCAGTGCCTCTGATCTTGGAGGATTTTTTCCACCTTGTGAGCCTCAGCCTCCACAAACAGGCGATTGGGCTCCATGCCATGTGCTCAGCTAACGGAGGTGGTGAAGTTATGGATGGTAAAATCATAGAATCGTTTCGGTTGGAAGAGACCCTCAGGATCATTGAGTCCAACCATAACCTAACTCTAGCACTAAACCTTGTCCCTAAGAACCTTGTCTAAATGCCTTTTAAACCCCTCCAGGGATGGTGACTCCACCACTTCCCAATAATTTACTCACTAATATCTTTTGTGGATTGAAGCAGATTCTATTTAAACAGGGTAATATCTATCCTGCCAATCCTATGGAGAGGCAGGCAGAGACAAGCCTAGAAAGGCTTTTTGCCTTTTTTTCTCTCTCAAAAATGAGATTTTTGTATAAGTCTTCTACATTTTTGATTCAAAAGTAAGAAAAGGCATTAACAATTACATACACAGGGCCCACCTCCGCTTTGAGCTCTGTGTAGCCATTAGTACCTATACTAAGCAACTACAGAACAGTACCTGAAAGAGAGGTAGAACTCCACACCCACTCCCTGGAAACAGAAGTGCCTACAACACATTTTGCAAAGGAGATACAGCCTTAGCATGCTCCACTGTACACACAGTGATGTGTGATCCATCAAAGGCATGGTGGGAGGAGCATTGCCAGTGCAAGGAGCTGAGAAAGATGGAAGGAAAAGCGACTGAAGCATTCAGTGGTTATAAAGAAGCACTTTAATGTTTTTCTGCTTCAATGGCAGGGCAGAGCTTGATGAGCTTAAAGGGAGAAAGACGTGCCATGTGCAGTTAGCGCTGAAAGTAGCAGTGGGACAGGATGGAAACAGTGCTGTAGGTAGACACCAGCAACATGGAATAGCTTTTTTCTACTCTAAAAAGAAGAGAGCTTTCATACATACCTATTAATTAATAGGACACCCTTCACATGCGGTATCAATAAGAAATGTAAAACCCAACTATTTTTTGTCGCCCTTGTAGGAGGTTTCAATCATTGAGCAAGCAGTAGCAAAGTGTGCTGTGGGAAAAGCTATGATAAACATGAAATTTTCATAGTAAGGCAGAGCTTTTACCTCCAGTCCTTTGCTGACATTTTCTTGCTATGTTAGGAGCAGGTACAGTTAATTGAGGAGACTCACATTAGAAGACACAACATGAAGGTGGCAATTCTGTTACTGTTATTCCTGCATGTCCCACATGAGTGCTCCTGCTCTTTCCAAACATATGGCCAATTAATTTTGATTTCTGGTGGTTTATGCCCATTTCCCTGGGATAGGTGGCAGAAATCATGGTCATTTTTAACAGTCTATGTAGAGGCAAATTTATCTACTTCACTGGAGCAATGGTTACCTGGCACTATGGAAAGCAGGAAATTCAAGCTGTATCAAATACAGTAGGAGTTTTGAACAGGACAGCAGTGGGGCTGAGCTCCATTCAATTTAAGTGATCTAAAGATTCCAGTGGACATGACTGGCTGCATTACTTGAAGCTGGGTTGATGAAAACCCAACTGGATGTCACAACCAACCCACCAAGTGGAGCTGGAAATTCCTCTGCATCACCACTCAGACTGTCTCTTGAACTGCAGAAGTTGATAACAGTATTTAGGAAATAGTAGATAACAAGAGCTGAGAGGGAAACAGCCAAATTTTAAATAATTGGGTTTTTTACCTGATTACTGACAAAGTTGGTTGGAAAGGATCAGCATTTTTATGTAAAAATATGCTAAGATAGAAGTGAAAATAGTTCCCCTGCATCTTCTCTTTCCTTTGTTTGACTTCACAGCAAAATTAATTGCTACTTCCTTCTTTAGGTGAGAAGAAGGAAGCTTCTGATCTGAAACAACGTTGCAAGGAACACATGGAAGCAAAAGTGGGCAGGAGGCTTTGGGACTTGGACAGAAAGATCAGCTACTTTTGGATCAGAGGTGTTGGCAAGTCATTGAATCAATCTGTTGAAGCAAAGAACAAATGGACTGCACACTGGATATCAGGGCTGTGTACTGCCTGTAAGATGTTACCTACTGCCCAAGGTTACAAACCTAATGTACACAAAATAAGGTCAATCGCAGCAGCATCTGATGCATTCAATGTATTTGTGGATGTGTGTGACTTCTTGATTTCACACCTGCGCAGCAGGGCTCGATTCCTGGGTTACAATTGCTTCACACTCAGCAGGCATTACAAATAATCAGCGCTCCTTGATTTCCCCACCTCTTTTCCCAGAAAACCTGTTACCTACATTTGGGTTTATGCCAGATCAAAAGCAACCAATTCCATTTTTAACCCTGAAGCTGTTTAATAGTTTCTCTCTCCCCTGCTTTTCACTCACTATGAGAAGGTAATGACCCATTTTTGAATGGCTTTGTAACAAACCCCCTCCATCACACAATTAACGAGTTTAAAACTGCTCCAAAAGGCCTACTGGCTACACAGAGAGAGAAAATCGACTTAAAAGCAGGTTTTACAGTAACAAGTGCAGGCAGGTAACTTTGCTGCCATGCAGTTAATCACAGTTCCTACATTCAAGCGTTTGGGGTCTAGAAAGGGAGGATCTCTGCTAAATTTCTTTAGGTAGCACAAAACATGCTGGAGATATTTCAGTTCTGCCTGCACCGTCCTCACACACAGATTGCACGCTACTCCTTCAGAGCCAGGAGAAGATACCTCTGCAGAAATATCCTCTCTCTCCTACAACCAAATGCAGTGTACTCCATTACCTCCCTCCACCTTAAACTCACAACAGGTACCGAGACACACACAGGGCACAATTACTGTAGACTACCTTACTCACCTACCTTAAAACTCCGTTGGCTACTGTAGGTGGTGGTTTGGCCCTTAATTACCAGACTGGATGTTACAGGAGACCTCTGCAAACAAAATGACCTCTCTGTGAAGCAACAGATTTCAGGGAGGAGAAAGCTTTGAATAAAGAATTTCTCATGGTCAGGGAAAGAACAGATACAATGAGTAGAGGTGAGACCTAGGAACAAGGACCTAATAAGTCCTCTCATCTGGCTTTTATTGGTGCAGACCAATTGGTGCAAACACAACACAGCTGTTCACAGCCCAGGGGCCTGCACCTGCTTTGTTTCTGCCTCCGGCAGTACAGGCAATTGAAGCTGTAAGGGTAGAAATCTCTTGCAGATAAGAAACCACAGCCATAAGTCTAACAGGAATATGTGTGGCTACTTCTTACAGCTTTGTCCAGGAGTCTGCTGTAGAAATCATAACACTCCAGCCCCTGGTCCTCAGCAGAGTTCTGGAAGAGCTGGTCACTGAGGACCCTGCTTTGCAGCACAGACTGAGTCCCCATGAGCACATTGCCATACTCAGCAAAATGTAGTGGGGCTGATGAGCACTCATGGACAACATAGGCTGCCAAAAATTCCTCTTGTCCTTTACCGATCCAGAAGGCAATGCTCCCTAAACCAGAGATGTTGGTTAAATAGATCAGTATGCGTGAGTTTGTGTGAGACTGCTGTAATGATGTGATATCAAATGGATAGCGAGGGGATCGATGGAGTTATTAAGTATTGTCTTGTGGCTTTCACAATGGGGAAGTTCATGGAGATGCTCCGAACACCTGTGTCTGTCAGACTGCTATACAGAGAACAAACTAAACATTACCAGTGTCAAGTCACAAATTTCACAGTATGAGTGACAAACTGGGGACTGAATATGACAAAATGCATCACATTTCCCTATTTTTGCATTTTCCTTCCTAGGAAAGATCATATTTAAAGTACGGAGGATTAATACCATACCGAATGTCCACATACCACACTATGGACAAGTACCATAGTCTGATTGTCACTCAGACTCTTATTCACAGTTCATATTTTTCCATCACAGCTGTGCTCCAGGTGCCACCTCTGCTTACAAAGCTTCAGTCCTTTTCAGGTTAGCAGTAGGAGGAGCTCGGTGAATTGAAGAATGGCCCTAATAGTCAGCAGAAGCCTTGACCATGTTTAATAAAATAATGAGAACACGTGAAATATTATAAATGGTATATAAAATAATAAAGACAAAAGCATACAAATGATTTCTCATAAAAATCCTTAAAAGAGATTCTGTGTATTTCAGTTTATTAATAAGAATTGCAACACACAGCTGATAAACACAACATAAAACAGAATCAATTTAATCAAGCCTTTGCTTTTATAAAAATCAAAACAAACAATGTGTTTCATATTGGGCTTAGGTGGGTACAAGGGGTAATTTTTGCCAAGTGGTTATTAAAGGATTTCCACCCACCCCTGTCATAGGTATTACAACTGGAAGAAGCCCAGGTGGCTCAAACAAACTTTATCAATCCTCTCTTAATAGAGGAACTGCCTTTTCCTGAGCTTGTATTCACTCAAGGTGATGATATTAATTCTCTAACACCCCCTTACCTGCAGGATATTTCGTTTTTCTGCAATGCACTGCAGTGATTGCATGGCTAAGTCAGATCCCATTGGCTTGTCTTTTATCTGCCAAGCTTATGTATCCACAAGCATGTCAACACCTCTTTGGATATTAGTGGGAGTATAAATGTTAGTTTATGCTAATAAGTAATACAATGAAAAACAAAGAAAAGGTCAGAAACTGTAGTTTTATATTAAGTGTGATTTCCCGAGACAAAATAAATCCAATTCATGGCACATGCATACAGTTTTCCAAGAGATATATTTATAGCTGTGAATATGTACTTTGGCTAACCCTCTTGTAAGCACAGAGAAGGGAGGAGGCGTTTTCTTTTTTTTTCACTTTTAAAGAAAAAGAGGGAGGTTAATTGCTTCTGCTAGCTGAAGGGCTATGCGCCAGGCAGTGGGAGCACACACTGAATGGAAGAGCTACAGAGACAAATGAGCCAGTCTACATGATGGAAATATCCACCTAATGCCTTGGGATAAAGAGGAAAAAAAAAAAACACCAAGACTAAAATAAAATGAAAGTAAGAAATCTCTGGCTACTTCAGGAGCAGTGTTATTAACCAGTATTGTGCGCACGTAATGAATAACTTTGCTTACAAGGGTAGAGAACATATTGTTTGTTTGCTGTAATCGCTAAAAGAGGAGGTCATGTCAAGACTGAAGTATTGCTCAGTCATCACCATCATATTTACCCTTTCCAGCCCAGAGACTCTAGATCCCAAACTAGCTAAAGGCATTTCATCTTTAAAGATTTCTGTCATGGTCACAAAGAACAAATCTCACGTTCTCCATTGAAATCAGAGATGAATGATTTCTGCAGTAAAAGCAAGAAGGAACAGACCTTGTAGGTCGTGAAGGAACATCGCTAAGGAAAGGGACAGTTACTCCATGGCAACGTTTCACAGACACTGGCCATCACAAACACGTACATAAACTCAGCACAAAATGTCTATAGAAGGAAGGGGGATTCCTGATAGACAAAAAGAATTTCTATGTAACTTTCGTGTTTACGCAACATTTTTTCTGCTTAGTTGCTAGGGGCCCGTGGGCAAGATGCACCATTTTGTGCAGGAAAACTGTCTTTAATTGTCTTCTTTCTTCTGATTCTGTCTAGCTAGCTCTCTCCCCTTTCTTTCTTTACGTGGCAAAACCTAAAATTCTCCCTCAACAACCACCTGCTTTGGAGAGTCTCTTAGTGTACTTATCCATCATTCATCATTTAAGGTCACACATCATTTCCAACACTGATTAGAAATAGTACCTTATACCATCCTAAGCCACAGATAAGCCAATGAGAACATTTGCAGTAGCACATCCTCAGGAAAAGCATTAGATACTACTTACTGCACAGACAAAAGTTAGTTACAATACTACCAGTTTCTCTCAGGCTTTCATTTCTATTCACAGACTTATAAAAGCTCAGGAAGTGGTTCTATCTCTGTGGTACCCATGGAAGTTTTTGAAAACCTATGGAAGGAATGATATGAGCCAGCAGTGGTGTGTGACAGCAATTTCATGCAGGCCCAGCTGCAGCCAGAACGCACAGAGCTTCAAAGGTGCTTGATTCAATGGGAATTAAGATCCTGAATAGCTTTTAGGATCTGGGACAGAAAGATGGAGAGATGGATGTCTGGAAGATATTGTGATCAGACTACACAGACCTAAGCGACACAGGGTTTTAAGTGCCACTTTCAAATATGACTTTATTTAACAGCTTAGGATCACATCCGTTTTGTGATTTTCATAGGAATGTCCACCTGGATGAAGAGGAGTTTGCCACTTGGATTAGACATAGTCTTTTCCTGCTAATATATGTTTTACTTCATTGGATGTTCCAACTCCTCAGCTCAGTATTCTTACCAGCGCTTGTTAAAATTGTAGAAAAATTGCATCCTGCTCTGCGAAGTGTGAAACAATTTAAAACCAGGTATTGCTAATTCTAATGCAAGGGTTGGAAATTCTACCACGCCAATTCCGTGGTGCCCTGCACCACCGGGGTCAGAGTCTTCTTTACTTTCAGCTCTTTTAAAATTACTCAGAGAAGTAAGATTACATTTCCTTTGGTAGGTCAGCTGTAAAATTTTGCTTAATAACTAAATTAAAGTTACAAAATTCTTTCCACTGGGGTTGAACAGGTATGTCACTGAGAGAAACACGGAGAAGTGGATTAGCAAGGAGTCCTTTTTCTTTCATTTCTTGTTAGTAAAACACCAAATCACGAAGCACTAAAATTTCTAGAGTGAAATTTCTGTTACTTCTAACAGGTTGCAATGCATCGTTTTTCATGTGCCTGGCACATATATGGAAACAATACTATTATTTTTGTCAAGGTCATAAGTTAAAAGACAAATCTTAAAAGCTGTCTAACTGATCAAGATCAGTGGATTGCTATGTAAATGTCTATTTTTGTCAGAATGGCTGCATATGTGTAAATGAGATTATATATTCTCTCATAGAAAAAGTGCATTAATACACATAGTATTCATATACATAATATTCATAAATTCATGGCTTGAAAAAAACAGTAGCCATCTGCAAAAAATATCTTCTGTGGAATTAAACATTAATGTTGGAATTATTTTGCTTCCAACATATCATCTTTCTTTTTCTGGAAGGGGTGGCTGTGTACTGTTATTCTCTCCAGTAAAAGGCCACGTTAACATATGCTGAATGACCTAGTTTCCGAATTTTCTACTTTTCCCGCTTACCTCATAATGACAATTCTGCTGTGCTTGTATTTCTGTTAACATAATAATTAGTATTTCTCACTCTCATTACAAAGGATAGATAGGATATTTATGGGAGAGCGTGTTTGAATGAGCAGTCTTTGACATGAGTAAATTCAACAGCTGACAGACTTTCTTTCCCATTGCAAGGTGGGATTTTTTATCAGTTTGCTTTTGGTTCTTCAAAAGGAAATAAGAAGAGTTTTATTTCTTTCTGCATTGTTGAGGATTTGAGGTCTTTTATAGGGGGAACATGTAGAATGGAGGATCAAATGGAATTGTTTGATGAGAACAGATTAGTACAGTGGAAAAGCACCATTTTGATTTCACCACTTTAAAAAAAAATCTGAACTAAGCAGGGAAATTTTAAAATGTAAACATTTTTTCAATGAAAACCTAAAGACTTTTCATTTAAAAAGATAATTCTAAAAGTTCCAAGTAAAATATTCGCGTTTTTTTCTTTTGTCTTTGTCTTTTTAATGGCACAATTCAGTGAAGTTTAATGGAATATATCTCTCCTCTAATTAGTGTTTGTCTCCAGAAGAATTGCTTCAGCTAAAAATTGACGTGGGTCTGAACAAAAGGAATTTGAATACATATTATTTTGTCCTTACCGGGATTTATTTGCTTCCCTGAAAAGTCTTTCTGAGCCTTACCATTTGACGCATAGGTGATTTTAGCATAGTTAGAATGGAAAGTTTCAGAGAAGAAGTAAAACAGTGAAAACTAGGAAAGAAAAAACCCAACGACTGTTGTAATCTTTTGGGACTACTATTGTATGGATGGTTGAAAAAGTACGGATTTTTATTAGTTTAACTACTGAGATGACCAAAACACTGTAACTTCTCCTTCACTTTTATGGGAACATTAAAGTTAATGATAAAACTTCATAGAAATCTGGTCTCATCAATGTCTCTGTTTTTAAACCGATTGAAATGTGAGCCATAAAATGCGATTATTTAACCCTTTTCACAAAATGCTTTAAGTCTTATTTTTATTTATATGATTTAGATGGGAAAAAAAAAAAAAAAGAAGAGGACAAAAAGAACAGAAAAGTTATTTAAAATATTTAGATTTCCTTTTGTTATGGAGATCTGCAAACTCCAGCGAGACTTTCCATTAGTATAAATAATGAAGTTATTGAAGTGGATGATGTTTTTGAGTTTTTACAGTTCTGTCTTTTATTTAGAAGTTTTTCAATTTTTATTTTACTGCTAGAAAATGCTCATTGCCATTTTAATTGAAGCTCGTATGAATTATTTGAACTTTTAAAAGCTCTATTTAATAACAACATTTAACTGTAGCCTATTTAGTACATTAAAACAAATTAAAATGTCATTAATCAAACTGTTAGATCCTGATGCTGGATTTGTCAGTTTCTCAGAATGGAAACAGAACTATTTACTCATCTGTACATATGCTCGTGCATATTCCTTAGAAGAGAGAATGGATTTTACTTTCCCTATTGAATGCATTCACTGTGCATTACACAAACCTTTAAATGCATTATGGGCTGGAGGAAATGAGTATTACCTATAGGCAAAAAATATCAACTGGAAATCTCAGACTTTGCATTTTTTCCTATTGCTAGACAAGACGGAGAAGAAACTGCACCATCCTCTGTGCTCAAATTGGGCTAATCAAAGACATTAATCAACTTTATATGGTGGAAGAAGTGTGAAAAAAATTGCTATAGTACACTGCATTCTCTGTTGGTTTTAGTATTCAACTATGCACCTTTGGCATCAGGGACTAGAATATCATATGGTGTACGTCAAATGATGTTCCACTCTGTGCAACATCCTTACACAGCAAGGGCATTAAAATGGAAGTAAGAGCTCGGCTTAGGACAGGATGAACAGGATCAGTTCTGTTCAATGAATTCCCACAACTTGCATCTTGCGGAAGAAATGAGGCAGACTGATAGAGGCAAGGAAATTGGTTACAAAGTGGTTTTGCTTTCACATCAGAAAATATTGAAATAAGCACTCAAGACAAATAGTCACCATTTTCAAAGCTGCCCAACGTTCCTCGTTCCTCGCTGACTCCGTTGGTCTGAGGATGGGAGTGAGACATCATTTTGCAACCTGAGGTCATATTGGAAAGAATGATGCCATGCGTGACTAACAAAGTCCTCTGATTCGTGAGGAAATTTTGATTTACATTTCAAATCAATAGGGATCTCTATCCAAAACAGGTTTTGAGCAAAGAAGAACGTGAACTCTGCATTTCCATGGAAATAGTTTGTGAAGCATAACATACGATGCAGCTAATCTGCTTTCATATGTCATTTCTCACCACTAAAGTATACATTACTCCTTGCTAAAAGAGCATGGCATTTCATGGAAGTAATCTACATTTTCCTGTTGGCTATACTCCACTCCATATATATCTAAAGAAGTAAAGTTCTCGATTATCCAATTATTGATATTATTTTATATAAGTTTTTATCTTATATACAATTGAGACTGATTATAGTCCTAAAACCGGAATAGTTTCCGTAATAGCTTAAAAGGAGAAAAGCAAGTCAATGTTATTACTAATAAAACTTTCTCATCAACATCATATTCCTTAAAGTACCCTTCCCTTTAACTATGAAAGGTCGGGTTCACAAACCTCCTCCATGGTTTGAGTTTTGTATCCTGTGTGAACACCATGCTCAATGAGCAGCGCCAAACCTTCGAGAGGGGTTAAACACTTTTCCTTTGCTCTGGCAAAAAAACCCAACCAAACAAAGAAACAAAAGAAACAAAATATGAAACAGTCTCTCATTCAAACCAATGTCCAAACTCCCATCAGTGGAGCAGGTACCTGAAGTGTGCGCCTCCATCAGGTTGTGGGAATGGATGCATTCCCAGACAAGCTGATGGGAAGTAGCGACACAAATGTGTCTTAGCTGCTATCTTATTTTTGCTAGTCATGCAGATCTGTCACAGAGTGTGCCTGAGCTGGGTTCTGCTCTAGCTCACAACAAACCTGTTAACACAGCTGCAGCTGCCAGTCCAGATGTGCTTCCCTGGCCTCTGTGCAGTTCCACTGTCTATAGCCCTTCAGGCATATACAGGGAAAAAACAATGTGATAGGAACTGAGGATTCTGATGGTGATGAAGTATGAAAAATGTAAATTAGGAAATATTTTGCCTGCTGGAATTTTTGCTACAGATGAAGTTATCTCCACCAGACAGAATAAAGATCTATTTTCAGTTGCTGACACCAGCAGTAGCTGAAAGCACTGGCCATTAGGAAATTCTTAGCACACTTTGCTTCCGACCTTTGTGAGTAGATACTCCAAGTTCTCACAATATTGCTTTCAGAGTTACAAGTTTCAAATCATAATTGCAATTTAAACCTGGAAGCGTGAACACTGCTGATTGCACGTGAGGTGCCTTCTGCTGCCTGCCTGCACTTCAGAGCTTTTCGTTCGCCTGGTGGGGTGCACTCTCCAGGTTTGAGCATCGCATTAAATCCTTACAAGTTTATGCAGACGACAGAAAGCACTAAATTACTGAGGAATGTGCTATGTAGAAAGAGGAAAAAATGTGAAGAAAAATGGCACCAAAAATATCACCTGAAAATTCTCATACAATAAGAACTACCTCACACCCTGCCATTATCCTTTCCAAAGACTAAAAGGTGCTTTGACCTTGTCTTCGAAAGTAAAACCCAAAGCACCTCATAGCAAATCACAGCATTTCTCTCTCTGTAATTTTTTATCTGGTTAAAAGTCAGCTAAGGAGAAAGCAAAAACCACGAAAGCTGCCACTCACCTGGCCTAACACCTCTCTGGAATAGTCCTGGATGCAGAATAAGGACATAAAATGTGTTAAACTGAATTCTGTGATTTAGATACAGAATCAAAGAGTAAAGTGAAACGAAAAGTCAAGTCACCTTTATTTGACAGCAGCTCCACACAGATGTTTTCTTTCTCTGAAGGAAAGGAAAGGAAGAACAGTTGGTTTTTTTTTCCAAATAAAACTGCAAGTGGAAATTTGAGATAAAGATAACCTAATTATATAAGTGGATTTTAGCTCTGACAGCAAGGTTAATGATCCAACACTTGGAAGTATGCCAGGACACATTAGTGACCATAAGTAGTCATAAACCTGGTTTTACAGTTAAGTGAAAGAAGCCTTGCAGTACAGCATCTCTTGTCATCTTGGTGAAACATTGGCTATGTGCTGAGTTGGGAAAAATAAAACCTTTGCATTCAGTAGCATCCTTTCCCGTGAGAGCTGAGTTATCAAATGGCTATCAGCCATTTGAATTCTAACAGCAATCCTATTTCAGTTACTATATTGTGTTATTATTATAATTTTCTTGCTGGTTTTGTTCTTTATACTCCAAAAATACAACAGTCTACAGGGACAGTAAGGGCCCCGCTGTTCTACCTCAAGGAGCGTTAAACTCAGAACTACATGAGCATGTGTATGAAGGGGACAGAGAGAAGGGGACTAAGTTACTGCATTGCAGGATGCAGACTGCAGCACTAACTGGAAACTGTGGAGGGGGAACAACTCTCCCAGATCTTTTTTTAATTTTGAGAAAATTAAGGTCAGCTATTCAGACAGAAGTGGGTGATACGAGAGGAAGCATGTGCTGTGATCTCAGCTCTAGATGATGCAGCTGCCCACAAAAAGAAAACAGAGAGCCGAAAAATGCCAAGGGAACAAACAGCAGGTCTAAAGCAAGGAAGGAGAGAATAAATAGCAAGCTGACAGAGCAGACAAGAGAAATAAATCAGTCAAACACAGGAATTAAAAGAGCAAACTCCAAAGAACTCTGTCAATCTAACATAGCTTTTTAAGTGTCTGGCTTGACAGAACCTTAGGAGAAAAAGATTATTTCAGTAAGAAATCCTGACGACCCTTCCTGTTGCACAAGTTGTCCTACAAGGAAGCCTTGGCAGGTCGGAGCTGAGAGGGACATATCCAGGAATGACAAACAGAAGGGGTGGGTTTAGATGAAAAACTTGCACGGTACTAGCCTGAAAATGCAAACCCAGACAATTACAATACAGATAGAACAGAAACTGAAGATAAACAGGAACTGATTTCATTAAAAAAGCACTCAGCCTATGATAAGCAGGATATTGCTTGGGGAAGCAGTGCACAGGCAAAACTTTTCCAATAACAACTGTATTCAATGGTTATCTTTGTTTATATTCCCTGTAAATACACTTTCCTAATGTATGTCACAATAATAGCTCCTAATTTTTCTCTCTCACTGGATTTACACTTTTGTAAGGGCATTGGCTTCCTCAGTGGGCCTCCCAAACTGCCGCAGGCTACGTGAGAGCAGCTCATACCAGTCCGATGTGAAAGGAACACATTGCCACTACACACCCCGCAAACGCAATTCCGTTTCACTCCTACTCACAAATTCCCGGAGCTCTTTCGTGTCACTTTTCATTTCTGAATCTTTCTTCCTTCATTCCTTCTCATAATGTCATCAGAGCCCATCGGTGCTTGTAGCAGAGCACAATAACATATATTTTCCAAGTGATGGGAAACACAACCACCACATATCCCCAGAGAAGCCCTGTGCAGTCCACCCTGGCTCCCTGCAAAGCCCTTAGTTGAATTTGAGCCAGAAAAGGTTGTTTGCGGGTTACTGGACTGACTCCCATTGACGCTGGCTACCAGTAGACCAAGGCTCTGGTTTCCTCAGCACCTCGGTAGCTATTTGTTTTCTGCTCTGCCATTTTAAGCTCACACATTAGTACCTTTTGAGGTGGCTCAGGCCACGTGGAGTGGGTGCAGCAAAGGGAGTTTAGGGGCAGTGATACCTGCACACAGTGAGCTGCTCCCCACTGACTCTCATCACCCTCTCCCGCTTTCCCTGCTCCATTCTCTGCCTACTTGCTACACGCTACAGCTGCCTGGCAGTATCAAAGCACAAGGTTAATGGTTATATTCGCAGCAGGAGTCTTTTTTCTCAGCTCACATCAAAACTGATGTGTCCTGAAGAGCCAGTCGTGTATTCCTGCATGCCTTAAACTCCCCCTGGCCTCGCTGGGAAATTTGACTGAACGAGCAATGCAATACAAGAGTCTCAGTGCCAGCTTCAAGGTTCAGGGAAACTGCAGCAAATGTTCTGATTAATTTTAGTGGCCCTTAGAAGGTAAACTTACAATTATTTCTATGATTCTATCAAGTAGATTTTTATAGCTTACAAGCAAGAGCCATTTCTGCTGGGCAAAGACCAGTGATACTTTCTGTATTTCTCTCCATGTATCTTGCTTTACTACAGTGATAATTGCTACTCTCTGCCTCTGAAATAAACTGAATATTTAAACAACAGAATTTTAGCCTTGTTTTGACTGAGCTCCAGTTAATTCATCTTCCTCCATTCCCTATCTCTCCTTGGCACTGAGAAAGCCTGTACACACCAGTATCTCTATTTCACAGATGTAAGAAGCTATGGAAGAATAGGATGGAGATAGAAGAGCTACATTAAAAAGATTTCACTGTTTCTGGAAGGAGGATCGTATGCTCATGTTCAAAGACAGGAGGGAATCTTGTAGATATCTGTCAGTATGATGTAGGAAACACTCAAGTATTTAAAGAAAGTACCAGGAAATCATTTCAAAATACTTATGTTAATATAATGCTTAGTTTTAAATTAAACATCCTTGTGGGGAGGAGGAAGAAAATCAAGTTGATGGTGAGGGTATGTAGGATGTGAGCCTTTAACAGACAAGGCAGCCCCACACCAGGAAGGGATGTAGGGCATTTATACCAGGTGGAGTGGCACATTGACATAACTATAGGTTCTCAAGGATGTACAGAGCCTATGGCTTATTCACAGCAAACGCAGGCATTTCTACAGATGGCAACCATAATAATCTTACTGGATTTATTGTGCTAGCATGGCCATACCACTCTGGGACTGAGCTGGGTTGGCCACAGCTAAGCTGAGTATCCACCAGTCTGTGGCTGTGCCTTCCAAACAGCCCTCGGTTTACTCAAGTGGTTGCTGGTGCAAAATGAGTGTGAGCCGGAGCCTTTCCTCTTCTGTGGAAACGGCAGAAGAAGCAGGTGACACCATATGCTTCTCTCGATGAAGTATGTAACCGAGAGGAGGTCGGGTACTGTGAAGAGGTATGGTAAAAAAAATGCAGATGCAAGGCTGCGTCTTCACCACCAGAGCAAGGTGAAGGCGAACGGTTTTTGTATAGTGTCTTTTTTAAATGATTATGCACATAAGCTAGGAATAAATTAGGAAAAAGTTAGTAACAGACTAACCAGGAGATGCTCAGGAAGACCTTATTAAAAAGTCAATGCATATGGCACTTCAAAAACGAAAAATAAATTATTGTTACTTTCTTTTTGAAAATCCTGGTAGATTAGAGTCTTCAATATAAGGGCTTATCATTAATTAAAATACAAAAAACCAAACAAAAATGAATAAACCAACAAATCAACAGCAGAACAGAAGTGAGTTAGGGATTGTGATCTCACTCGCACCAGCACTTCTGGCTTGCTGGACAGAAGAGTCAAACATGAAGCAAAAAGGTGGAAACAGAAGGTGACTTTTTCCAGAAGTTGGCAGTTGTCTGTTTTTTATGAGGGCGGAAAACCTTGGAAAGCTAGAACTTCTAAGGGAAGGGGTTTAGCCCTTTAGCATCTGAGCTATTATTTGTCTCAGGCTGAGCATGCAGAAACTGAGTCCTCCTAAATCTGTGTGCAATCCTGAAAATGCTGACTTCACCTTTTTAACCCCCTGCTAATTTGCCAAAGGAATTTTTTCTTTCCCAGCTCCCTGTACCTGCAGGACGTACCCTGCTAGACAACTGCAGCATCTCTAGAGGAAATACCTTTTCCATCTACAGAAACAAACGTTATCAAGCTAGCAGACTGAACAGAAAGAGTTCACTTTACGCCCAGAGACACCCGCCTCGGGTCCTTGACATTCAGCTTTCATTGCCTGTGGCTTTGCCCCTCCCAGGCTGCTATTATCGGCCATCCTATATTCTCACATTCTGTCTATCTGCCAACAGATGCAGCAAAATTAAACCACATCTGTTGGATCATGTCTTAAGTTTCCTGTGCTGTTTAGGTCTCTTTGGCCTATAGTCTCCAAAGACAGATTTAAACTGCTGGTTTGCCTACGGCTTCAATCAGAGCTGCTCACAGAGCTCCATGTGTGAGTGTGTGTGTGCGAGCCTTCCCCTGAAATCCTTTTCCTTGTTCCTTATTTACAACAACCAGGCACTTCAGCACAAACTGGTTTTGACAGGGGAATAACATGTGTACTGTGCAGGAATATTTAGCACAAAAGATGTTCACTTTGTTGGAGTTTGAATAGGAAAACTCTGCCCAGAGCCCTGACTGGGGAGGCTCGTCTGATCCGCAGCAAGTGCAAATGGACAAACAAATTATTTCCATTCCCCAAGATAGAGTGCAGAATTTGCACCGTTTCAAAGCTAGTTGGGAGGAGGAGTTTTACAAAGCCTTGGGGCAAGGTACTCAGAGGTGTTGTGAAATGCCAGAAGGATTTCTCAGTGGGCAAAACAAAGGTTATGTTTTAATACAGGAGAAAGATCTCAGATAATCAAGGGAGATCTTAAGATTTCCTCCCACTGCTCACCACTTGATGCTACCAAAACATATGTTTTGTTACCTCTCAGGAGGCACGAATTAATTCCTATTTGGCTGTCAGTGAGTTTCTATTGTTTTTTTCCTATTCAGCAATCACTGTCCTAGAGATGTCTCAATTCTCACACAGGAAAGAATGTTTTTACTGATAAAATTCCCTGAGGAATAACACCAAGTAACACTCAATTCAGCTAAAAAATATGCAGGCATACTACCAAATATTTAGCTATTTGGACAAGGAAGAATCTACATATAATCAGCCTTTTTTTTTTTTTTTCCTTTTTTTTTTTGACTTCAAGAAGCAAATCCCATTCCTCTTTAGGCTCCTCTGCCTCTATCCCAAGCATATTCATCCCTGTCCTGGAAGCTGTCGCTCAGCTGGCTGGTGAGACAGCAGCCCTATAACCAGTCTTGCTGGACTGTGAATAGGAAACGGTTTATATTTGTATTACTGGTACTAAGCAAATGTTACCATTTTCTTGTTAAGAGCATTTCTTAGTAATGAAAGAAACCATGTGGTAGGCATGAATCTTGGTGTGCCCTTCATCCATTAAATGGGAAAACCGAAGAGATAGTTCAGGGTCCAGTGCCTGACTATTCCTTGGTCTGTCAGAGCAGATTTCTGCCCAATTTGAAAGAAGTGATATCTGTTCCAAAAGATAATGCAATTGCTTGATTTTCTCTCTCTCTATGCCCCAGCTTGAAATTCAGAAAAAAAAGAATCCCTGAAGTTATTTAATAGTAAGTGATCCTGAGAAAGCTGGAAATCAAACATAATAGGTATTTTCTGGTACTGAGATGTTTCTGTGGATGTGGAAAAGGATTAAATGATCTCTTTAGCTCCCTGCCAGACTATCTCCTCTGATTATATGCAATCAAAAAAACCCTAAATCAGTCGGCCAATACTACTCCTAAATACTCCATGTGTCCTTTTTTTCCCCAAGTACTAATTCTGATGGCAGATGAGGGGAACTTGGTTGTGTTTAAGGTGTGAGCTGAAAGACTAGAGTCGGTTTTCGTTTATCTCAATGTGTTTCACAAACTATTCACTTTTTTGGGTTTGTAAATCATGGATCATTGAGTGGTCAGTTCTCTTGCTCTTCAGGCCGATTTAGCATTTAATCTTCAGAAATTTAGGTGTGGTCTATTTGAGTCTGAATTCCTCTATAGCTATTAGAACATCTCCAAGGTTCCTGCCTCTGACATTACTGTGGCTCAGTAGCCACCATCACTTCTTCATTCATTCGCTTCCTCTCCTGTTCACCACTGGCCAGCTGTGAATTGCTGTTCCTTGGCCACTAACCACATGTTTCTAGGGAGAAATATAATTTCTAGACTTGTATTTATCTATGGATCCTCAGACTACTCCATCTTCCATATTGTAATGCATATTATAATGTAGTATATACCAATTTGTCCTACCCCCCAAGGCAGAACACCAATGTCATGATCTTACTTTTCAGTATTAACCGTGCCCCTCTTGCTTTAGATACTGTGGTAGAAAGTCAGGCAGCCTGACTTTTTAGTTTCAGGTTTATTTATTTACCCTGCTTCCAAGAGGACTTTGAAAACCCTATGAGTATTTTCAGGAAAATATTTTATTCAAAATCTACTGGTATTTCCTCAAAGGTTAAAAAAAAAGGTGGATTAAAACCTTACAAATCGTTTCACTCATCTTGTTCTGTTGCTGAAAAGAAAGAATATATGATAGAAGAAAAATCCTAAGAAGGTCAAGTAATGAAAAATAAAAACAGTTTGATAACCCCTCTACTCTGTTCCTAGAAAAAAACATGAGCAGTATCAAGCTAAACAGAATTTTAATCTAATTTTTTTTATAAAAAAAAGGCTTGTTTTATTGGTTCTGTGTAACAGCGATGTCTTACTTTACTGCATCCTCTGCCTCCTGGTCATACTCTTCCAACTTCCAAGACAAAGCCACCTTCCTTAAGAGTGGTAACTAGTTTGTAGGTCACCTGCTTTGCTTCCCCTTTGACTTTTCTGTCAGCTCTTCTCGCTTTTCTCTGTGTTTCCTCCCCCTTCTGCCCTTTTTCCACCCTTAGCTTCAAGAGGGCATCACAGTATTGTTCCTTCCTGCTTTTCAGCTATTGAGAGATGTGTATTTTTAGCAGACCTATCTCTTCTCATCTACTCGGAGGCAAGTGATCATGATAGTGGGAGGGCACCACAGACAGATCCTCATGCTCTTAATGGCAAACCAGCCAGTGAGGACTTAAAGGAACCCTCTGGCAACACCAAAATCAGGTTTCAATCAAATTATTCTGCATGCTTAATTTAAAAGCAGGAAGATCTAAAAATCTTGACACAATTGCAGTTCCTTTTGTTCTTTTCAGAGTCTTATATATCCAGATAACAGACTTAAATATTCTTTTTTTAAAATAAGAGTGGGTATTTATAACACTCAACCTGACTGAAACACAGAGATTTGGAGGCAATAATTTAAAAAGCAAGACAAAAAAAAAAAAAAAAGAGCAAACAACAGTTTTTCCATTTCATGCAATTGTTATGTCAGTATTAGAACTACTAGTTTAATATGTATAGGCTGTTTATCAAGATGAAATATCATCACTTTGTTCAAGCAGGGAAATGACCATCGTTCAATAGGTGGGACAGATGGGATTTCCGCAGCACCTGGCTCAGATGTCACCTATTCAAGATGTCAGATTACATGGATGGGCAGGTAAAGGGAACATAATTGAAGTACAAATACATTTGTTGCTTGAAAATGGGGCTTTGCAATATGAGAGAAAAATGGAGAGGACATGCAGAAGATAATATACAAATTAAGTAGAAATAACTACAACGAATCAGGCTGTCAAAATCTCAGCTTAATACTGGATACTTTCTTAAACCTGAGCATTAGGACTCAAAATATTTTGTACATACAAATTGTTTCGTGTATCCTTATTTGAAAAGTGGACTAAATCTTGGATTTATTTATTTTCCTGATAAATATGCAAAAGGTTAATATATTCCAACACATACAGACCTTGTTTCAAATCATTCGAGTGATTTAGTTACGCAAGTATCAGATACGCAGAGGGTAACTCCAACAGGAACTATGGTTTAATATAGTTTAGTGTCAAGGATCTGACAAACTGACAGGTAAGCCAGAACTATTTAAGTCAAAATAATTTTTAAAAAGACAGAACAGCATGATTTATTCAGAACAAAAGTTCATCTTTGGGTCTGTTCCTGCTTATACTGCCGTGAATCAGAAGTAACTCCAACAAAACAACATTGGAGGAGCAGATATTTGCTGTTGAACTGCACGAGTCCTGGAAAGGGAACTGCAGTGCTCTTGTTATTTACATTTGCCTTTTAATGTCATCCTTTGGATTTTCATGTTTTGTGTTCTATGGAGATTCAACTGGGCTCTCAGGCAAAAATACATAATTATGAAGTTTTCTAAAACCTGCATTATTCAATTCACTGACCATCTGGTGGATAAAAACCTAATTAATCCTCTTTGTTATTTATAGATCATATCGCTATATGTTCCAAAAAGAGCTTCTCCAGTCCTTTGGATAGATACTAAATAAGTCTGAACTAAAAATGTTTAGGTATTTTTAAAGGAAATTTAAATAAACACGTCTATATTGCAGCAAAGATATTAAAATGGCTTTTTTTGTTGTTGTGGAATCCTTAAAAAATGAACTAAAAGAGTGCATGCTGTTTATTGCCCTTTTACACATGGAAGACAGAACTCAGCCCCCAGAACTGCCTGTGATGGTAGAAAGTATTTGGTGTTCTAAGTCAGAAGAGCACAGCTGATCCTTCTTTACCCAACACCTACATGGTGAACACAGTCTTTTGATAAGAAGAAAAATGCTAAAATGACAGGATATAACCTGACAAGGAATAACATTATTGTCATTGCCATGTTTATCCATGGATGGTCCCTCACAAACACACACACACACATCATTTCAAGTGCTATAAAGAGGGTCTCAACCTGATCTTGTCACTAGGAGGTTTCTGGAAGGGAAAAGAATAAAAACAAGGCAATAATAACTGGAGGAAGAAAACCTTGGCTTGCTCTAGTTGTACACCCCTTTCCTCAACCTTTTAATAAAGTTCATAATACATACGATCTAGCAGATTTGTATTTTCAATTAGCCTGTACAGACCTTCTACCGAACATCAAAAACCTCTAAATGCAAGGATGCTCCCTGCCTTATAAACAGGTGTATTTACAGGGATATTTTGTACATTACATTTTATACAATATTTGCACAGATCTGGAAGGTGGTAAGCCATTTCTTCTTATTGGGTTACAGCTGTTCCTCCATGTTTTCTGAACTAAATACTCATTAAGTCATTCTTATCAACAAATTAATATGTGTGGTTTTTTTAAAGAACCCACTCAGAATGCTAATTTTAGGAAGGATTTGGAACGAGAGGCAAAATGCCTCTATGTGCAATTTATATATCCACTTGAAAATATGGTTTTGTAATGAAATGCTGAGAGAGCCTTAATTATTGCAGCTTTAGTGGCACCATTATAATACTAAGAAGAGACCATCTAAAGAATAATTCCCTTCAGCAGAGATTTGCTGACTGCACACCTGCTTCAGCAAATGAACCCAGAACACAGTGTCAAAGCGTTTCTTTGACTTAGTGCTGCTTTCCCACTCTCTTGGTCTCATATCTTGCACGTGACTGACAATTATATCTGCAAAATAATAAAACGTGAGAAAAAAAAATAGCCTCCTAGTCAGTGTTTCTGCTGATGTATTAATTAATTTCACTTCCTATGTGGTGTCACTATTATGCCTAAGCAGATTTTATGAGAAGGCTCACTGAAGTGAAAATCAAGCCAATGAATCGTTTAATATGAACTAATGAAAACCAGATATAAAAGGCTTTCACAACTAGTTTGGAGCTTTAATTGTCAAGCTGATGTAAATTCAGAGCGCTCCTAAGTAAAGCAAAGGGACTACAATGCAGAAAATGGGATCAATTTGTGATAATTGGTTTTAATTACATAGTCATATAAACATCTCTGTCCTGCAAGATACTAAGTGAAATAAAGAGTTCGCAAGGTAAAACTTAGAATTACTAAAGAGTGTGGAAATGGTGAGTGCATATCATTTGTGCTTTCTCCTTGTATTCAGCTGTAACTGCTGATGAATGTATCTTGCTATATCTTAAATAATCTCATCGTCACGGCATTTATTTTTGCTTGATCAACAAATGTCTCTCCACTGTACAACCTCAAATGCAAGTGAACTGAGTGTGACTGATTTCATGTTTGAGCCTCTCCTGCTGTTACAGTGCAGTAGCACATGTAAAACCAAGTCATGGACTTGGGGTCCACTGTCAACGGATTGCATTCTTTATATATTTTTATATATATCCATATGACTTTGTATTTCACATACTAGTCCTGGGAAGAACTGGCTGCTGCACTGGGTGTCGCAAGGGAGGATCAAGCCCTATATTCCTAGAAACACCACGCTGAATGGCACATATTTTTTTTAGATTACTTAAATCCAGATGGCCCACATGAATGGGAAGATGTATTTAACCAGAATTCAGTGTTATGTAAGAAAAGTCATGCAGAATGGAGATGGAAAGTAACTCCTCACACTGAAGGGATTATCAAAGCTTCATATTCCAGAATTTAAGTTTTTATTATGTGCAGAGACTTAATTACCCTCCAGGATAATGGTCTAGAGCAGAATAGATTCTGTTCTAGTAGTCAGTTAATTTTGGCAATCTTTCATATTTCAATATACACTTTTGGCTAAAGTAAATTTCAGATTTTTCAACTAAATTATCATCATTTTGAGGTAAAGATAACTTAAAAAATAGTATCTGCCCAAACCATCTATCTTACAAGGCACCATGACAGAAATGAAGGAAATAAGGGATTCTCCAGGGTACGACAAAGGGAAAAGCCACACACCAGTATATCGGGGTAGCCTGTGTACTGACCCACTGCTCTGGACCATGCTTCACTTCCCATGGCACGATTTTCCCACTCTGAGCAAACCTAAATGCAGTCTTCTCTTGCTGTGTCCTTACCTTTTTCTATTTACTGCTGGAAAAACTGATGCTTGGCCCACCTAAACAGCAGGAGTCAGAGGAAGATGCCTCAATTACCACAGAGATCCTTGCAGGACTCAGTACATGCCACAGAACTGAAATGATGCAGGAAAACATTGCCTGATGAAACTCCCTTAAGCACAAGGACAAAACCCCAAAACTAGTCATACCAACTGTGGAAAGCCCAAGGGTTTGTTCTGGTGTTGGTACCACAACGTGAATAGAGTTTGATGTCATACCATCTGATCACTGGTCAGAAGACCACTTAGGCTCTTGCTTTCCAGAATGATCATCACAAGCTGCAGGAGCAAAACAGGTCCATATTCCATTTATGCAAAATGTTTAGGAAGACGGAAAAAGTTTATGCCAGTGTTTTGGGATTCAACCACGCAGCTTAGAAGGGCTCGGTTGTTCCCTGTGCAGGATGTCATTTGTCAGTATAGATGTCCTTGCTTCTCTTGGTCTGAAAGAAGTTGAATCGGAGTTCCTTAGCAGCTTTTTGTGGCATGCTGAATTCCAGCCTGCTTGTTGGAATATATGGCTTAAAAGGAGTGAAGAATAACGTTTGATAGATTTTATTTAGCATGCACGTTCATAAATCTCAGGGGAACCTGGAATAAAAAGGTCCATGAGGAAGGTAACAATCCATAAAAATCAAAGGTAACAGTGTGCCTAATACTTAGTGGCAGAATCAATATCTGAAGGACTTTCTGTTTTGATGCTTTTGAATGATGCCACAGAAACCTTACCGCTGCAAGACTGATGAATGGAGTCGACAGAGGCAATCTGACAAACGCAGGTGAAAATGGACTCAAAATCTGGCCTTCCTGAACAAGACTGACTTTAATCGTTTCATTCATGAAGATAAAGTAACTACAGGGAATCTAGTTTTATCTGGAGCACTTCTGTTTCGATTTGTTTGCCTCATCACATATTGGAAAGATGCTTTAGCCCACAAATAACAGCATTTTCTTTGTAAAAGGTTTGTCTTTGTTTGAAGATACAATGAATTTATACCACAATTAGTATTCACTTCTGAAATGCCAAAACATTCTGCAGAGCATGGACCTTTCAGTTTCCGCCAGTTTCATTCTCACTTTCCTCTGTTTTATACACATGGGTAAATACAAACAAACAAACCAACCTGAATTCAGCACATTATGATTTTTTTGCAAGACAAAATTAATTTTGTGTTTTCCTCATATATCTTCATTATGGTGAACATAATTATCAGACCATCCAAAGCAAACTCTTTGTTTAATGCATGCAGAAGTACAAGTACATATGCTGTCTCATTATTTCTCCATTTTCACTTGAAATATTAAAAAAAAGTGTACAGTTGAGTGGATGAAGGACCCAGTCTTTGGAATTCATTTACCCATATGTCTCCCTAATTATGTATTGTTTTGAAGTACTCAGCACACACTCTTCAGCATGACTGGCTTTCCTCTGTCTACCCATTAGCGGAAGCACCGTTACATATCGCATTTGCTCCCAGATTAGCACAGGCGGTCTCCTCGCTACGGTGGAGCACCCAGAGAGACAAATCAAGCCACGGGCTTTGTAGGCTACAGCATTTCTGGTCCCGAGAGCTGGTGGCTCCTGCCTCAGCTTTACCTGGCCAGCGTTCCTGGGCGAGCACACGCTGTGAAATCCTGTCGCTTTTCCCCACCAGATGGCATTGCGACGGCAAGAGGCCTCCTTCTTCTGGTGGAAGGGAAGCAAACAGTACTTTCCCTGTTGTAAGTCGCTTCCGTGTGGAAATTCACCCTGTTGCAAATCATTTCCAAGTCATTTCCATTTCACGGAAGATGGATATCTTTGGAAGATCTTTCTTGCTTACTTCTTTCCTCCCATTTTTTTCCTTTCTTTTATTCTGATTTTCTTTCTACATTACCTACTCCTGTTTAGAGCCAGAATGTTTATTAATCTTTTCTATGTTCAAGCAGGCTTCTATTCTCTTAAAACTTGTTTTGTGAATAAAATGTCCTAGTCAACTTTCACAGAAGGCTGCAGCTTGTTGAGTTGAGCACGGTTTGCAAGCAGACTCAGCAGACCTGGAGGGGAATGACCACATTATCACAGGGGACTTCATAAAAAATGAGTTTGTGTTCTAGTGCTAGAACCTCTTGTGCCTTGCATTTGGGTGTTTTAATATCCCATAGAGTTGTCTTCTGCAAAGCATTGCTGGGTATTTTTGCAGAACACATTTTCAATAGAGAGTCTGGTAATACTAAAGCAAATATTCTGAACACTTTGTATAAATGGTTGAAACAAAAGTTCTCCTGAAGAGATTCAAAATCACAGAATCACAGGATCTTTTAAGGTAATTTTAAAATGCAGTTCTTTGTCTCTTCTTCTAATAATCTGCAGTATTTATAGCTGAGCCTAGAAATGTAGGGTTAGGTAAAGGTCTGAGTTGTAGCTATTTTTAAAAATTATTTTGGAAAGAAAAAGTGATAAAGGAAGGAAGTCCAAAGGAAAAAAAAACAAGTGTAATTCAAATATGTTCATCTAAGTTTACGCATACACTAAAAATATAAAAACCCCACCTCTTTTGCCTGATTATGTAGAACATTTTAAGAATGTGAAACAAGTATAAGGTAGTAAAAATACAAAAGAAAATGGTGAGGTCCTCAGGAGACTGCAGACGCCTTAAAGGAGTGGCTGTGAAGAGATTGAGCTTCCCCCTCTTCTTTTTAGTTTAAGGCTAATCATCCATCATTGCACTCTCATCATCCATAGCGAAGTATAATAACAATACTTAGTATGTACACAAGTCTAAACATCTTTAAAGCACCGTAAAAAATATCCCCATTTCTGTGAGGCAGGAATGTTTTACAGGGCGAACAAGTGCAGCAGGATAGTAAGAAATGTAGCTGAGGAGAGACCAAACCAGCAGCAGCCATAGCGCAGAAATTCTTTCCAATCTTAAGCACCGATCAATAGATAACACAACTCCTGTATTTACAGCTGTTTCTCTTTCTTCTTTTTCAAATGCCCAAACCCCAGTTTTGTCTTTGCTTTGGAAGCACATACCTTAATTCATTTAACCTCAGAACACGAGAGGATTTTTCTTCCTCTACTTGTATTTCAAAGCAGAATTCTTTTGCTGCTCAACTAAAGGAAGGTTCTTCTTACTGGTACCTCTATTTGTAGTTCAAAGCAGGATTTTTTGACTTTTTGTAGTTCAAAGCAGTGGTCTTTCTCTTGTACTCTAAAACCATGGTTCTTTTTAGCTCAACCCTAGATAATTTGTTCATCTCAGTGAATTAGATATGCTATACATAAGTATTCTGGACATTAACTCCTTCCTTCAATACCAAGACTAATCACAGTCAGGTTCAAAATCTTACAGTTTCACATAATCTCCTTTGGCTGCCTGTTTCTCACATGACCTCTGGCATTTTCTATTCCTTATCTAACAAGGATGAATAATATTCAGTGCAGACATAGACATCCATAGTCCTTAGACCACATTTTCAAATGGAGCTTCTGTATTTGTCTGATTTTGGGGAGAACGCACATTCTGAGACACTGATGTGGATAGAAACACTTTCCACCACCCTCTGTATTCCTGAAAATGCACTCCCGACTTTTTTCTTGCTTTCTGACATGCAGAGCAGTTAGTAGTTTGTGTTTCTCTTCCTCTGCCCCTACAGTGCAGAACACCAGCCTAATGGCTTAAGCCAATGACCAACTGTACAAGCGATGCAGTGAATTCCGTTACCTGACACATGGGAATCTGGTTAATACATATTGTACTTTGAAAAACAGACTTTTTCCCCTCGCTTCATAATGTCAGCCTTTTTCCACACACAACATAAATGAGAAAAAAAATCCTCTAATCTAGAGAAAGATTGTTTTTAAAAAAGATTTCATGAAATGTGTCTTACTGGGTGTTTTGGGACAACCTAAAATTGGAGACACTAGCTTGTTCTACTGATCAATTTTTAACCCCTGCTCATCCTGCATTTAAAAATATCTCTGTGGCATGTCAGTGGAAAAGAGTTCCATGAGACAGTATAATGCTGCACTGAAAAGGAAACAGAAATAACCAGGAAACATATTTTTAAATCTACATGACTCTTAGGAGAGAAGGATGAAACTACAAAGGTTGCAAAATGGGATCTCTGGAAGAGACTGTTGGCTTTGGGCTGCCTCCTTGGGTGCTTGTTTCATCTACAAATTGCACCTTGTGCCTTTTGGCTTCTATGGTAGAATTTAGCAAGGAGCAGGAGAACCTACAGACCTGACATAGCAGAGACAGAATTGACCCTGCAAATTAACAGGGTTTTTCAAACTCTGGTGCAGAATATAACTGAGACTCTTTGCTTTTCCATCTGCAAAACAGGTTTGATAATCTGTTTTCTGAGCGATGATGGAAAGTTCTTATCTAGTTAGTCATACCATCAACTGGTATAAATGTAGTGTGGCTCCATCTATCAGGAATCTACACCATCCTAATACAGAGCGTTTAACAGAAATATATTCTGATCTTTGATATGTGTAAAGTGGCTTCATTTTAAGCATGGAAGATTAAAAAAATAAAACTCCTCAAAGTGATCTGCAGTTCTGGCAACTGAGAGGTTTTACTATTAATACCTCGCCACCTATGCTGTAGTCTGAAAGTGCGAATGCTCGTTCAGTCTCAAATGCCACCACACCATTAAAACCAAGAGGCCTTGGGATTCCCTGTTGTGTGACTGGAGCTTTAACTTCTTCTTCTATAATTGTCCATTTTGTGTCTGCTTGTGTGCTGAAAATCTGGTCTCAACAAAGTTAATTTTTTCACCTCGTATTCCCTCTGCTCCTTTCTGCAGAAGAACAAACATTTCCTGTGAATTGGCCAGAAGCCACATTAGCTTTCCTCACTCTCTGGAGGAAGGTATTTTAGTCATGGGAGTGTAGCTGATAATGGCTGTAGAAATAACACTTCAGCTCAAAGTTTCTTTAAGCACTACTTCATCTGTCACCTGAGTATTCTCAGGAGTAAAAACTGTTATTCTACCTGCACTGAAAAAAATGTGTGTGTGTGTTTTTGAAAGGGTTTTCTCTCACCCACAAATATGCACACACAATACCTACTTCTGCCAAGCAAAAAGCACTTACACTTATCAGGGTACTCCCATTAAACTCCTCCCCACAAGTTTCTCCTTGCTTTAGTAGTTACAGATTTGTAATTTTCCAGACAGAATATCCATACCATGTAATATATGGGAATACAAAGTCCATCTTCTCAGTCTTATCTGACAGAAAGATGGATCGGATCCCCAGAAAGATAGAAAAATACAGAATCGCTCCATCTAGTAGCACCAATAACTCAACAGTTTCATCTCCCAACCTTAGTATCTAAATTCAGTGGAAAGCTAAGAAATGGTGATAAATCATTTTGCACCAAATTCTCTTTGAGCCAATATATTCCTACCTCCCAGAAGAGTAGCTGTGGTCATAGCCCTTGCCCACAGCAAAGCCAGCATTGCACACATAAGTGCACGCAGCAGCCTGACACCTACATCAGCTGCCATGTTCTTCACCCCTCTCTTTTACACATGGATAGGGGAGACACAGATAGGTATAAGATCAGTGCTAAGGAACTGAGTTTATGCCTCTACACTTTATTTCATAGCTTTATTTTACATTAAAATAGCCATCTTATTTTCACATACCCAGCCAACTATTTGGAGCCTGTGTTTTCCCCAATGTAACTACATCTTGGTAAATACAACATAAAGAGTTCCCTGCCAGATGACTGTGAACTACAGTTCTCACACTGATGTCCCCTGGTCAACAACACATTATACAGAATCATAGAATCACAGCATCACAGAATGTCAGGGATTGGAAGGGACTTCACAAGCTCATCCAGTCTAATCCTCCTGCTGGAGCAGGAACACCCAGCTGAGGTTCCACAGGAAGGTGTCCAGGCGGGTTTGAATGTCTGCAGAGAAGGAGACTCCACAACCTCCTGGGCAGCCTGAGCCAGGCTCTGCCACCCTCACTGGGAAGAAGTTTCTTCTCCAATTGAAGTGGAACCTCTTGTGTTCCAGTTTTAACCCATCACCCCTTGTCCTATCACTGGTTGTCACCAAGAAGAGCCTGAATACATCCTTGTGACACTCACCCTTTATATACTTATAAATATTAATAAGGTCACCCCCCAGTCTCCTCCAGCTCCAGAGCCCCAGCTCCCTCAGCCTTTCCTCACACGGGAGATGCTCCACTCCCTTCAGCATCTTTGTTGCCCTGCGCTGGACTCTCTCCAGCAGTTCCCTGTCCTTCTGGAACTGAGGGGCTCAGAACTGGGCAAAGCTCCACAGTAGGTGGGAGACAGTGGATGCTGCCTGGGAATTCCCATTAGATGGCTCCTGGGTGGAGCAGGATGTCCATCCTCTGCTCACACTTCTACCAGAAAACTGTCCCTCTGTCCCCCTCCTCACCAATCTCCCTGGAGAGATTCACAATGCTTGCAAAATTATGCCTGAATGACTCATTTGCAAGGTAAATTTATCAGATTTAGTATAATTTCCTGTTCATTGGACTATCCAAATGCCAGTCATGATTTCTTCAAACATATTCATTGTCCAAAGTCAATTTTGTTGAACTTTGTGGACTGAATATGAACTGTTCTCTGTATCTTGTCTGTCTTGCTCCAAAATGATTGGCAAATAACTGTAGATCATGACTGAGCCACCAAGGAACTGGTCCCTAATATATAGGGCGACTTGTTCACCTCTTTGCCGAGAGCTTATAAAAATTGTTTTTCCTCACAGTAAACTACAGCATATCTTTTAAAAATATCATTATATAACTTTTTTTTCCTGTGACTGATTCATCTCTCCATTATGTCACTGTTATATTAGTAAACGCACAGATGATGTTCTTGATTTAAACAAACAAGCAAGAGGGCTACATACTCAGGCAAACAATCTAGAAACTGAATTATAGATAGGCCTAAAGTAAATGTATGAATGTGTTCAAGCTGATTTGTTTACTCAGTTCTATAAACACCTCTTGGATTTTAATCTACACTCTTCTGTTTTCTGCTTTTATGCATCATTCTATTTTTTTACACTTCATCTTTTGTGTTAGATTTCTTTATGTATTTTGTCATTCAGAGGCTTATGAATACAGCACATTTCAAGATGTGGATGTGATATATATATATATATATATATCTGTTTTTCTCAGGAAAAAAAAAACCACAAACATAAAGAGTGAAGAATATGTAAACCCCAGCAACAGCAGTATCTGCAATAACAAAAGCAACACGACTTGCTATTCATATCTGAACCAACCACACATTTCCCATTGCATTTTACCAAGGCATCTGATCTTATACAGGTACTCTCTGTCCCCTCGGCCTCCTACACTGTCCT
This sequence comes from Patagioenas fasciata, assembly GCF_037038585.1. Lineage (NCBI taxonomy): Eukaryota > Metazoa > Chordata > Aves > Columbiformes > Columbidae > Patagioenas > Patagioenas fasciata. Next base: position 77,972,372 of record NC_092523.1, on the reverse strand, counting down.
TGGTGTACATGTCCATTTGGGGTTACTGGGCTGAGCCTTCTACCTCTTCCACTCTCACTACAATCAAGTTAGAGTTGCCAGTTGGAGCCTGGCAGTGGATTTCAATGGCTAGTGTAATTGCTTCCTATACCTCGCAACCTTCCTAACCTAAAAAGCAACCCAAAAAACCCTAGCGGTTCTGTTTTCAGGGCAGGAACAGGATACACAAGCTGAGAACAACAGCATCTGAGTCCACGCTGCTCAACTTGTATGATTATCAACCCCAAATGCAGACTGGGGCAGGGGGTGAGCACACAGGAGAGAAAGCAGTTTCAGAGTGGTAGCTTAAAAAGAAACAGGCAGCTATTTCTAGCAAAAGAAGAAGTAAATTGTATTGATTTTGCCAGGCACAACTGTAATGGGTATACACATGTGAAAATCAACTTGGATGAAGTGTTTACCTATTTGGCCTTTAGTTTGTATGTCTACATTTTCTTCCCCAAATAAACAATCCCTCAGTCCTTCCTTCCTCTTTCTTTCTATCTTTATGTCCATCCTAACAAAGCAGTGAATGTTTAAACTAGCAAACAAATATTAGTAAATTGGTGCCGCTCCCCGTGACATTAGGTGTACACCACTGTGCTCAAATGAAGCCAGAGCAAACCCATTTTGAAGAAACAGCACATAGCAAGCCCTTGGATCTGAATTTAACCTATTTCACATCTGCTTAACACTAGCACAACACAACAATTAGGTTGCTCGTTTGTACAGTATGTCTAACAGTGTATCGGATTAGTGGCTTATCTAATTACGTTTGCATGCACTGGATTTTCGTGCATATAGATATTTTGTGGCCTGATCATAATTGCTTCATTTAATTCCATAAATCAATTTTGGCTATAGATTGTTTAATCTAAAATTAACTAGATAGAGAAGCAGATATATTTGGTATTACTAATTGTTTAATCACATGTCCGAGACATAGCATCTCAAATTTATAACTCCAAATCGAAGGGTAGCTCCTTAGCTCTTTTATTCTTTTTCCTGAAGTAAGTTTGGTAGCCAGGCTTCATTAAACCCCTGAAATAAATGAGTTTGACAAGATCTCAACTGATTCTTCTGGCTCCTGGACCTTTCCTTGGAAGAGCAGAACACAGCGTCTCTGTGGCTCATACTTAAACTCTCTTATTTTTCCTGTTTTTTTAATCTGTGTCACTTGTATCTAGCACCCATCCTACATGTGTGACAAGCAGCTGAAACTAGGCTGTTGTTGGTTTCTAAATATATCACTGTGTGAACACTTTCAAATAAGTACTGATCCTCCAGTGAAGTGACGAATTCAGCTGCTAACATTTTATTAGCCCCATTCCATTAAAATCATTACAGCATCCATTTTAGACACATATGACCTTGAAGTTACCTGGTTCTTCCTCTCACCAGGGCAACACTGTCTCTTACAGTGTATTTATCTTCCACTGCTTCTCAGGCATCTCAAGAAGTAGGTTTTTAGCAAGCTCCAAGGGGAACGCTTCCCCTCTCATAGGAAGTGATATTTAGTTTAAATTCTCTTCAATGTAAATTCTTTTCCATCCACTGTCACACTAACAAATCTACCTGCTCTCTCTTCAGTGTTCAGGATCAGTGTGTTGAGGCTGTTTGTAGGTTAATTGGGACACATCCCTCGCTGAGCCAGATCTCAAAGCCTTTGACGCTGCTACACTTCCCAGTGGCACTGAGGCAAAACAGCATCACCCTTCCTGAAGCCAATTGCCTCATCAGAATTATTTAAAACCTGCAAGAGAGCAGATCAGGAACAAAGGAAATACATAAGGTGAAATTAGGACAGCATTTGGATGAAGATCTATTAACTTCTCTTTTCCGGTTTGAATTTTGTTTTATAATTACCTACTCACAGTTCCATTCTCTGTCCTTATTTCTCTCCTCAGTGCTGTTTGAAGTTTCTTCCAAGCTAAGGTCTTTTCAGCCAGTTTCAAACCTTTTGACTGTATTCCCATCCAAATCAATTTGAATTATTGTTATTTTTTCTATTCAAGAACGGTTATGCATGGCCGGTCTGGAGTTTCTAGGACAAAAGTCAAACCAGCTGCCCACAGACTTCTCATATTGCTTGCTGTTTGTATTTGAAATATCACAGAAAGGGAAAATTATTTTCTGCGCAGTGCATCTGGGAACAATTGATTGAGTTTATAAGAAACTCGAGGTGTACTTAAGTAGGTTTTGGAACACTGTAACAAAGGCTTGACCCCAAGCTGCTGATGTAAATGGAAGAAAATTCCCACTGATTCCTGTGGCCTCTTTGGATTTGTCCCGTAGTTACTAAAGCCAAAGGACACAGTAAGGCACTTCAGTAATTAGCAATGCCTGACTTCTTTGCCAGTGACACAACCTCTGAGGGCAGCGTGTGTGCTCTCTGGTTTCTGACTTAGCTTCAAAGCAGGGGCATGGAAAACTCATTTGACACAAGCACCTTAAAGTGAATTTAAAGCCTTAAACTGCAGCTCTGTGGGCCTGTGGCTTTGGAGGTTTTGCAGGGACACTGCTCCTTCTGTGCATAAGAGATTTGTACCCTACTGCTTTGTGTCAATAAGGAAAGCACAGAGAATAAAGTATCAGGAGCTAAAAGAAGATTTTTCATTGAAGATGGTAAGGAAAATGCTCGGTTTATGCACCAGATTTGTTTCACAGAAGCCCTCACGTGGCTTGGCTCTTATTATAACGTGGATTTTTGCAGACATAGTGATTTTGTGATTCTGGACTAGCTTCTTGCTCAGTCTAGAGCAGCCCAGCACACAGGTGAGCATCACAGGGGCAGTGCAGAGCATCGAGGATTGCTGTCAAGTCTTCCCATAACATACACTGTGTCCTAGACTCTTTCACTGACTTCAGAGTGCGTCTGTATAACCGTGGAAAATTTCGGAGTGTTTTTCCAACTAATGTGAGTAAGAAGAATCTGGCCGACACAATTCAACCATACTGTATATAACTTTTCTTTTTTTGGTAATATACCACGTAATCCTGAACACTTTGTGCAGTTTAGCAACAAAATTGATGGGTTATGTAATAAAAAAACTCAAAGCAAAATGAAGAGATATAGGCAAGTGCTAAAAGCCACGGCTTCAGCTGAGGTTTGGAAGAAGACAGAGAGGATTAAAAGCAAGCAAAGGCAGGGCTGGGCAGTACCAGGTAATTGCAGTGTCAGTGGGGTGCATGCTGTTTCCCTGGGAAAAGATTGCTTTGGAGCACCTATCTCTTTACAGATATCTCTGTAGCATCACTCTGTTATCACAGTACCCCACAAGTTTAAAGACCATTATTTATCCCTAGAAGTTATCATTCCAAAGGTACAGATCTGGCAACGGAGGCACAGAATCAGGCTGTTGCATTGCGTATTGTGCTTACTTGGAGCATGATGGAGCAGCTGAGCGATGCTTGCGCAGTGATTAAAACTACTTTCTTCAGACTTGCCGTATAAACAGGTGAGCTGTCTCTGTCCACAGTGAAGCGAATAATCAAAATATCCAATACGAATAATACATATACATAATTTTTTTTCACTATTGCACCCAGGCCTGATCAGAGGGATTGAAGATGCTGGGCTGTTCCCGTTGTCACAAAGGGCACCTAAGGAAGTGAGAGCTCTTCTTTTGTTCCAAAGAGCAATAAACCATGGTGCTACATTTGAAATTATCTCTGTCTGTCCCTTTTCAATTAAAGCTGGTCATAGCTGACCTATTCTTTATTAAACGTTAATCCGTAGCTGCTTCTAAGACACCAGTGGATTCAGGGTCTGGACTTGAATCCCAACCAGCTCCACACTATTAAGCAATGATGCAGGAAAAATGCTATTTGCAACAATGTGAACTTTGCTTCCGTAATTATCATCCTGTAATGTGAAGGTTCACAATTAAAAGAAAATGGAGTTTAAAAAAGGGTTAGCTACTATTTCTAGCCCCAGTTTGTACCAATAATATTAAGCATAACTTGCAGCCACTGACTTTTCTATAAAATATCCCTTTCTTTTTCAGAAAGCAGTCCAGTTAGGGAAGAATTAGCATTGAAATATATGAATATTTTATGTCGAAAGTGTGATGGGCACATATTTATTCAAGCAGAGTTTCTCACAGCTCAGCATTTATGCTGTTTGCTCTGCATTTGACATCATCTGAATAATACGAAGGCTCCCAGGCGTATTATACTTGACAAAACCCATGCTTTCTACTCAACTGTGTCACAAAATTTTCAGACTTATATCCTTCTGTTATTTCAGCTTAGCAGACTTTAAATAATTAAATATCACATCAGCCCTTGCAACTTCTTATTCAGAGAACCTCATTTTTTCTTCTTTGTGCCTTATCTGAGGGCTTCTGGTCCACTCACGTAAGCTGTTGACCAGGCTATGTGCATTATTTTATTTCCAGAGCCCAAGTCCAAAATAATTTTGGATACAAGTATTTCTTATCAAAGTAAACAGCATCTTTCATTTAAACATAATGAGATATGGTCCAGGAATGCAGACTGGGACTTTAACCTTCTTATTTGAACTGTTAAACACACCAGAGTTCCTCCACTTTTCTTCTTCTAGTGCTTTGGATGACAAGTGCTTCTTGTCCACACATCCTTCTCTAACTGCAGAAGTTTTCCCTCTTTCAGAACATTCATGAGTCTCAGAGCTCTGATAGGCTGACCAAGGAGGACAAGTTTTCTTAAAGCAAAGACATAGTCTCACATTTGTAATTGTCAACCCAGATATGACAGATGAGTCCAAATGCAGATGCACTGCCCTCTCATTTTTCTTTAACCCTTCTCTCTCTCTTTCAAAATTCCTTATTTCAGGTGCTTGTTTATTCGTCACTTTATTTAGTTTAAGAACTTTTAATCTCTTTAAAAAAAGGTGTCAGCTTTATCTGTATTCTTGCTAAATTAGTATTTCATGAAGTATAACTTCACTGTGTATCTACTTACGTTAAAATGTACTCCATCATAACAGTAACACTGAGTAGTTATATAGTTAGCTAAGCATCATCTGAATGGCTGACATTACCAATTAGGCAGGGCTTACTACTTTCTAATTGAAAATACAAGCAACACAGTAAATGAAGAGGCAAGATTTCTACAGTGGTTTTATATGCAAGATTTGCATACAAGCAGTGGTTAAGAATCACCTGCAAAATAGCTACAATGACCTGTAAACCACTGGCAATTTAAGATGCAGCTACATGCATATGACACTTGAGTCAGATACAATATTAGTATAACCCACTACTTATTTGTATATACATGCATATAGCTTGAAGATAAAAATTAGGTCTCAAATGTCAGGGCCTTTTTTTGTGAGAGAGGATGTTTGACATTTAGGGCATTAAAATAGCTCCATGCAGGAAACTTAGACACACAGTAACTTCAAACATATAAATAGTATACAGAACAAAAGAAAGGTAAGTATATGAATCTCAAGTCAAGTGTTAAATACTGTTCATATTGTTCCTAAAGGGAGGATCTCAGTAATTTTTAATCTGCCCAGGCTCCAAGTGACAGATTGGAAACAGTACTTCTCATAAGCAATTTTTAAATCAACTATCAGAGTTATCTACCTGATATAGACATTGGTTACTGGGTCATCTGTGAACCCTTTAGCAGGAATGTAACTTGAATAACCCTACTTTAGTTATGTATTAATAATTTCCTGTCCATTTTGTCCTCCTTCACAAATGTAAATATTAAAAGGATATGCCAAAAAGGTTTCATTAAAAAATAATTATAAAAAATTAGCTTGGATGTAATTTTCAGATAAAAATCTCTTTACATCTTCTATCTCAGCTCACAGAGATAGATCTTCAGAGTGAACTTCTCAGAACAAAGTTCTTCTCCTGTCTGTCTTTCCATCACCATCTCACACACCTTTCTCTGTTTCCACAAATACTCATGTTTCTTCGAGCGTTGTTATTATTTTGAGGACTACACAACACAATTCATCACAGTGGTGTTATCGGACATAAAATAAGAGCAGAAACAGTCTGCAGGATGCACCAGAGCTAATCAATAATACTAGAAAATGGAGGATTACAATCATAAGGTTTTACTAGCAGAAGAATATACTTCTACAGTAACAGCAACCCATATCCTGCCTATAAAATATCTTTCTAGTGTCTGATTCCTAGCACACAAAAGATTTCATTTAATTAATGCAACTCATATTCTGAGATATGAATACTACAGATTTATTTTGTCTGTTGTTCGCAGACCTGCTGAAAATCTGCTGGCTGTTTACTGTATTTGGAAGTGATTTTTAAAACAGGTTTTCAGAGTCTCTTTTGTTTTGTTTTCTATTGATCTAGACAGCCTGGAAGATTGGAAGACCTAGTTCTTGCTCAGAGAATGAAGAAAACACAGAATTACTACTGTTTTTCTCATTCTGCTCTTGTTCAGTGTGAAGGAAAAATACGAGTCATTCTGCGTTTTATAAATTATTATGTTTACCATGAGATATTGTTATATGTCCTTTATCAGCTACAGGATGAGTATCTCATTCTCATGCTCTGCAGTCCTATAGCTTACCAGGGTTATTCACGAGACAAACAGAACCGCATGACACTACTGGATGTAAATCTTTGCTACAGCCCTATGAGTTACTCTGATATGCTTTTGAATCTCATCTTTACGCTTCCCTTACAATCTCTTCCTTTTTGTTACTCCATACAGACCATTTGCCATTAAAAGCGCTTTCCAGTGATAATATTCCTTCACTTATAACATCTTGGATCCAAACAGCTCCCAAAGCCTGTTACCAACTGGCTTTATTGCACAAATGAGCTGCTCAGAACCACTTTCTTTTGGAGTATAGCCATATTCAAAGGAAAATGCTTCCTCTGCCTAACACTGCACCTCTATCTTGAACAAACCTTCAAAACCAGTCACACTAGGCACAGCTCTGAGTGAGGTGAGTGTAAACATCCCAGAAATAGCCCCACTAAGCAAGGAACTCATCAGTACATTTTCATGTCACAGTTTCTGCACAAAGTATTTTAGTAACGGTGCTTTCTGAGGACAGTTTCATTCTTTTACTCTCCTATGCTGCCTTGATAACAACCAAAACTCCCAAAAGATAATGAGGAATATGACACGGCTGCACAGCTTCTACACACTGTAGAACCCTGATTCCTCATGAAGTTATCTTATAAAGATAGGCCAGGTCCATGAAAACAAGCAAAGGTGCTCCTGCAAATATTGTCATACTCTATAAAGTCTGTAGAAGTTACTTCAGCAAGAAGACAGAGGTGATCTCTGGGAAGAGACTTTTTAATTTTCTTTCATCCCAAGTTAATTTCCTTAGCATCCAGTTTGATGCTTCTGAACTTGACCCTGAATTATCGGTAGCAATCAGCCCACTTTGGGGACTGGAGAAGTTCTAGGCAAGAACTCCAGTGCTGGATCACAGTCTGGAGGAACGTCTGGTTTTGGGAGTACTGCAATGATGTGAGTTGCTGTCATGGTCTTTCTTTCAATTTAGAGCATATGCAAACCAGACCTAGATACTAAGATCCTCTGTTTTTAATTCTTCTGAACCAAATAAATAACAAAAGATGAAAAAAACCCACAACAATACACACAACAAAACAATACCAAACCTGTGGGGGAATGCAGACTCAGAAGCAAGAATTGCAATCTGCATCTCTAAGGATCATAGATTAGATTTGCCCTGCAAGGAAGATTTGATTAGGCCCCTGCTTGAGAAAAATATTGTAAAGTAGATTTTGTTTCGTGCAGGATTCCTTTTTCAACAGGAAGCAACTCACCACATATTACTTCTAAGGAGGCTGTTTGCAAAGCCAGATAGTTTGTAGCATGCTAAAGCTAGAGCTCAGGACTTTTTAATTATATGTTCCTGTCCTACTGGAAAAGTTTATTTTTTCATTAAATAGGGATGGGTTATAGGGAGGACTTTAGGTTTTTTCAAGTTCATGATCTTATACCACTAGTGTATAACAGTATTTGTGAACTGAAAATAAAGAAACTGCTATGGCAATAGGTCCAGATTTAACTGACATGATCTCCAGAGATCACAGTACAAATTCAATGCAAAGATGTCAAAGCACTTCTTCAGTAAAACCATTTTAATTGCAAAAAAATACGAACAAAATCCTTCAATGAAGAATGACTTGTCATGCTTCTGTACCAAAAGATGGATGCAATCTGATGTGAGATGTTGATGAACAAACAACTAAAAGTTGAAGAGTGGAACATGTTACACATAATGAAATACAGACCTTTACTAATCGATAGCGTACAATTATGTTTCCCAAGGTTAGTTAAACAGGGCGCTATTAGAAGACACAATGCACAGAGTCAAGTAGACCAACTAGAGGATCAAAGGTGTGCTCTGCATCTCTAAAGAGGGTGTTTGCAGCCAGTCTTGTCATACCTGAAAGGCTCACACCGAATTTTTTACCAGGAATCTCAATAAGGAGCCACCAGGCAAAGCTAAGAAGGCCTCCAAGATGAGGTAAATCCACTTAAGCAATGCTGCAAAACCACTCCAGTAATGTTGTCTGAGTCTATTTTATTCCAGGGTATCTCTGCATTTCTACACTTTGAACAGTAGTAAACAGAACTAGATCAGATTCCTTCAGACAGTGAACGTTGCTTTCTTAAGACAGGTTTGGTAAACTCATCTCTTTGAAATGGAAACACGAAAAGTGTTTATTTAACATTGAAGACTAAAACGCTCATTTCCCTGATGGGAAGTTCTATTGCAAGCCTACATCTTAACCACAATTGCAACAAAAAATAATATTTAGAAATACTTTAAAGAAAATGTCTAAGCAATGTGATAATTTGAAGATGTCAAGTGGGCATATAAGTGCCACTCTGCCCATCAGACAGAAATACCAAGCAACATGATTGAGTATTTATCCGCACTTTGGAATTAAAAAATCAACACCTGAAATGCTCTCCTCCCACAAGGCACATTTATTTTAAAAGAGCATTCATGTGGAAGTAGCTCTGAAACTTTTGATTTTGTCATCTTTTGCCCACCCATTTCTTTGTAAAACATTTTCCTGTAGCCCGCTGTAATTAGAATCCCTTTAACTGAATTCATACCATAACTATAATCAAAATTCCGATATTTCCTTCAAATTTAAGCTAACAAAAAGAGATGAGGGGGAGGGGGAATAAAGAAATCAAGTTTAAATGGCATCAGAGAAGGCAGTGGTTTTCCAAACAGATCTGGTCAGATTTTGGGTGTTTTTTGGAGGAATTTTATACATGAAAGCTAGATCATCATCTTTGTAATCATACAGAGACAAACTCATACTGATGAAACTTGACTGGATTTCCAAAACCACACATATAATGTGTGCCATGTATATGTACAATACCTGTATTGAACTTATTTCAGAGAATAAGAGGAAAGCGATAGAGTTTCAGATAAAGATTTCACTTCTACCCATCTGCAACTGTATGGCTTGAGTAAACGTGCTCTCAGTTTTTCCCTTACAAATAAAACCATTACTTGTGGGTTTTCTGTACCATTTTGAAATTTCCTGATGAAAAAACTTTAATGTCTGTAGACACTGAAACGTTCTCCAGATTTCCATCAGGTTGTTACCAAAGAGGATTTAAGCCACAAAGATGAAAAACAGTAAATATTTTGTCACACAAACCATTTTTATTTACCTAAACCGTAACAGTAAGTTCAGCAGGACTGCTGAAGTAAACAAAAGCTACTTAGAAATCAGACTGCTTCCATCTCAGTCCCTTTGACTCAACTCTTTTCTATTGAAAATTTTGTATACATTTAGAATAACACTTTTGTTTTAGTAGCACATCTTCATATTAACACTAAAACTACATTAGAATTGGTCTATCATTATTCCTTGTTTTCAACCAGTACTGTTCATGAGTTCTGATAAGACTGGATGAGAAATGGCCTGTAAGCAGAAAAAAATACCAGAATAATTGTGCCAATAAATGCATTAAATTTGATAAAGAACAGACTTTACGGTAAATGGTGAGGTTTTCCATTACATGCATATTCTCTCCCTTTTGGACATGGCTTTGCTGGATGAGATACAGAGCAAAGCTGGTGCTGGGTGCTCTCAACTGGCAGCTGCTTATGTGCTGACACAAAAAATAAGTGTAATTAAAGAGAGCTGCGTGCATCCCAGCATAAACAGCTTCTTGGCCTGCATTCTTCTGAGAAGCTGTTTATGAACAACAGGCCAGAGGATGTTTCTGAGGTAGAGAAAAACCCTCATAAATATGAACAGGACATCTTTATCTAATTTCACCTAGAAAACAGATACAGAGCTTGATTCAGAAGTGATTAATAAAACTGCCTAAATTAGATTCTGTCACTCTTAATCCAAGCATATATAAGGGAGTCTAAATGGATATAAATTTGATATCATGGAGATGAAAACTGTTTTATTTTGAATAGGCTGCCAGGAGTCTGATGACTGGGTGAGCTCTGAGTGCCCATGTCAGATCTGAGCTCATGGGCCATGGACGAGGCTTTTCCCAGATGCCAGAGGGGCAGAAACCGATGGATTTCACTACTTACTTGACCAAAAGGCCTCAGAGCAGAGCTTTATTGTTTAGTTTGTCAGCCAGACTCGGGATTGCTGTTCAAAGCTCGCAGCTTGTTTGATGGTGCAGTTTAATTTCTATTAATATGTATCTGAACATCGTCCTTCATCCACTTCCCATGACCAGGTCTGGTTTTTGATGCAAAATCTGGGCATGTTAATAACAACCAAAGCAAACCATTTTCTCACAGTTCTTGCCTTACCTCTAAGATATCTGTCGCTGTCATGAATTCTCATGGGAAACGCACCAGATCCTGGATGCTGGAAAAGATAGGAGAGGAGAAAATTCTTCTCAAGAGTTTTGTTCTGCAAAGCACTTGAAAGTTTAAAAATGCTGATACACAGGTTATTCTCTTGCAGAGCTGATACTAAAAAACCTTTTCTTTCTCTTTTCAAAGTTTCAAATTAGGCAACCAAGTGTGTTGCAATTGCTTCTGAGCTGCTTGTGAGTGCATAGTAATAGCAAGGCCAGGCCTCCAATACTGCTCAGCTGATGAAAGTGAGCATCACTCTCATTTGCCCTCATTCAGGAAAGTCTTAATGGGAAGCAGAGCTCAAAAGAAATTGGCACTTTGAGAAAAATGGCAATGTGGGGAAGAGCACTTTTGTTAATAGTAATTGGAGGACATACTGCAACATCTTTTCCAATTGTCTGAAAATCTGTGGACAATCCAGAGCCCCATTTACCTCCATTTTCTAGCAGAGTAATTCCACTGACTGTATTGTAATGATCCCTACTTTACACCACTGTTAGCAAGGACAGGGTTACACTCCTGTACTGAAGTCCCTAGCAAAGGTGCAAATGTCTAAAATTCAGAGAGAGCAGATGTTTAATTCAAGGCTCACATTATGCCTAGAGTTCAAGGCTCCGAGGATGAGGACAAAAAATAAAAAGACAAAAGAAATGGTATTTTGACTCAGTGTCTCACTGTAAAATACCACAAGCATAATGACATAATGTTAACTTCAGCGAAGGATACAGAAGGTGACAAGGTTATTTCTTTTTATCAACGAAGATATCTTCTGTGACAAAAGTACTGTTCTGCAGCGCAGCCTACTTCATCCTCATACAAATGCAGAACAAAGAGGGTGAAAAAAAGAGCTTTTCTCTCCCATTTTCTTCTAATTTTTTCCACAGCATTACTCAGAGGCAGATTTCAGCCAAGCTAAGACACGGTCTTTCAGGACACTTTGTACTCAATAATTTCATAGGTACAGTATTACACAAAATTATTTGCAAGCACAAAGGGGAACAGCAAAATCTCCTCCTTCCTAGTGGGTAGCAACCACCAGGCAGGGAGAGGTGCAGTTCTTGGCACTTCAGCTTTGCCCCTCTTTGCCTGGCATCTGCCCATAGCAATTCTGCAGTTCTAATGTGTGCTAACTGCATGAACTAAACTAAAATAAACAAAACTAAATCTTTAAGAGTATTCTTTAGCTTAGATGCAGGTCTAAGGGGTGAGCTATTATTATTTAAGCCCAGTCTTTAAGGTGCAGGGAGTTGTAACCTCAAAAGCCTGGATCCCCAAGCCATCACTATTGTTCATTCCTCCTTCTGACCAAGTTTGGGTGAGGAACAGTGTGTTTTGCCATTGGAAGCACAAATATTATAGTATAGCTAAGATGCAGAACCAAACAAGCCTGCAGTGCCAACAATTTAGATCTTCTTATTCCTAAAAATAGATTTTCAAGTCCTGATATTTCTTAGACAATAGTGTAAGACCTGTCCTCAGGTAGTGTGGTGTACACAACAAAGTGAAACATTCTCGTGATCAGTCTCTGCAAAGAACAGCTGTGGACCACAAAGCCCTGGATTCCAGGAATTGTATCTGTAGCCAGGGTTCCCAACTAAACATGAATTACACTCCTACTTTTTATTAGTACAAAATGTACCGCTGAAGAGACACAAAAAGATGGATCCGCACATTATTCTTGTGCCAACGACCATATTTTAAAGATACATTGTAGTACATTTATCAAGAAGTAAGGAATGTGAGTTTGTACAAGTACAGAGCCTGGCTTCAGCGGCTGTGGAGGTATTATCCTTCCTAGAGAAAGAAATATTCAACTTTCCAGGGCTGTTCTCATCTCAGGGCATGATAGTGAAACTCAGCTTGGAGTTAAGAAAAGCAGCTTAAGACAGAGCAACTTTTCACAAAGTGTTTATTTAAATTCTTCAAACCTCCTCAGCAGATGCTGTGACTTCCTTCATTTATCTGTTTAACTAATTGAACTTTTGAAGTCCACCAGTATCAACAGCAAAGTTTGCAAGTCCCTTGGTTTGGGATCACCCAGTTTCAGTGGGAAAAGCTACTTTTCTCTGATCACCAAGTGGAAAATATCGAAAAGAATATATTTCAAGATTCAAAAGTCATAATGCCATTAAGAAACACGTCACACTTTGTGACATGGGGAAAATGAGAAATACACTTTAGCTTAATTTCTGTCATTTTTTTCTATGTTTCTCCTTTTGATTCATAACATCCTACCTGTTTCTTCTTTCATATGGTAAGCAGACAATCCAGTCATTCTTCATAGCATAGGATGAGACAAGAGAACCAATCTGTTTTACATGTGAGCTTCCAGGAATGTTATGTATGGAAGTTATACAGCAATTTTTGCCTGTTCTTGTTTTATGCTTTATGAGTTTTGGAGTTTTCTCATGACTCATGCTCTTAAAATGAGTGGAGGACAACTACAAAATGTTTTAACACTAAAATTCTGGTCCTTGGAAGTGTGACACAGTGACAACAACAAAGAAATATTATTAGCAAAACATACACAGCCAAATAAAAAGAGGATGCATGGCATACCACAAATTTCTTGCAAGTTGTTAGTTTGTCATACCTAGTATTTCATTAAATGTACTTGAAGGGAAATTCCAAAAAAGTAATGACTAGTAATGTCCTCAGGCTCTTAAAGATTAAAGTGATAACAGAAGCAGGTTGAATATTTGACCTTATGCCAATTAACAGTGGCTAATAAACAAATCATATTGAAATAATATTTTATGGCAGAGAGCTATGGATTTCATCATGTTTTCTAAGGATTTCAACCAATTATAGCTAGGAAAGTGCTCAATAATCAGATGCCATCAGCAGTACAGCATGCTCTTAATATCAAATAAATGTCATAGCTGAAAATTTACCATGTGTATGTAGAGTGTCTGTAGGCTGTAGGTGGCCTTAATCATACTGTTTCATGTTTGTTTTTTTTTTTTTTTTCCACCTGACCTATTGTGTAGGTTTTGAAAGTAAAGGATATAATTTCTTAGAGAAACTGAATCACTCCTTCACCTTTTTTGCTCCTTGCATTCTGGTATTCAGTAGCATGCTCATTGATTTTCATAGGAATGGTGTGATTGCTTTGCCAAACTCACTTCTAATTCCTATAACTGGTTGCACAGCCCCCTTCACAGCTTTGTCTTCTTGCCATTGCATCTTGGTCTTGGCTAATATGGTCCCAAAAAGCATCCTAATCATATTTTTCAGCAAAAAATTATTTTGTGAGAGTCAAACTAACTTGCAAGAAGCCTTATTGTTCTTGCAACACTTAGTCTTGAGTGTGCTTAGATTGATATCCATCACCTGTATGCCCTTGTACTCTCCTTCAGGTGAGGCGCTGCAAGATTTTTATAGCCTTCTGACACCTGGCACTATGTTAAAACAACAGACAACTCAAAGGACATGGGGAATAAAACTGAACACAGAGGAGAAGATGTACAGGCAAGAGATCAAATTCTCCCCGTTTACTGCACATCAGTATTCTCTGCAGTACCTGAGCTGATCTGTGTGTGTGTTTGTGTGTGTGAATACATTTTTCTTTAAACTCAAGTTACATTTATGGTGTGTGTATGGTTTCACAAAAGTGAACAGTGAATAATATCCTATGGTTTCATCCTAAAACATCAAAGCTTTCTATACAGTAACCACAGAAATGATCCACTCCCATTATACCGGGAATAAAGGTCAGAGCAATTTTCATCATTTTTCCCTTTCTCTCAGACTCAGAAATCAAAATCACCATGACAGCTCTCTGCAGCACTGAGCTTAAACCTTAAGTGGGATTATTTAAGAGATGTTTTACTATTTTTCTGCTGTACAAAAATAATAAAGAGACTGTGGCTATTACATGAGACATATCACTTTGGAAAGGCATTTGCAAGACGTTCTCAGGAAGGGCCCTGTCCTACCAGAGGTGACGTACAAAATATCCAACAGGTATTTTGAACAGGAAAAGCTGGTATTTTGACAAACTGTATTTCTCTCATTGAAAATAAGTAGCCAATGATCAACGTAGGGTAAAAGTAACGGTGACTGCAGTGTTAAAAGACTGGGGACAGCTCTTCAGCCCAGTGTGTGATCTCTGTCTATCAGCTCCCTTTTTTTCTCTCCCCCACTGTTCGACTCTTGGCTCTTTATCACTTCTGTGCTTGACCCAGAGAAGTTTAGGTAGTTGGTTTTCCCTTTAGAAAGGGCAACGGGAGCACAAGGTGAAAAACAGCACTTGACATTTGCTATGACATAACACTATGACAGACCACAAATCCCAGTGAAGGTCCTTTTGCCAGAAAATCTGATACAGCGCATCTGTGAGGATCAGCTCTATCTTTGAACAGAGGATGCTGTACCACTAGAGTCTCTGATCAATGTGTATGACACACCAGGGGAAAGTATCAGGCACCAGTGGTATCCTTAACCAGAGACACAATAGATGATTTCAACTTGGGAAATTTTACAGAAGTAATTGGGTCAGCCTGTTTCAATGCCTTCTTTCACTGTGCTTTATAATTCTAGCAATGTTGTAGTAATTTTTCAGAAATTGTTTGAAGAACTTCACTTGATGAAGGGCTTGTGAGCCTGAGAGTAACAGTATGAGTTGTTCTGGCAGAACATATTATATTTCTCAAGAAAATTTGCCTTTCTCTCATCAATAGGCATGCAGCTGTGCCTTTATCTATATGGTTCATCTTCCTTTCCTACAGAGGAATATGACATTGAAGGGGTGAGACCTGGCAGCTGGAAGGAATTCTCCAAAATAGCGTCTAATATAAATGAATATATGTGACACCATAGAATAAACTGGTTTAAAGGAGGAGAACATGTGTTCCCTCTTAAACAACTTGTGGTTTGCTTGTTGGGCAGTAATTAGCTTCAGCAAAGGTGGAGGGGATCAAAAGGAGCGGGAGAAGGTGGAAGAATACAAAGCTGCAAGATCAAAGCATCTGTCTAATGCCCTTTGATTTTAGGACGTTAACTCTCAAGTCATTGAAATCCTTTTAACACGTATTCCCTCAAGAAGTTGTCTAGAAGTTGTATAGGACTTGTGAGAATCTGAAGGGAAATTCTGTGAATGATAATGATAATGATAAATAAAACAAAAAGCAAACCCCAAAGCACAATTCTTATTGTAGTTGTGGATCAATATAAAGAACATTTAATAATTGCTTAATATAAACATTGTAACATGATAAGGAAATAATACGAGTCATAAAGAACAGATAACAATAAACATGCAAACCAAGCAATTGGTAGAAATACCATTATATTTATAGCTACTCTGCTGTTTTAAGATACCTAAGGTACTTCTTCCAGGGATTTACCTGTGTCTAGAAACAAATAACATACCAAGTACTGAAGATATGTTCACTTAACACACATACAATACATTTACTCATGTCTTACTATTGCTGTGTTTGTTCTCATTCCCATAATGACCTCATTTGCATGCACTACTACTGATAATAAACATACTGTCTCTCCTCACTTTTGTCTATTACAGATCTTCTCCATGCCCTCTCAATCTTGCCATTTCTTTCATCTACTGCTTCCTTAGACACATTCCACCACCCACCACTTTCCTTGCTCTCACCAACAAATGATCTTTTGTACCAGAGAAGGGCACTGATTCCATTATCTTAACATCCACTTTTGCTGAAAATCCCGGATTTTTTTGGTGCCTATATTTAGGGGGAAATAATGACCCTGTGATTAAGACACCGGGTTAGTGTTGCAAGGTTCAGATTGTGTTCCCTGGCCTCCTGCCTAGTTAATGTAATATGGTTTTAGTGTAATTGAGAATAAGGAACGCCACACATGTAGAACTTTTAGCAAATCACTTAAACAAAATGCTTGGATGTCTGAAAGCTTTCTCCGAGGTATTCACTGCTCTGCAATTCCAATGGGAGTTGAGGGCATACAACACTATGTAGGACACATTCATCATGTTGAAGGATTGAGCTTAGTTCACCACCTGCAAAATGGGGCTAATTCTTACTCAGCTCACATAAGGTTTATGATGATGAAAACAATCTATTAATGTTCATTATGTGTTCAGTTGCTACAGTAGAGAGTGCCAAGAAATAATTCTCTCAGTAAGATGAATGCCAGCTAAAATAATTCTGCTCTAATAGATTAAATGCAATGCAAGGTCACCAATCACCTTCTTGCAGCACCCTTTATCTTTAATATGTTCCTAACACAGAGTGCGTCTATGAAGGAAAAGATTAACATGAAAGTCCTTCCCTGTAGGAACACATATCAAAGACCAGTGATACTTCTCTTAAGCAGAGGAATATGCTCCAGTGCCCACAGCCACAGTTCCCAGCTAGGCAATGTGCTGGGTTTTATACCTTTTGCCTGTCAGATTTCACATTACAAGTGTCTACAAGGCAGCAGCAAGGCAACTTCTGTTGATGTCATGTTGAGTTCAGAATCAGAGATTTAATTTCACTCTTTGTAAATTACATCTGGATGAAAAGACACAGGCTTATTAGTATTATACTTCTCTCTCCTAATCCCACAACTGCAGCCATCTCAGATTTTTTTTCCCCTTTATTAATTTTTTAGTCTCTTCCCCATTTTCTATTTCTTTCCTATCATTTCACTCCCAGCAATTATTCTATATAGTAGCCATTTCATACTTTGCGCCTCCTACATCCATTAACATCTTTAATTGGTAGCTTAGCTGAAATGATCTTTCTCCCTCAGTGCAATTTTTCATGTGAGTTTGGTTTGAACTGACCGTGTTTTGTAATTTCCTTACCTGTGCACAGATCATAACTTCCATTTTGTAAGATTTTCAGTTCCTTCTTATACCTTAACATAGTTGATACTCTTTTTGGAATGCAAGAAATGGTGTTAGTGCACATTTATGCTTTGCTGCATGCGCCTGAGAATATCTTGCAGATATAACACACTATTTTTGCTGAAGTAGGGTGTATCTCTCAAGTTTATTCAGAAGAGAGAATGGCAGAACTGTAAAAATCCTCCTTTTCTTAAGAAAACTGGTGACATGAAACACATTGAAAGAATGTGGTATTGTTATTTTCTTCTTCTCAGGTGGCAGAGAAGAGTACTGGAGGACTTTAGAGTAGTTTAATATCAGTGTAATTCCCTGACAACTAACTGAGGTTCCTTAACATATAAAAACTGAGTGGTGTGCAGGGCCCAGCACTGGCCAAGAGGGTCTGGAAAGCCCCCCTAGGATAAGGAAGACCATGGCGACAGAAGTCACAGTGACCGGGGCTGCCATGAGACATAAGCAGAATGATTGCTGTAAAGGGGACTGCACAGACCTGCCTTTCAGTGCCTACAGATCATCATGCTATCATCTATAGGAAGCCTCGACACCAGTACCTTGTGTATCTGGAAAGGGGAAAGGCGAGGCTAAGAGCAGCAGATAGGTCATACACTAAGAACATGAGATATACCACGGTCAGGAGCTTTAACTCAGTCTTCTTGTATTTTGTCACTGGCTTTTATTTTTGAAGCTGTCACAGCCAGATTCTTCATATACAGATCCTAATCCTGCTGTTGGACAATCTGGCTCCCAGAGAAGGCAGGTAGAAGCTACAGTGACATAACTTTGGACAGACTTCTTATCCATAATGTCTCTCTACTTTTATTTTGTTTTGCCTCTCCAGAATAAACAGCAGTTCGAACTTATTTTGCTCAGTGCAACTTGAAGTTTCATATTCATTTCAGGAAGCACTGCTTTCTGAACTATAAAAGCATCGAAGTTCAGACTAAACCAAAACCAGAGCAGCTCCTGCAGCAGTGCTGAGCAGGGAACCACTGCACAACTGACAGCCAGCATCTGGGAGATGCTCTGCTGTATGTGCAGCCTGGCCTTCTGTGATGCTGCAGAAATCCCTTGAATCAAAAAATGCTGCAAGATAAACCCAGCAGCTCATTGCAAGAGAGGAGCCTGCAGGCAGCTCCTGCTTGTGCCACTGATTCTGCCACACGTGTGGCCTTGCCTTTATCTACAATTGCAGCAACACATTCTTGTGCAGACATCCTTTCTGCTTGACAGCAGAAGCAATGAATAGAATTGTTTTCTTGTGACAAAATCCTATAATGGCTCAAATGACCAAAGTAAGAGAATGTCTTCTATGGACATGGTCTGCCTGGTGCGTGGTTCAGAGGTCATTTTGATGCAGCATCACTTGGGGTTCCCAGGATATAAAAGCATAAACAATAACCTCTGCTATTCTTTTCTTATAGTCTTAACTCTCCTAACTGGTATCTTAAATGGTAACTGACAGACATCATGATGGACCAGCACCTCCTGGTGCAAAGCAGCTCCTTCCTTTCCCACTTGTTGAAGGGTTTATAGCATTCAGGTTCTTCTTTTCACAGGTTGCAACTGTGATTTAGATCAGCAAAACATTACATGGTACCTCCAGTTTGATCCAGCACAGCAGCAGGAAATGTTGTGAGTCTTAACTGGCATTACATTTAATGGGAACCGAATGTCAGCAGCACACTCTCCATTGATATATTGGCTTGGAGGTGTTACAGCAAAATAGGTAAGACCATGTTTGTGACCCAGCCCTTCAAAGGCTGCGGATCTGTACAGTGCTTTTCTTTTGCAGTTTCATTTCCCAGCAGGCTTTGAATGACAGGAGTTCCTACAGTCTCCAGTGTCCTTGGCTGCCTGCACACAGCCCGGCACTTTGGCTCAAGTTCTCCTTGCATTACCTTGGCCAAACACCCACTCTTCAGGAATCCTAATCTTTTATTTAATCACTTTATCTTTTCCATTTCTTCCCTTTCCTAGCCTAATTCTTTCTTTTTCATTAAAGGCAGTACACAAAGATCAAGCTGGTAGAATGTGTTCTGTAGCTGTCAATCAGTGGTCACAAAAAAATACCAAATGTGAATAGTTAATCAGCAGACTTGCCTGCTGGAGTTATCTGCATGGCAGAGATGTCAGAGTATTGTTTCCAAGCCTGACTTCTACATGCAGGGAGTAGCAGAGCATGTCCTGGCCTCTTTTATCTTCCTCAGGAGAGCAGCCAAGTGGCATAATCAATTCTTCCAGGCTTTTGTCTTTCACCTGATGTTTACTTTGCTCACTGCCTAAGGCTCTGCTGTTCTGCTGCCCCTTAAAATGTATTTACTTTCAGATGTTATGAAAAATAAATGTGAGTTTTGCGTGGTGAGGTATATATATATATTAATGGACTGTATCAATAAAGAAGCAGGAGGTTTCGCCTTTTCTCCAGTTAATACAACCACAAACTTTCCTCGGTTGTTGAGACACAGGCAAAAGAAAATTAATGCTAAAAAGTTAAATAACAAGGAATAACCTTCCTTGTACAAGCTAATGAGGGAATTTTAGTCATACAGGCAGTTTTGATGAGCTCACTTTATTGGCCTGTGGTATGTATTATTGCAGCTAACCGAGGTCAAACGTTAGAGATGTGACTTTTCTTGCAGCTCCTGGTATTAAAAAAAAAAGTAATAAAAAATCTAGGACACAGAAAATCTGTAAAACATTTAAATAAATGCAAGGTGATGTAGCCAGCACACGGTCAATGCATAAAGCAAAATTAAAGCTGGAAGGAAGACCAAGCTAAATTTTACTGTTGTTTTCTTTTCTCGTTTATTTAAAATCATAGGGTTGAGGTACCAAAGCAGGATAATAGTCACAGTCATGATAAGAAAACACTTCCTTTCTTTCATATCAGTTCTCTTTCAAAGTCAATGTCACAAATTTGGGTTAGTAGGCAGTTAACATTTTTTTTGAGAGCAATTTACAAGGTATATCTTTAGTACAACCTTTCAGAAAATAATGAGTATTTCTAGCAAAATAAAAGGTGGAACTGATAACTGACCGGTGCTTAACAAAGCAATCATGTACGGAAGATAAAATATCAATGGTATTGAAGTAGGTTTCTGACTGATGTTATTTAACTCGACAAAATTTTGTGGACTCAAATTTTTATGTGCTTTATGTGTTTGCATATGCAGTTTACTCTGAATGGAGCTTCAAATACAGAATGGAATCAGGGTCAGGTCCACAACATAACTGAAAATACCTGTTTTATACACACCTATGGAGGTGCCCACTTATTGAACAGAAATAAATAACCATACTTTAACATTATTTTTATGATAAGACTCTTAGAGGGCTTTGCAGGTTGTAATTTTTCCTAGCATTGTGCTATGTTTTACTTTCACCTGAGTGAAATGTGAATTTGGCCTCGTATACTAGTTGAACATAGTTAAAAGTTGTTTTCAGGAGTTGTTTTCATAGACTTATTTCTAAAAAGGGGAAGGGGAACAGTTAAAGAGTCAATATCAGAACCAGAGCCTATCGGAAGAAAGAGTTGGAACAGCTGGAAAAACCAAAGCAATGCAACGGTTTCCTCTAAGTTACGCTTATTTCAGAAATCCTCATGTTTAGTCTTAACTTTGAATTTCCTCATTTTCATGGGTGTTAACAGATTTTTCGTTTTTTGGTAATACACTCTGCCAATGTACATTTTTCTTATATTTAATTTCTTTGATTACTCCCACTGTATATTAGTGCCACTGTAATGAAAGCTCTTCTATTGCTAGGGCATGGAAAGTGGTTGTGTGGTAATGAAATGTGATGGATGTATTAAGAATCAGTCCAAGAACTAATTATTCCTGGGGTTTTTAAAAAGCACTCTCCTTTTAAAAACAATAATCTTGCTGAATTCTTGAATACTGCATGTGTAGAGCTGGAAACAGCTATATGTGTGGATTCAACTTCCAAAAATGAATAAGAATCCCTGATTCTTATCTAACTTTTAATATGCAACTGGAGACTATAAAGAATTATTCTTCCAGGATTTAAGTGCCAAGGAAAGATCAGGAAACAGCAAACAAACCCACTCAAGACAAATCAGAAGTGGTAAAGGAGGATAAACCATATTCCTTTACCCTGTTAACGTCTCAGAGTTGGCAAGAATGATTGAAGTCTCCAGTTATGAGCAGCTGAATGAAGACTTGTGTCAGGAATCCATGCCATTGTGCAGTCCTGGTTGCCACTTCTTTTGGTTGAAGTGCAATACTGAGCATGCATAATGGTGCCATTGACTACTGCTGGCATAAGTCGACATCTACTTCTTGGAACAACATATTCAGTTATTCACCCGAACATAAAGTCAATGAGCTGTAAGAACTGTTGCACCCATTCGTCCATAATCATTCAGAGAAGGAGAGTAAAATCCAATCTCTTTCTAAAACATAAAAAAAAAAAGAAAATCCCTCTTCTCTCATTTTAGAAGGTGATAAATAGCTGAAAACACTCAGAAACCTCACACAAAATACACAGATTCTTAAAACTTATTTGTAAAGGCTTCTACTAACCTCACAATTACCCTGGAAAGCCATCACGACCAAGGTGTTTTAACTTCAACACACTCTGCAGAAAGACCTCTAGTGGTCTCCACCATCAGAACTGCCCAGCAACCGAATAGAGCCCACCCCTGTCTTGGCTTTACTAAGAAGCAACCTGGTTATTTCTCAGGGATTGGTGGAAATCAGGTCCTAAGTATTGAATTAAGACTGTTTAGAGACCTCAGCTGACAGGCACTGAAGGTTCCTGACTCCTCCTAAGCAAGGAAATTTTGAAGAAAGAGGAAGCGCAGAAACAATAAGCAAGAATTTCACAGGCTGACATTGCTCTTCTTTCTATAGTCTAAATCTGATCATATTGAAAGCTGAGAGTTTTATCTTAAAATAAGATTGTTACTGGTTTTTATTCAAGCTTTTGAACTCAAAAGGAATTGACAATACAGAGAAAGAACACATATTCACATCCTCTACCTTTGCCCCTTTCATTGCAGCCCCTACCAACTCAAGTGCATAGACTCAGAAAACCCATTTTTTTGTAAGTCTGCTAACAAGGGAATAGAAAAAAATGTAATATGTCACCAAAAATTCCAGCCAGAAAATAAGAAAACACGAAGTTGGTCATATTGACATTTATAGTGGATTATCTTTTGATAGTTGGAGTGAGGTATTCTGAAAAATAAAATAAAATTCAAAGTTATTTCTAAGTGTTGATTATTTTGGTGCCAGCAATGTTGATATTTCCTAAGCTTAACCACTGGAGACTTCAAAATTCAATTTATGAGAATTTGTCTCAATAGCACATATAAATTCATTGGTCCCCAAATGAAGCCATATTTTGAAACAGCGGAAAAGTGTTTCTATGAGTTTCTATAAACTGTTGGTTTTGTGGACTTTCAGCAAGTTCTGCTTTACACTTGCCTAAAGGACAAAGATTAAACTTGTCAGGATGAAAGTTTAAATTCACACCAAATATGTGGTGGGTTCATTTTTCATCGATCTTGCTGCATGAGTTTTTCTCCCTAAAATGATCTGTGTTCACAGAATTATTTTTTTCAGCATGAATGCTTATTTATAACCAGCCATTGTTATAGTGCAGTAATGTGGAAGTGCAGAGATAAACCTAGCTATTGCTTTATTATCTATTAATTAGCTTAACAACTTCATCAGCGTGATCATTGTCATCCAGTCTGCAAAACTGTAGGCTGAAAAATGCAAACCTATAGGACATTATCACAAAATAGGTACAGTAGCTGTGGTGGAAGTGTGTGTATTTATTCTCCTCATGGCATAAAATACTTGTGAAAATCTCCTGAAAACAAAATCATAGTGTTACATTTTATTCTCACAGAATATTAATAATCTTAGTTTTAGAAACTGAAGCAGAAATATATTTTGTGGGAGTCACCCTGGCAGTGCATTACTTGTATTTCACATGCATTCGAACAATAAATTAGCAACCTGATTATAAATTAGGTTCGCTGGGAAGTAATACATAAGACTATAAAGATCTTTCATTATTGCACACAATCAAAAGGTGCACAGTTAAACTGTCAAGGATGATATATAAATGCTCTCTTTTTCCATTTAAACAATGCTTTCCTTGTTTAAAATATTCCTGACGTGCACCAAGGTACGCCTAAAATTAATCTTAAATAAGACAGCGGGCCATTTAAAACTTTGAATTCTCAACTATAGGGACAGAACTATATTTCCAGGTAGATGGCCAGCAGAGGCTTAAACACCCAATGCAATACAAAATAACTTCCTTACACTTTCCTTCTTTCTAGAGTTTATACCGAGCCATTTTTCATTCTGCATCAACTCAAGGATGAGAGAGGCCCAGAAATTAGAAAGAAACATTTCCATAGTGTGCATGTTTACAAATCTCCAGCTACCACAGTGAGCGGATTTTATATATCAGGAATTTGCAAAATAATTTGCACTTTTTACCCTATGTTTGATCAGCTTCGTTTTGCACATGTGAGTTGGTTTTTTTCCCCATTTAAGACATTGTCACTGTTGGTGGGAAACATGCAGGAGTGGATGGAGCAGAGTTCCCAAGAGCAGGAGGGACCTTGTCCCAGGAAGAAGCGGAAGGTTTGGGTTGACAGAGATTTTTTTGAAAACTGGATTTTTGTTACAGTTACCTGATATTTAATATAGTGCTCATTACACCTTGTTTCCAGATATTGCACAAAGCAGAACCCAAAAGCCACTTTGCTGACCTAGATCTAGTTTAAAGGCATAAAAAGCCCCACAAAACAGAATTTAGGACCGTTTATCTTTAATATCCTAAATTCTTTAAGATAACACAGGCTGTAATTGTTGTCATTTATACACTATTGAAGAAAACAGGTTAGTTCCAAATGTGCTGGAAATGAAAATCTGTTTAAAACTTTCTTGTCAGCTACTGGAAGTGAAACTGGTCAAATAATACCAGTGAGAGATTTCCATTTTTCTGAATAAATCTGAGGGGTCACTCCAGAGACATTTGTGAGATCATGCTACTCCTTGTAAGTATTAACATCAAGGGGCTTGTTCATTCTAGAAGAAGCTGTTCATTCATTATTTTATACACACACGTATACATTCGTATCTGTTTTCTTTACAGATTTGATAAAACAGATTTTGAAATCATCTGGAATCTCTTTTTCTACTGACTTCAGCAGATTTGAGTTCTGGACACATTCTTAATTTTTTTCTTTAATTCAAAATTTCTAGTAAATAGAACAAGCAACAGAATACACACCCTCCTGTGTTGAACAAGTTGCTAAAAACCAACAGTTTGCAAGTTGCCTTTGTGGTATTAAATTCTTCACTGAAACCTGTGAATAATATGCATATATGCACAGATAGCAAGATCAATTCGAGAAAATGCAAGACTACCTGTATCAGATAGTATATTCACAACCAATATTTCCATTACATTGCCTTAAATCTCTGTCTTGACTGATGTGAGTCATATTCAAACTTTCGAGCACTCTGAGGAATGCAAAATGAGTGCATCTTTTCATACTTCATCCCCTACACTCCCTTTTCATGGAGAATCTCTTGTACTCTGCATAGTCATGCCTGTAACACAGACAATATTTTAAAGGCAACTATAGGAACTACCTTAAATATCATCCATCAACCACAAAATGAAATATTATATCACAGTGACAGGAACGGCAATTACAACGATCACTGTTTTTTATTAAGCTTTAAAAATAATGAAAGATAAAATCTGTCGCTGGCCTTATAAAAGTGATCATCTGTCCTTTAATTCTGCATAAATAAAAAAATGTTACTTAAGGTGGGTTTATAGTTGTATTTTATTGCAAATAGATTTATGATAGCACGTCTATGGATGACTTTTTAGGCCTGGTATAGAATAGACATTTTATTAAACAATGACAAGTAATAAAGGCTGTTGTTCCAGGGAAGGGAAGGTTGCCCTGTTGTCCATCATGCTTTTGAGAAGCACAAGTAATTGCCTTGTATTCAAATTGTATAGAAGGTGGAACTACAGAAGAACAACGGATTAATTAGAGCAATCATTTCTGAAGAGCAGTTCCAAACCTCATTTTAATTAGCAAATAAAGCAGGATACTAACTGCTTAAGAACTATTTCTGTTTTCTGATTTACTGTGTGATGGCAGTTGTACTGCTCTTTGTTTCAAATCACAAAATCTAGTGCCTCATTTTGCATGTAAAGTGCATTAAAACACCTTCTTTCCCATTCTATAGGGGCCTGTAAGATATATTGCATTGGTAAAGTCTGTACCACCTAGCACAATTATTTTCTAATTAGCATCCTTAAATGTTGCATTGTGGACTGAATCAGTTTTAGCATTGTCAAAGAGTTCTAGAAACAGCCCTATCTGTGCAAGCCAGGCCACATGTGACAAAATTAAATTGGCAGACTTCAGTGTATAGACCTTGTGCTCCTGGCAGTGATAGCCAGCTCAATACCTTCGAGAGACGGCTCAGCTGTCACTCACCGACCCATTAACGCTCTAGTTGCATCCTGCAGTGTCATATTCCTCACTCGCACAAAGACAGTGCTCCCTGGAGATCCCCAATACCTGCAGGAATGAGGGAGGGACAGCAGTGACAGCAGCACTATCAAACAGGGCAGCAAACATCGTAGTACCAGAGCGTCTCGTGCCAGCATCCTACACTAGAGCTGAAACCCACTACACAGCCCTGGCAAGCCGGTTTTAAATGGGATATCAGGTCTAACAAGCTGTCCCCTTCAACATCATGCACACATACACATGTAAGAGGCCACTGTTGAGCACCTTTGGTGTACTTCAGGAACACAGTTTGCTCAATTCGTGCTGTGGATCCATCCAGTGAGGTGTTGAATAAAACAAATACCTGCTGCTGCTTCTCAAATGTAAAGGGGAACCGTTGGGAGAATGAGGAAAATCAAGCATAAAAATGCTGCCTCTTTTCTTCTCTTTGCCCAGAGTCCTGTTACTGCCTGTACGCAATATCATTTGAACACAGCGCAGTGCACCACTCAACGTAAAGAGAATATTGCTCCAGGCTTCTGTGGGGTTTGCTCAATGGGGAACAAAGCCACAGGTCCAGATCATTGCAGGAGAAGATAATGTCAATGTCATTCTGCCTGGAGAGCTCAGTCACATCACAGCAGCAGCTTAAAACATTGGGGATTCACTGCATATATAGAATTTAGGCCATGCTGTTTGCACGGGCAAATTAAATTGTACCTTACCTATAGCAGTGTGGGGGTGTGGGTACGTACACTTATGAGGATGAGAAAAAGTATGTGTGTGCATGCGTACATGCACGTAGGCAGAAAAATGAGGAAAAGAGACAAATAGAAACAGCCTGAAACTTAATGAAAAAGATAAATTCAGGCATGATTACAGCTGTGAGGTGAAAACAAAAGTCCCAATTCTGTTGATTATGTGGAAAATGATCCAGTAATAAGATTTTATTTCTAAAGTTTCAAAACTCTCTCTCTCTTCTGAAAAACACACATCCATGCCACAGCCAATATAAATAAAAGTCACATAAAAGAACATAAGAAATTTACACAAACACAAACAAAAAAAATTACTGTTTTTTGAAAGAAATAATTCAGTATTGATATTATTGCAGGGGACTCAAACTCCGGACACTGCAGACCCCATGTTTCAGCCTCTAGGCCATGTTCACTGATGGACATAAACCAATGTAAAATAATTCCATCCCCAGGTTTTGTAAACAGTGACAAAGGAAAAACCCAAATAAAAGAACAAAGGATGGACACATGACCCCACTTGTTCTGCCCACACAGAATTGCAAGACAGATGTACTCTACTGCTTAAGATTTATCATGAAATTATTTCCGGTTGACAAGTAGACATGCTATGTCAAAAACCAAAAGAGAGACTTTTACTTTCTTGTGATCAATACACAAAATGTGAGTGTTCTTATTTTTCAGTACCTTGGTTTGCCCGTCCCTTAAATCTGGATCTGCTCCTGTTTCCCAAGCCCAGCTAAGACTTCAGACACATGCTAAAATGAAGCACATATTTATGCCTTGCCGAGTCCAGAGAAACATTTATTTTAATATATGGACTTTACAGCATGTGCACATGGGGGTCAACTAGTTTTAAAGAACGTTCTTACTCTGAAATGTGACCTGGGGCAAATGGGTATCATTGGGCTGGATGTTTACTCTGCAATAACTTTAAATTCAAACTGTCTTCAGAGTAGCTTAAGCCTTCTCTACCATGGTGTCACAGGGGAGTAATGACTTTCACTTTAAATGGGATTATTTGTGGCGCACATTCCCCAGCAATTGCTCTGCTGGACAGACCAGATCTAATTATATGATCAGAATCATCTAGGCTGTCCCAGTGCTCTCAATGAGATTGCATAGGGGTAGCTGAGATTTAGACAGATAGAGATTTTAGAGGTTTCATTATCTAGCAATACAACTATAGAATTTCAGAGCGATGAATTAAAGAATTAAAACAACGCACACACACATTATACTAATAGATATCTAGGCTATTGTTTCAGAGCAAACTTAACTAGAGTAAAATGCAACTGTTGTAAGGTCGCTGGCTTTGCAGGGCTGCTAAGACTGTGAATTATGAAGGATCCTGCACATGCACTGGAGCCAGTAACGTGATTCTGTCTCCTGAAAGGAGGCAGATTAGTTGAGTATAATGGTGCCACTTTATAGGTTCTCACTTTTCTTATTAGACACACACTTTGAAGGCTGAAAAGAGGATTTATTTATTTCATGCGGCACTATGTATCTAGAGGTTATTAGTGATTTAAGCACATAAAGGTTGGCTATTTTTTTTTTTCTGTGGTATAATTTCACTATAGCAAATGAAATTACGGGAGGGAAGAATTTTACCTTATATACCTTAAAACCAAATGTTTCTGTCAGCATTTCAGGGAGGTTAAATAGTTGCAGAGCATTAAATTTCAAGGCTCAGGCAGTGAGCTGCACTGTCAGCTTAATGCAAGGCTGTAATCACACGGCTATTGTAAGGCCCACAGCCACATGATCAGAAAGTAACGGGAGATCACCTTGATTTACAGATGCTTTAAGTTATTCTCCCCTTCCTGGTTCTTACTTTGATGTGCCAAGATAACCCCACACGCTGTTCTTCTCCATGCAATGGGCACTAGCAGGAGATGAAGAACATGGAAACCAACAGAGTTCAGCCCATTGTGCTTTATTCATAGAGGTAATGAAATGGGGTTTTACTCTGCTTTCAATAATAATAATAATAATAATAATAATAATAATAATAACAATAATAATACAGGTTTGAGTCAGGAAGACACTGAAAAATAAAACTCAAAACCACTTGTTGCCCATTTGATCAAAGTGTACACAGAAGCATACAACACCAAGTGCTCACGTTATAGTGTTGTTTCAGATATATATTTCCTATTCCTCTTCACTTGTTAAACAACAACAACAAAATATGGTAAACGATACTGTGAAATACAGCATATGCCAAGAAAGGTAATGTGCTCAGATATACAGTGTTTTCCAAATGTTACTTCTGGTTTTATCATATTTTAATTGTAGATCATTAGTATTTTATTCATGTATTCTCTCTTCACTGATTCATATCTATGTGTGCACATATATTCATACCCATACTACCAAGCATTAATGTGTATAAATACACACACACAAATTTGAGAGTGTGAAAATGGAAATAATATCAGACAACAGAGTACAACAAAGCTGCCACACTGCTGCCTTAATAACAAATATATGCACAGATGAAATAATTTAGTAACATAAACAAGATGGTCTGACAGTCCCATGACCTTCTGGACAATGGGAAAGTGACCTTTCATCCCCAAGCATGTTCTATTCACCTCACAGTATCTTGGTCTGTTGAAACCTTCTGGTTACATCACTCAGGAATTATTAAAGCATTGTCTGAACAATTTACGTTCTCTTGTTATAGTTTTGGTTACTTCCCTTTCAGACGATCTGCTACATGATGTATTACTTTGCAAAAAGAGGGAGCAATTATTTTAACAATGTTTCTGGAAAGTAGAAGCTATTAGATTTCACTTGAATACTTTTAGTTGCACATTAGTGAAATGATACTGTTGCTTTAGGAAGTCTAACATTTGCTTCCATTAGAGACTTGCAGCCTGCCAGCTCCAGCAGAGCCCAGAATAACTTCCGCTGAAGCTATAACACCAGCAGTAGTAGCAAAACAACAGCATCTGCCTTGATGAATGGAGAGCTTTCTTTGAGCACTGTAACATTTGGGGGCACACACAAAGAATGTTTTTTATGCTTAGCATGCAGGAAAACTGCCTTACAACACACATTTCTGAGGTCCTTGTCAAAACATCTACACCTATTTTACCTGTAAGTTAATTGGCAACAATGCAGAAAACTGACCTTACCTGTACATGTGCTTCACTGCAGGAAAGAAATCAACAGCCTCTAACTTCTTTCAAGGATTTACATTTTTTATGAAAGCCCCAAATATGTTGCTTAAAGCAAAATTTAATTATTTTTTTTTTAACATAACCTCAAGAAAGCATATTTGTTTGCAAAATTTTCTCCACTGAATCTTTAAGACAACCCTAATTAGCGATACACAAATAGAGAAATGTGCCATCTCAGAATCACAAGGAGTGTGACTCTTCTGAAAAGTAGTTTTCACCTTAATTGTAACATCAACAAATACTATGGCCCTTAGGAAAGGATCTCCAGGTCTGAAAAAATGAACAAAAACTACTTCCATAGGAAACCTTAACAAGATTTTTGGTTGTGTTTTGCTGCATTGGTATAGTTGGATGCTTATGTGAACTTGTGTACCCTTTTTCCAAAACAAAGCAAGCAAAGACTAGAGAGAAAGCTTATACAATATCAAAAGTTGTGTGTTATTTATGACATGAAAGATGGGAGAGGGATGAAGACTTTTATGGGACTCTGAGGATGTCTTCATATGGGAGTATTATTCACCTTTGACAAAAACTGCCATTTAATGTGATCTGTTTACAGAAAAGGATTTGCTCTTCTCTATTATGTTTGTGAGTCCAAGAGCAATAAGTCACCCATGGCAGAGGTTATTAAGCAGAATTCAAAAAGGAGAGTAAAATACTGAAAATGAGCAAATCATTCCAAGACTGGGCATAATCTGAGCAATGTTTTTTGAATTAATTTATGGACTTCTGAAGTTAAAATTCCACATCCAAACAAAACCTATGAATGACATAAGTCCACCTAAGCTCGTAAAATAGCACATATGTGATATGTAGGGCTTGCATACACTCTACACAATGTCAAAATTCATTCACAGAGGGGAAAAAAAAAAAAAGTTAAGAAGAATTTTACTGCTTAAAAGTTGCCTATTTAAACTCTTTTTTCCCATACACAAATGGGAATACAGAATTTCTTTTTACTATGCTGACTCAGGCATTGTTCTAGAAAATGTAATTCAACTACAGAGTAACTCTCAATTGCTCGTGGAGGAAGTATAATGTCATATTTTTTTCAAAAGGAAGAACACAAAGCGAACTCTTTCTGTAGCATGACAATGGATCCTTCATAGTTTGTTGCAAAATTGTGTTATAGTAACACAGGCAACGAATTGTGTCTCTTCCCAGTGAAACCTACCACCCAGCTGGGGTTGAAATATCTAAGAGCAGAAGCTAAGTTTTCCTTGAAATAAGGAAGGAGGCATTGACGTGAATGCTGCATGAACTCTAGGTTTTGTTTGCTTTTGCATTCTCTTTCTACATAATAAGATCTTACCGATGAGAAAAAAAAAAAAAATGAAGAGTAGAAATGAGCTATATATATTATGCTTGATCAGTTAGACCATAAATTTGTATTGGCTCCAGAATTACAACAATCCTGTACAAAAGCGTTACTCATGCATGTGTATATTATGCATGTGATTTCATTTTGGTGGTCCTTATGAAATCAGGTTTGATGGAGTGAGTGCTGCTCTTTGATAGGCAACACCATATACAAGTTATTCAAATTCATGAATAGTTTAGTGTTACATATGTATTCCTATTTACACTCTTTACAGCTTCTCAAATGTTTTGCATGTTAATAAAATCATCATCATTTGCATCTGGCTTGGAAATTAATGAAATGACTCAGCGGTTAATGTCTACAAAAATTCAGTTCATGTTTCATGATGGCAATAGCATCTTTTTCTTCTTCAACAAATCAAAACTATACAACCTATACTGATGAGCTTTTTGACTCCACATAGCACCCTCGAGATCCACATTCACACTGGTGTTAAACAACATTTTCACTATTACTACTGTAGAACATAGTATATAGAAGAATATTACTGAAATAATTAGACTTAATAAATAACTTGATCTATTCATTACAAATCACCAAACAGAAATAGAAAGAAACTTGAACAAAGAAAACAAGCTTAATGCTTGTGGAATTACCTTCTTATTGTGAATAAATTTGCTTCTCATATTCCTAGATAAGGTGAAACTTATCTTCTACCACCTTCTTACAAAAGTAGGGAGCAGGTGGCTATGTTATGTCAGGGAAGGAAAACAGCAGTGAGAACACTCCATTTATTAGCATTATTCATAAACTTCCTATCATGAGCAGCATTGCACTATTTACTATTCAGCATCAGGGTATGAAAAGCGCACTCAGGCTTCAAAAATCAATGACAACTTGCCCTCTACCCACCGCTTTTCTCTGGCAAGCGGCAAAACAGCCACTCCTAAAACTCAGCATGCCATTTTTTAATTCACAGTTATGTTTCCACTTGAGGAGTCAAGCCAAAACAAACTATTCCTCCCTCAGAAGCACCATGGGAATAAGTTCCCTCCCAACTTCAATGATTATTAGGCAAGAGTATTTCTCCATTCCCTCTTACAGTGAAAACACAGCCTGCTTATAAAGACAAGCGTGCATTCTGCTTCTCTGTTTGCAGAATTCCCAGGTGTCATCCTGTGGGTTGGCTGCAGAATCCCAGCTTTGCTTTTCTCCATCAGGTTGAGCCCCTTCACAGCTGCAAATGGGCTTGTGCTACGGCAGAAAGTGGCTGATAAAGTCCAATAGCCAGTTCTGCATAAGTGGTACAACCTTCCTCAGCTCATCATACACCTCTATTTCTAACCATTTCTTTACGATGTAGGACTTTGGGCAGATGTGTGCCCTAACATGTGTATTTATAGCAAGTGTAGTTAACCATAAAGAAGATTCTAACAGATGTTTTCAAGTCATTCAGTCCTTCGTCATTTTATTCCTCAAAATAAACAAAAATAAGAGGTCTCTTACATACTCTTAGTATTATCAAGGTTTGTAAAGGAAGCAAATTTAGTCCAGATTTTCTGTAGTCATACGGCCTTACAAAGTGGAAAATTATTTCCCAGATATCACGTAGCACATTGTTAAAGTGCATTACTCTGACTAATTGGCATTGTAAATTATTCAGCTGAATTCTGCCAGCATTATACTGTATTTACTTTCTGTCTTCTAAGCAGCAAAGCTGTGGTGATACTTGCAAGGAAAACAAGGACAGAATCCCAAATGAAAGCAGAAAGTATCGTGAATAATATACCATCATCCAAAAGAAAAGACCATTCATTTGACAGAAGGAGAAATGAGAGAGTGACACAGCTCACATAACACACTGTAATGAGCCTACACAAAGCTTATTTATGTCAGAGGAACGAGATGAGAAAGAGATGTTCCTTAGACTCAGCAACAGCAACAACCATGTGCTGAGTGGTTTTAGATACCCACAGCGATATTTATGGCGTAACCATCCAGCCTAGACAGAGAGGTTTCAAGATAAAACATTGACTGAAATAACCAGTGATGAAACACTTGCTCTTCAAGATGGAAATGATCCATTTGCTTTTCAAGAGAGGAATATTTTCTTTCCAGAGCCCTGTTTTACACTGATCACATCTTCGTGCCTAAGGCAACACCTGACAGGGAGCTGCGTTAGTGGCTGGTGAATGAATCTTTCATGTGTGAAGACGCTTTTTCTTTAATAGGTGATGATACATAATTTATTTCATTCTTAATTCTGCAAAATTGATTAACTCTATCTGAAGCATGAAAAGTTTTCATAAAATAAGTGGTTTGTTTTGTATATGAGTGCATCGAAACTATCGACAATCGTGTACCATTTATTCACAACAGTTAAAATTGATATGTCTGCAGAGCAAACAAGTTTCTCATGAGCACAGATATTTCCAGGTACCTTTTGGAAAATTCTGCTTTCTTCTATAAACTTTTTTAGTCTCAATGAGAATCCAAGACCTTCTACTTCTGGTTCAGGTGAATATTCAGAGAAAATGACTGTTTCTTACAGCCTTTCAGACTCCACTTAGTGGAAATCAACACATTTCCTTCAAAGTCAAATGATCCAGAGTCTTTGGTTCCAGAAGAGAAAACAACCAACAGACCTGCAGCTGGATCATCTCTGTTGCTCAGATCCATTTCCACAGAAGCAACATAGAGAATATGAATTTACTACTGTGATGTCCACAATGGAGACAACTTTTAGACTTTGCTGCTTTTTCCTCTACAGTGACTACATAGAATGCCCAATGCACTCTAATGACGAGCTGTTGCTAATTTTTGCCTTGAGAAAAATACAAAACTATTGGAAGAAAATGGCTTCTTGCCCTACTTACAGCTATTGATTTGGTGGATCTTTGCTCTTAGCTGGTTTTGTTTGACATGATTTGGACTCATAAAAGGTGCTGTGTAGTGAAAAAAGATACCACCAGTCCTGATTTCCCTCTATTTTATATCCCCAAAAGCCTGATGTTAAAGTAATGTATTAAGTTTGGGGATAATCTGAAAGCAGTCTTCAAAATTCAAAGTCAATTATCCTAAACCGTCGCATCAAAATGACAGAAAAGTGCAGCTTTAATCACTTTGATAGTGCTGTGGTTTCAAAAATCTGCCAAACATATTTTCAGATTGTGACTACTGTTTGATCAAGACTTTCAAGACAATATTTCCCCAGTCACCTTCCCCAAATCTGAATTTTCTAGGTGTCTGGTATTTTCATTGGCTTTCATTATGTATCAATGCTGAAAGAGAATCTGAGTTTTTCTTGCAGGTTTGATCTAAGTTGATTGGGAGGAACAATAGCTAGGGTAAGTTAAATTCCTTACAAAAATTATTTGATTAGTCTAAAATCTCATTAACCAGGATGCTGTCTCTCTCCTTTGCCCAGCAATGTTGTGTCATGTGCATCACTCCATCAATTAATAAAACAATTTATTTTGATTATTAAGAACTTCCTTAAGAATCTGTTTTCTGTGGCTTTCATAAATTTATATAAATATTAATTAAACATCATTATGAAAATTATCTAATTATGTATCTTTTAATTTTACAGAAGAAGAAATCAAGATGCTGGGAAACTACATGATTTGTCCAAGGACACACAAGGAATTGAAGTCAAAGGTCAGTTCATGGGCAAAGCAAGAAATCCTTGTGCTGTAGTAGTCAGTGAAAACAAGGCCAGTTTGTTAACCATTTGTTAATTTCTGGGTGAGCTTTTAATCTGCATTTTCCTCACACTTTTCAAATATTTCTAAAGCCTTTGAATACATAAGATCATCAAATTACATAAAAAGGAAATTTTAAATGTTCATTTCAAACATAACAATCCACATATGTCCTTCAATTGTTTTGAATCCTACATGAAGAATCCCATTTCCAGTTATAATACTTTCCAGGCAGAACAGTCCATTCATGTTGTGCGTACATTTATTAAGTGAGGCAGCTCTCATAAAATGTCAGTGTTCTGGGCAGAAATTGACATTTTGAAAAAGTTGCCTCACTTAATAAATTTAAGTAACTTGCACACACTGCTGTATGTATGGCACACCGTAACATAAGAAGTATTTATACTGGCACTGGAGCATTGTCAAGAAACTACAATGACCTGTAGAACAAGTCTCTACATTTAAGATTTTATATAGTGAATTATTTTGATGTAGAGTTGCTTATTGCTTTCAGAGCTTCCCTCTTTTATTTACATCGAATATTTGACATGTACAAGATCATTAACAACCTCAGTGAACTTAACAGCAAAACAGCTGCGTCAATAGAAAACAATGGGACTAAGGACCTCAGAACTGCAGACTTCGCACCCCAAGTAAGTATTTCAGAGAACAAGATAAGAGGGAGGATCCTGCTAGCTCTATATCCATATTGTGGCAGACGTGCTATATGGTATGTCTTGCAGCCTTTACCCTTTAATTGTCTAGACAGAGACATCTCCTGGAGCATGCTGAGGGCTTTCTATAGGCAAGCAGGGCACGTGGGTGATGCTCCTGCCTTCACCACCCTGGTTGTGGTGTGAAATCAGGACACAGACAAGCTGTTCACCAGCAATGAGGATCTCCTCAGTCCCATAGGGCAGACACACACCCAGCCAAGCAGTTGGTTTGGCAGCTGGGTTCAGTCAGTTCATACCTTCCTACATGCCTCCCAGAAGAAGTAATGCAATTCTGCATTAATATCCTCAGCTATAAAAGGACAATAATAGTACTCTGCTTCTTCACCCTTCATCATTTTTTTTTTTTTTTACATTTTGAACTCTCCAGAACTATATATATGAGCATCCGAATGTCATTTCAATCTCAGCTGGGATCTTGCTAAGAAATGATGCTAACTAGCACATCTTGCACCACCATATTACATGTGGTAGCAACATGTCTATTTAATCTCTGAAATAGAGCTGCAAATCCTACTCCTTGGTAATTCCTAAGTGAAACACGTAGTAAAATATATGCATACGTTATACACTGAAATATTAATGCTGATAAGTAAAGCTTTCAACAAATAGGACGTTCTGGCATCAGGAGTCCCTAAATATTTTGCACGAGAATATTTTATTTCAGATTTTTTTACTTGTATATTTTCTAGGTAATTCTTCCAGTATTTAGCTGAAAGTACTTGCTCAATTGGCTATAAAAATCCTTTTCACAAGCCAACGTACACCTGGTACAGAAGACTCACTGTAGTCCTCTGCTGAATACAGAATGAGCATCCTCATCTCTTCTATGATGCTACTGTTAAATTATCCAAAAGCTTGTCTTTGCTCATTGTAGCAGCTCTGCAAAGCAAACACAAGTTAACAATTCAGCTTGAGGATAGCAAGAGTCTAGGGTGTGGCCTAAAGTTAAAACTTCTTACTTGTTTTTTAGTGTTACCTCTTCTCTTCTTTAGCCAAACTCCCAGCAGGCAGGGCAAGATTAAGTAGGTGGCCACAAAGAAAGGCTGCCAGTGATACCAAATTTGAATCTCCCCACTCAATTTTTATTTTATTCTCTACTTAGACAGAAAGCATTATGTATTTATAAAACATCGCATGATGCATGGTAATAAATAATTTTAATAAATGCCTGTAATGATAAAGATAAATCAAAAATTAGTTTATGTTTTCATTTCCTTGGGTAAATATATTGAAGAACAACATCTCATTTTCTTTGCTGACCTGGGGTGAGAGCACAGTAGCGTGGCATTTACAACAGATACTTCAACTGTAATTACCGAACAGTTAATATATCAATTTAATTAAAATCCCATAGTGATGAACAGCATAAAGTATCAAAAGAAGTTAACCCAGGCAAAAACAAACAAGACAAGCAAAGCAATCAGCTGAGGCAAAATGAATTAAAGTACTTGTCCCATCGATTCAGAGGGGTTTTTACTCCTCTGAGACAAGAGATCTTGCTGCAGCACTCTTTCAAAAGGATATTCATTGTGAGATACTGCACAGGAATATTAAGAATAACAAAATGAAGATAGGAAAAGATATCCAGGTTGGATTTTTTTCCTGAGTCTGAGTGTGATTTTCTGGGGACAGAGAGCTACAACATTAAAAACAAAGAAAAAAATCAATCAGATATCAGAGTTTCAAATTTGGTATTAAATCTCATTCAAACCAACAATGCTTACTTACACAAAGACTGTTTTGACCACAAGACTATTTTACTTGGAAGACCCCGGAAAACTGAATTGAGCCAACAGTCTTTTGGCTGAGATCTGGGCTTCCCATTTCCAGCAAGTGTTCCAGGATATGGATTAATCATCAAGTTTGCTCTTTCTTCCTGAGCTAATAAATGATTTTGTACTTCAACAAAACTTCAACAAGAACAGAGAAGGATGTCCTTGTTCAGTGTTACCTACGGTGAAGACTAAAGATCCATCGTCCACCTTGGATGGAGAAAAGTAGTTCTGTACATGATCAGACACACAGAGGAACTGAACTTTAAGTCTTCCCCTTCCTATATAAATTCTCTAAATATTTGGTAATCAAACAAACAGGGTATACACCAAGAGTACTGTCAGACATCACTGGATTTGGGAAACTGGTTCTGTGTCCAGATTACAAATATTCTAGCGTAGCTTCCTGGACTGAGCCTCTCAAGGTGTTTGGAAAAAAGATTCTACTGGCATTTGCTCAGGACTGAGTAAAAGCTAAATCAGCTGGGCAGCCTGTCAAACCTCTTGCATTTCTAGGAGCATAAAGACAATGCTATAGAGAACTTGTCCAAGAAGTAACATGCCACTGGAATTCAAGCACCTCCGGGTGCAAAGAGCACTTAAGATGGAGTTTTCATGATCACAGCTTTGAACCTTGGGACCTAAACTTCACTTATGTTCTGCTCTAGGCAATTTGTTTAGATTTAACTTACTTTATTTCTAAAACATCCAGTGGTAGTTTTAAAGCTCACTAAGAATTAATTTCGTGGAATGTGTAGTCTTATGTTTACTCTATTTTAATTTATGTGAATGTCCAAATTCCATGTATTTTGCTTCATTTTTGCAATAAAATTTGAGGATTTTTTTTTCTGGAAAAAAAAAAAAAAGAATTAAAATAGCATCCAAGTTTTACTCTGTAAAATAATCCAACTGTTATTATTTTTATTATTACTGCATGCAAGAATTTTGTTGATTCCTAAGGGACATCATCAAGTCCAACTACTTGCCACCACAGGGCCCTAACCTACGTATATTTACACTTATTCTTATTTTCCTTCCTTCTGACCAGCCCACTGAGTGGCATCTTTTGTTCAGCTGAGCTGAACGCATTGCAGGAAACGGAGAGTGGGAGGAAAAAACAGTTTTATAACACTGTGTACTGGAAGTAATGTGGGCCTTAGAGACTGTTCAAATTTGGTTTGGTTCCAATTGTCTCCAAGCAGAGTCCTGATGTCCCCTTGTCTCCAGTCAGCGCTCCCCCTTACTCAGGGATTTGATAGAGGGTCAGACTTTTATGCTTGAGAGACGCTTCTGACAGGAGCTCCTCATAAAGGTTTGGTAAAGCAGACAGAGCAAAGGCCAGCAGGGACACCCTTGTCTTCTCTAAGAGTATTGGTCAGCAAGTATGAACAACAGAAGAGCCAAAGTAGTTGACCTAGTAGGTGACCTGCTACAACTACCTGGAAAGAGGTTGGAGCATGGAGAGTGTTGGTCTCTTCTCCCAAGTAGCAAGTGATAGGACAAGGGGAAATGGCCTCAAGTTGCACCAGGGGAGGTTTAGGTTAGATATTAGGAAAAATTCTTCCCCAAAAGGGCTGTCAGGCATTAGAACAGGCTGCCCAGGGAAGTGGTGGAGTCACCATCCCTGGAGGTGTTTAAAAGGAGTTTAGATGAGGTTCTTAGGGACATGGTTTAGTGTTAGAGTTTGGT
Source organism: Patagioenas fasciata (assembly GCF_037038585.1). Taxonomy (NCBI): domain Eukaryota; kingdom Metazoa; phylum Chordata; class Aves; order Columbiformes; family Columbidae; genus Patagioenas; species Patagioenas fasciata. Next base: position 77,933,004 of record NC_092523.1, on the reverse strand, counting down.
TAGGCTACGGTTTTATTTTAATTTAACAGCAATGACAGACTTCTCAGATATTTCCATAGGAAACTCCGAGAACTCCTCAGGAGCAAACCAGTTGAAAATAATCAGGGAAAAAAAAAGGTAAGGAAGAGAAAGTCTTTGAGACTGTTGCTGAACCAACACCAGAATTCACAAAGTGCATGCATGCCCACGTACAGGTTTGAATAAAAATAGCCCCTTGAACAAAATGGAATAAATAATTAAATTAAGGCCAGCAGCCTATTTGGGAGGTTGTGTCCAGGGGTTTAGACACAGGCATCTAGCACCATTTTAAATGTTATATATACCTCCTTTTGCTCAAAATAGATAATGTTTACTTCTGGCAAATTACGTATTTGGAAGAAAGTAGGAAATACATAGCTAGAGCTACTACCATGCAATCTTTTTTACGAATAATAACTCATACTATTTACAGGACCAGGTGCCTAATGACTTTTTTTGCCTGGTCAAATCTGTAGTTATGTCCGTCAAAACTTCCATGTTGGAGATCTTATTGACTTGTGGTGACATCTACCAGAAAAGACAGAACTGTTCGCTCACCACTCCCTCGCTACTGAACTCAGCCAATACATTGCTCAGGACTCCCCAAGTAACTTCCAAACCCAGAGCATAAAGTCAATAAGAGCTTTATAGGATTTTTCACTTTTCCCATGGTAGAAAAATAACTGTGAATTTGTTGTTTGGGAAAGCATTGATTAGTATATTGTTGGAACAGAGTGTTGACCTAATGATCACAGACTCAGCATGAACAAGTCTTCTAAGTATCTAGAAGAATAAGTACTCATTTCTCTATCCCTCTCATATCGCCGTTAACCATTTCTTAACTTACAATTCTGTATTCCACTTGTCGTATTACTCAGGCAACTGAATAAAAGCAAAAAAACCTGAACATCTAACAAAATCAAATTATCAGCTCATCTAGAAGTAGTAGAAATCAGTCCATTTTGCATTAAAAAGCTTTTCAAAAATAAAGATGCAGTATTTTCTTGTGCTTTCTGTTTTTCAAGCTATTTATTTAGATAAAATTGGAAATGACCATGAGATGGTTCGGGCATGCCAGGACACCCCCAGAGCATCAAAAACGTATTGGCAGACACTCTGCTATCCAATTCAATACAGCAGGACATAAGCGATGTGGGACTGCTGTATTTGTAACACTCCTGTTAACCCAGCTGCGATGCCGAATTCAGAATGATTGTTACAAGCTTCTTAGATGTTTAAAGACACTGTGTTTCTCTTCATTTTGGGGAAAAAAATAAAGTTATGCTGAAGTAAAACCCATGTGGGACTGTACTGGGAGATGGCTCGTCGCAATGGTGTACTACAATGGAACAGAGTACTTTTAGGTATTTTAGAGGATGAGAATTGCAGGGGGGTTGTGTAGAATTAAGAGCATACAAGATATGAGAGTGCCACACTGCCTCCTTTTTCCCTGCCTGTGCTTGGTTTGCTTTTCCAGAGAGTTGCTCTAATGTTATTCCCAGTTCCAGTTATGGATTCATGAGGCATCCACATTTCCTCAGGGAAGATCTGGTTTTAAGGTACTGTTGTTTATGTTCTGTCTGAGTCTGTGCTGTACAATTGATGTTGATAATGGAGTTATACTGAGATGATGAAGAACAGGAATTTTTAGCAAAAAAACCCCCTAGATTTTAACATATGCATCTCTGCCATTGACTAAGGACAGACTATATCCCTTGTCTCCAGGAATCACAGTACTTCTCATGCAACTTCTCTAGTGTGCTGTTCTGATAGTCAAGAGCATGATGTTTTACAGCTCCCAGAATGCAGAGCAATGCTTCTTCACCATAAGCAAAAGTTTTTGATGAATCAGTTCACAAGGGCCCAACGAACAACAAAAGGTTGGATAAAAAGTCTCTGAATATGTCTTATGTATCCACTTATATGGCTGAATGTAAATTAGTTTTATACATACCGGCGCTGTTACAATGTGGCCCACTGGAAATTAATTTAGTGATATAAATCAGAAAAGATTTAAGCATATATGTATGTATCTGTGTACACACACACCCGTGCCCCCACACACTCCTTTTCTAAACCAATAAAACTGTATACAGCATGATTCTTCCAAGACCTGAGTTTGTTTCTACAGATTCTGTTTATTAACATGCATTCCTGTCTAATGGCATAAAACTGAATGCCTCATTACCTAATTATGTCTACAAAATAATTCAGTATCATTCTCATTTTTGCACACGGAGCACTGAGGCATAGCATAAATTGATTGTTCAGAGGGCAAATTCTAGTTGACCCAGGGCTGAATCCCAGCCCAATCCTCTGTGTACCAGATGATGCTTCTCTAGTTCAACTCTGAGATTTGCTTGGGAGAGAGGAGATTTTCCAGAACTAAAGAATGTTTTTAAGAGCTATGGACCTTTGTAAGGTCATATGCTGTCCTCACACTTCAGCCATTAAAAACTGAAAGAAGATAACAAGACAAGATTGAAGACAGAACACTTCCTGAGAAAGTGGGCATTTTAAGGTGGTACAAAAGGAAGAATTAAGACAGCAATACAAGTCAATGCAGTTATACTGATGTACAGCTGGCAGAAATGAAGGGAAAAGGAAGTGCTATCACTTTAGATGTCCACAATGTTTGTATCTATGACCCAGTCACTCACAATTCATCATTTAGAAACAAATAAAGAAACAAACCAACAAAAAAAACCCCTCAAAACACTTCTAAAAATGAATTTGTCTGTAGTATTTGTGCCTTGGAATGGGATAAATTGCATTCTGTGTGTTCCTTTTCTCTCTCTTCCTTAGGGAGAAGTAGCAAATTTCCTCAGATGTAGCAGTATATTGCATCGTTGCATCTCCCCAACTACTTTTCTGCAACAGTGGGCACATGTTAAATGTGATTAAGCAGCTGAATAAAACCTGAAGAGGCTTTTAAAGTAGCAAATGAATTAATTCAGGGGCCTTTTCTTGCTTCCATTCCCTACATCAGTTTGTCCCCATTTATTCAGTATTATTCTCTTCAGCCAGTTTTTTATCTATTTCATCATCCTCTCATTTGCTATAATATCCTTGAATCTGCATACCAACTTCTTCTGTGAAACTTTATCAAAGCCTTACTCAGATCTAAGTCAATCAGATCTATAGCATCCCCAGTCTCTAATGTCTTTGTCCCACTTGCTCCTTGATTAATTCTATCACATGCTTCTGACAAGATCTGCTTCTATAAACCCATGGCTCTTGGCTACTGCTTAACAGACTTTTATCTAACAAGCTAACAAGTTCACCCTTTATGAATAATTCTAGAAATCTTTCCCAACACAGCAGTTAAATCTACGGGCCTGTTGTTCTCTGTTTTACAACCTGAGTTAACTGACAATGCACAAAACATCAAAATTATATCGTTCTAGCAGTGCCTGATCAAGTGAAGATGTTCTCTCTGCAAATCACACCTATTTAGTGTTGCATTTATAGGGTAAGGTTTACGATGTGCGTTGTCATCTGAACGGCTGTGGCATCACTGCAAGATAGATTTGGAGGAAGAGACTGCAAATAAACTGACTTTGAAGGCTGTTATGTGACCGAGGATTTAGGGACCAGGGATTTCTTTCACTGTTCTTTCAACTTTCGTTGTCAAAAGTACGGCCAAAAACGACATGACAAGAGAAAACAGTCCATCTGTTTGCCCAAGTCGTATTATACCTGTATTATTGCAGGCAGACAGTTGTCTAACCTGTTCTTAAAGACATGAACTGGCAGATCAGCATTAGCTCCAATCTATTCTATTGTTTCATTGCCTCCTTACTGAAAGAAACATTTTCTATGGGACTCTTCACTGAGAGATGTACCAGATAAAACTATAAATGGCTTAAAAAATAATTAAGCTACATTCAACCTCTAAATCAAAATGGCAGCTAAAAAGCATGATGCTGCCACACCTTTGAACTCAGGTATTCCGTAAATTCCAGCTTACTAAAATCTGGGTAATACATCAAGAGGCATTTTGTTCTATGCCTAGTTTTTACACTCTTTCCCTAAATGCTCACTGCTAGTTAGTGTTAAAGACAAGATACTGAAATGTTTGATGCACTTACAGCTATCTTTTTGTTCTTATGGTCTTGTTGGTGTGCACTGGACTCTCTCCAGCGGGTCTGCATCTTCCCTGAAATGTACCTAGCAGTCCCAAGGCTCTCTAGTTTACACTGTCAAACACTCCACGTCACAGTCAAGCTGCTATCATCTCACACTACGTAGAACTGCACTGCCACCTCCCCTATCACATTTATGTTTCCACTTGTTGCTTAGAGGCCTTTGAGACCACAGATTTTCCATGATGACCTAAGCAATGCTTCTTTAAACTGATATCCTCTGTCTAGGTGTAAAAATTGCTCATTGCCCCTAATAGTTCTTAGGATGGTACATAGCATCTGCATTTAGCCCATTTTTCCCATTGCAATTTTACTCCCCTTAGTTATTGTCATCCATTCTTTGTATTAATATTCTTTCTGTCTGTTCCGTTGTGAGGACTGTAGCGAAACAGAAGCTCAGCTCATTTAGAACGGCTTGCTCTTGCCTAGGAGGAGGAGGTCTTTACTGGTTTTCAGGGACCCAATTTTCCCCCCTTTCTTCTTCTATCACCAAGGCTACAAGCCTTGGCAACAGGGAAAGCGGAACATCTATTTTTAGAAGCAATGCATGAGGAGTGCAAAGACCTAGAGATGGACCAATTAGTAACTACTCTGTCTCGTTAGCATTCAGTTTAGGATGGAACAGCAAAAGACAAATCTGAAGATCATCTGCATGAGATACTGGAAACAATGAGATCAAACTGATACTGCCTAAGGGAAACACATAATTACAAAACAGTATGGGTCCCAAAATGGGATCCCGGAGAACCCCAGTATTAGTGAATGTTGCATTAGAGATAAAGAGGCTTAACTGGAACAAGCTTGGTGCCCTGAAAAAAATATGATTCATGCCATGCTAGATAATCCAGAAGAGATAGTTAATCTCTGCTGCAGAAACTGATGTTCATTGATAACAAATGCTGCAAACAAATCCTAAAATAGGAGATTAACATGGTCTTTTTAGTAAATATGCGAAGAGAGCTCTGCTGGATACTTCTATTAAGCATCTGGGGTGAATGACAATTGAAGTTCATACTGAAATTTCTTGCATATGTTGCTTACTAAAGGATGTTCTTCCACCTGAACTACAGCCACATCTCAAATGAGTGAATGCTACAATAGGGTAGGCAAACCCCAGTTCTCCATATGAAATACTGATAAATTCAGGACATATCACAGTTAAATCCAAAGACGTAAAATGAAACATGCTTATAGAGCCATAATACTGGAACTGGTAGACAATCTGCAAGGAACAAAATAAACACAATTCTGACTGCAAATAACCAGCTCAGAATAAATGCACAGTCTTCTATTACTGTGCCAGTGACTAATATGTTAGTTGAAAACAGACCTAGACCTAATTTTCCACAGGAATTTATTCAAATAGTTTTAGTCTTCCTTAATTGGGAACCACCCATTTTGAAAACATACTACTGATTATTCATGCTGCCTGGATAACTACAGTTAAAAGTTCTATTGCCTAAAACTGTATTCATGAAATACCAGTAAACGCTGAGTGGTAAATAAACACAGCTTTTAATGCTCATGTTCTTCTGCACACTCTGAACACGGATATTTGAAGAAAGAATTTTAATTTTGTGGGTACCTGTCAACAAGATAAACTTAACAAGAGATTTAAAACTATGTAGTTTTCCTGAGGATGTTTTCTTTACATTTTAAACGAAAACTGTGGTCACTTGGACAAACTTGTTACAGTGTGAAATATTTCCTGTTTATGAAAGGCATGCATATTATCCAGGTCATGAAAACAGACACTGAGAAGTAAGAACTTAGATGGGCAGTGAGGCCTTACCAAAACAGAGGGAGTAGCAGCTCAGCGTAGAAAGTATATTTAAAAGGTTGAACAAAAAGATGCATTACTGGAAATTCTCCTGAAACTTTCCCTGTAAAATTGTCAAGATACACACCCACCCCTGTATTATCTTTATGAATCGGACAAACATAACTCCCACATAGGAAGGAAGGGATTCATTAAGTCAGGATTTGACACTCAAATCCTTTCTAGAGATTTCTCCTCCTGCAGAGCTTTTCCTAGAGAGTTTACAGGCTGAAGGTCTCTCCTGCTGGACTGGCATTAGTTGATGAGAGTTTGCTGCAGATAGGAGCTATCTGACCTTCTTGGACATCCCTTCCGACTCTCCTCAATTGTTAACGTTTTAATCTTTACCATCCCCATTATACTTCTCAGCCTTTCACAGTTAGGCAAGCTTTAATCAGACTGTTTCCTCAAAAGGCTCCTTAGCAATTACATCTGCTACAAGAGCTACAATTCACTGTTGTCAACCAAGCTCTTCCAGAAGCTCTTTGGCTCTCTGTGTGGGAAGGACTGAGTGTACTAGGGAAAAGCAGATCATCAGGACTCTCCCTATGAGATGACATTCACCAGCTGTAAATACAAAGGGAACATTAACATCATCTTTCCAAAACATATCACAAGGATGGGAGTTTACTGGTTAAAGACCCTAGAATGAAATGTCAGCAAAGTCACACCACCAGTCTTTGAGTGCCCTCAAAAGTTACAGTACTTTTACATCTAAACTTTTCCTGCTACTTACTCATTTTTATGGTCCTTAGGGCAGGGACACTGTGTGCTAGATTTACTGCAGCCACCACTGCTGTGTCACAGAACATTTCCAAGGTACAGAAAGCATGAGTAAAGTTTACCGGCAGAGTCATGAAACGATGACACTGAAGATACTTTGCTCATGCCTTGGTAGTTCATTTCCATGGCCATCCAATTACTTGGCTAACAAAGGACTGCCAGAAGGGGAGGGTTTCAAATGAAGGGTGTTAAAAAGATGAACTGCAACATAAAATGCTGCTCCTATGCATTCCTTTGGAAGGACAAGGTTAGAACTTTTCAGGGTACCATTCTTTACTACTAGTGGAGAAGAAAGAGTTGTGGAAGTATACATATACATACACACACATATATATACACACATATGCATGCATATATAAGTACAAGTTCCAGAGAAAAAGACAGAATTGTGAGACACAGGGAAGAACCAAGCACTGCAGTCACTGGGCAGAATATACTTTTCCAAAGCTGGTTTCTCACACGCTGAAAATTACTGCTGTGAACATCCTTTCTCCCATCAAATCTCCACTACACAGAGAAGAGCTAGCAATCAGGAGCAATGGATCTCACCTGCATTATGGGCAATAGGTCCCTCCCATCTCTACTTCTTCCCACCACTTCATGGGAAGCCTGACCCCAGCTGCTGTGGCCACAGCTGTTCTTCACGTGGCTCCTGCAGCTTTGAGAATGGTTCCTTGCCAGTTTCTTCCCCAAGTCACTTCTTTGCTGCACTTGACATGCCAGCTTATGTGAAGAAAAGAATGCATGTGTCTGAACAGGGGTGGTGATGAGACAGGGATGGTAGCACCTTGTACCAACTAGAAGCATCATGGTTTGGCAGCACCCAAACAAATGGGCCGCTGCCTCCAAGAACTTCTGAACTTAACGTAAGTATTGAAAAATAGCTTAAGGCTGATTTGTGGCATTTCGTCAGGCTTATTAGGAAGAGAATGCCAGAAATGTGAAAGCAGATCTGAAGAATGTTCAAAGACAAATGAACGGCAGGAAAAAACCCAAACATAAAAAATTATTTCCTACCTAATTGATCACCAATTACAAACTTCCAATCACAGGGCCTCACATTTTTTTAAATGTCAAGTGTACCCTTTAATCTGTAGATCACAAAGAAGCCAGTCCTGAGTAGTCTAAGTTCTAGTTATGACCTTCAGCTAAAGCAGTGCCCTCGTTCCAAAATCTGTTCCCTGTACCCTAGCGCTTGGAAGCTTTACAAAATGCTACATACTGCTACCTTGTCTTTGGGACATTCAAAATACCAGAATACATGGCAATCACATAGCACCAGTTTCTGGCCAGACCTGAAACAGACTATGAAAATGGGAATACGGTGTATTTTAATCAGCCTTCCATTAGGACTAAGGAGGGAGTTCTGCCATAAAACAGAAAAGGATCTTGTTCAGTGTCAGAAGTAAGCTGCTAACTCCAAACCACACTCTCATGACCTGATCTGTGCTCTTCACTGAAAATGGAGCAAACTTCCTTTTCTGCTTTCTGAGTGTCTAGTGTTGCTCCTTTTCACATGGGTGGCACCATTCCCATGTACTTGAATTCAAGACGCTGCCTCCTGGTTTGTCAATTGATTCCAGCTTCAAAGGATTAAACTGTTTTCATCTTGAACTCTGAAAACCAGGCTATTTTTTTGAGTGCTTTTGGTCATACTTATGAGCCTGTGGGGTACAAGCAGCACACAAGGGATCAGTCACACAGGTCTTTTGTGGTTTTACATGAAAAATAAACTCACAAATTGAAGAGGCTGCAGTTCCACAAGGTTAATTAGTTTTTAAGTTTGAGACCAAATCATACCGGTCATTAAAAAGAGATTATTTAAGGTCTAGGAAAAGTCACAGGAATGCCATAGTTTGTCTCTTCATAATCCCTCCTCTGAATATCTCCATTTTCATTACTAGCTTTTCAAAAATACTGATAAAATTCTGAAATAAGTAAGATCTGAAAACTTGAGTCTCTAGGTTAACACCCTTACTTGCCATTATGATGTTAGCAAGAGAAGGTATTCAAGTATAATATTCACTGATATAATTGCCAAGAAAGATTAAACCCAAGAAAGAGCCCCAGTACACCCTAACCTTATAATTTTATAACTTGATTACTCATTAAAAGGTAAGGTTACAAAATAGCTGTTTCCCTTCACATTTTTTTAAATTGTCAATCACAGCTATACTGGTTAAATAGTAAAAGCATAAAGCTGAACTGACTGCTCTATCGTTTGGTATCTGCAGAAAGTAACTTTGTGAGCTAATATGTAGGTCAAGACAAACAAAACGCTTCACTTGAGCAATAGCCCAGCTCCAATTGTTTTTTCTTTGTAATGTCAGGAAATCTTTGCTGACCATTTATTAAGAGGGAAATTTGCAACCTCCTGAGTGCGCTAACACCAACGAAACTGATCACTAATTAGGTTCTCAAATAATAGTTTAGAAAAGCTAGCATCTCAGAAAGAAAGCTGAAAATAGATTTACAAAAGCGGTTTACAGATTGCTGTGGGCAAACTGAAAGATGAAAAAGGTAGGGGAAAAAGGTGATACTGAAGCTCTGAGGTCAGCCTCAGAGCAATAATTATTTATTTTTTCCTTCTTTGTGACACTGACATTTCTGAAAAGTCTTTGTATATGCAGAAATTCAAGACTGTTTGGGTTATATGGAGATCACATGTCCAGTGAGTTTCACTTTGCAGCAAACTCCAAACCCCTGTGTTTTATCGGTTTTACGTGACAGATAAAAAGAAGAGAAAACAAAAATAAATCTAAAAGATTACACCTAAGTAAAGGTGATTAATAATCTATCACATCCTAGGCCTCTTTATCAGCTATTTCCCTGGCAGTACAATGCAACAGCATTTTCCTAAAATAGGAGAATTTCACAGTGACACAGAGCTGGTTTTGCCACTTCATTGCTGGTCATTATATTATAGCCGTATAACACGATATAAACGGATTGGTAGTTCTCTCATCTTCTTACCCAAACACACCTTAATCCCCAGTTGTAAACTGGCTGGATAAAGCATTTTCATGTGAAATAATCCCACAGTATATACATTGCAATTTTAAACTTAAATTAGTAGCAGTGAGAAAGATCTAGGAGCTGTGAATCAGAATGGATTTTTACCAGCAAGTTTCATTTGCTATCCTATCCAGTTCAAGATTAGATATGTGATTTCACTTCAGAAAAGTAAAATATCCATTGTAATCTTTTATCTTTCTCCTTTATTCAGGATACAATATCATTTCAAGGACCCTGATGCTTCTGCAGTCGTGTAATGGGTGAGGAGTTACACACACGCAGGGTATTTTCACTAGTGAATTCTTTGTTGTGCATAATGCTGGGTCATGGTTGTTCTTTATTTGTCTGGCAAATTGATTATAGTTCTTTAAAGACTCTCAAGCAACACAAAGCAGACAGAAGAATTATGAGCTAGTTTAATGCATTTTACCTTGATAGAAAAAGCTTGTAGCTGAGAGCAGCAGTTAGGAAATTACACACACAGCCTTCAGCTTGAGGCTTTCACTGCAAGCTGCATGATTAAATCAGAGGTTTATTAGTACCTTGTCAATGGCTTTGCTTTGAAAATGAACCAGAATACTGGTGCAGGAATCAGGTTGTTAGCTACAGGGTAGTGTGTTGCGTATCTGAAATATTTATCAAACCACTGTAGCAGGTTGATATATGTTCTTCAAAGAGCAAACTTTAAAAAGTTTGATTGAGGTGTAACAGGGCTAACTGTGGTTTATTTTACTACTGTAAGTTTGTTACACATTTTATATTTATTAAAGTTATAAGCAAGAATTGGTACCAAATCTACATTTCAACCCAAAACTAAATTTCACACCATATGTGAGGATGGAGATAGCCATTCTAGTTTCCCTGTTTGCCAGGTGAAACGCTTTTTTCCATTATCTAATAGATCATGGTAATTCGGCAGCCTGGCACATGGATCGGGAAAGTTCTGCACACCATGTCCAATGGATCGGATGTATTTTAGATATGACATTCCACATGTGGATACAAAACGGGTGTACCTCAATAATATTAGTATCGCAAAGAGTCATGATCCAAAACCATTGAGAAATAAATATGTTTAATTTGCTAATGCCTCCTGCATTGTCAGGGAATCTTACTTCTCCAGGCAAGTTCCCCAGGATATACGCCCTCTGCTTTTCATAGATGTATACCAATCTGGAAGAGAAAATCCAACCAAGATGCCTAACCTGTAAGGTTTAGTGAGCGAAAGACACAAGCTATGATTCTTCTGAGACACCAGGCCAGATTTTTACGCTCTCTTAGGGCTGTTGCAGAATGGAGAGAGGATTAGGAAGGATATATTTTAATCAGCTTTAGGATAGAATTTGTAAAATTTTTTACAAGCAGTTTCATAGTTTTCATGCATTTATTATATCATTTATTCAATCTAAAATGTTCAGAAAGTCACTACATACAGTCTTGTTATGATTTCTGGCACATTATATCAAGGCCAAAAACTGGCCATACTCCCCTCCACACTCTCCACACTTTTTTCTGCTCCCCCCCAGAACTGCTGTATAACTAGAACTTCAAAAAATATCCATTTGCCCTCTGATTATCAAAAATCTTGTACTCTTTTCAAGCACTGCCAACAGATCCTTACTATTAGATCATTTGTCATTTGTTGGGGACACCTCTTGCTCATGTAAAGAAGCACAGAAACACATTAATCTGGAAAAATTGTTATTCTATGTCAGTTTTGAAAGCTAGATGCCTTATTTGAAGATATCATGTACAGCAGAATCTGTGCTTTCACTACTTAATAACAGAATGCAAGGAGCAGCATTTGCAGACAGAATATTTAGGTTGCTCAAGTCTTAAAAAAAGACTGAGAGAATGTCAAAAGGAGAGATAAAACACACTGATTCTTGTCATTCTGCGACAAAAGCATTGTGTATACCGAATAGATAATTAGTGATTGTAAATCTGCAAATGAGGAAAGAATGACTTTGAATTCATTTGAGACACTACTAAAAATACCTACTCCATTTCATCAGTAGCTAAATACAAGGTAAAGAGACAGGGGTAGCAAATAATTGAAAATATGTCATTCTATCAATTATATGATTTCATCAATAATAATATTTTCTCTCTCCATCCCTTTATAGTGGGAAAAACAGGCTACAAGAACTCCAAACACAGGTAACCGCAATTTGTAGGAGAATGGACAACTTCCAAGTGAAGATAATTGTACAGAAGAGGACTAATCAGTCCAAGGAACAGGCTATGAAGAAGTGACATGATAGAAGTATACAAAGTATGAATAGCATGGCTAATAAAAATCATTATACACCTACTTACCCTTGCTCATTTTACAATTACAATACCCACTTGGTGCAACACAGATTTTAAAAAGTTTGGCAGCAAGGTTTTGCAGCCTCGTATGAGTGTGATGATTTTCAAGAGTCTCAACATCCTAGTAAGAGTGTTCAGACCCCAGGGACAATGAGGACATTTTACAGCAGGAAAACAAAGAACATAATAGTTTGGATTTTGGCATAATCCAAATCCAAATTTGTTTTTTAGCAGATATGATCTGCTGCTGCATGCTGGTTGTTCTCAGCGTCTCTCACTGCAATAGTTTGTTTGCTAATTTATCTAGATCTGTGGTCTTGACCTGTTATGGCACTTCTATCATACTAAAAATCACATAAGCTATTAACTTAATGAAAATCCTTCCTTTTTGCCTCCCCATGACACTATTATCCTTTTCCTAGAATGATCTGAAGTGTGTATTTGCACTGATCTGTGAAAACAACCATGTTCAGCCATAGTTGGATCACAGGATTTCTATCTTCCCCCAAATGCAGGCACTACATTTCAGACAAAATTTTGACAGGGAAAATTAGTCATCTTGTACAGGAACCTTCATTTCAAGTTCCTCCTAAGGGTCCTTCTTCCATTCTTCCTCATGCAGGGAACAGACAGCTGAACCTTATTTGGAAGCATAGACTGTGCCAGATGGAGCAGGCTGGTTTAAAAATTGAAGGGACACAAGAGCCTGGTTTCTGTAGGAGATAAACACAAATTGTTCTGTGCTGCCAGCACCTCTAAGCCCTCCTGTACCTTGGTGCAGCAGGCATCAGTTGGCTTTCAACTGCTCTGACGCCCACTTTGGCTGAGTTGCGCCAAGTCCTGAAGTCCCATCGTCATATCAGCCTTAACACTCTGAGTGTTATTTGTGAGCATAAAGTGCTGGTGTTTATTTGCTGTATTTAAAATAGATTTAGCGTCTGAGATATTGCAGTGAGAAGCTACCTGTAGGGTGGTACTGACTCCACACATCATGAACATCAGTCTATCTCGTAAAAAGTCTCTAATTGAATTTGCGTTGTATGATATTTTTTTCTTAGGAAAGGGTAATGTTGAAGGGAGGACAAGGTGGGCAGGAACCTTGAGGTATTTGGTGTGAGAATCCCTGGTATATTAAGATCCAAAACCAGTTCGAGTCCCATATAACAGGTACAAGTACTATGAAGAACTGCAGAGAACTGGCAGGATTAACTACACATGAAGGTCTCAGTTTCTCTGATATTAATGTCAGAAACCTCACCAAAATCCTCATGAAGGTCACAAGTTCTTTTTCAACTTTTTCTCTGACTAAACCCAGTATTTTCTTCATATCTTGTATAATAGCCACCTCATAGCTGGCACTTAATGTGAAACAGTAACACCAATAATATGGGTAATTCCTGAAGGTACTGGGTTCTGTAAACTTCCTATTTGAACTGGTTTTATTTATTATTTGCATTAGCAAAACCTTTTTGTTACATCCTTGCCTACTTACGACCTCTTTTTCAGAGAGTAAGATAAGAAGTCCATTATGAACAAGTAGATGCATACTTAATATCCACAGGTAATTATTTTCCCACCTGCACAATAACTTGTCAGCAATATTATACTGATAACTAAAGGTTTCCTCTGTAATTATGGGTAATATTGTTACTATGTAGGACTGTGACTTACATGCATATGAATCAGAAATGGTTTCACAGAGGTTTCACCATTAACCAGGCTGCACATACTAAAGCCTTTTCCTGTTGTTTTAATTTAAAACACCTGAAAATACTTCTTAGTACTGAAAATACTTCTTAATACTACTTAGCAAGTAGTACCTTGCTCCACCAATTTTCCTATCAAAATTAATCTAGTGCCTTGCAGAAGACACATCTCTTCTATGAAGAAAGGTTAAAAGAGTCGGGGTTGTTCAGTGTGGAGAAGATTTCAGGGAGACCTTTAAGTACATAAAAAGGGCCTAGAAGAAAGATGGGGACAAACTTTTTAGCAGGGCCTGTTGAGAAAGGATAAGTGGTTATGGTTTTAAATTAAAGGAGGGAAGATTCAGGCTGGACATGAGGAAGAAATCTTTTACAATGAGGGTGGTAAAACACTGGAACAGGTTGCCCAGTGAGGTGGTAGATGCCGCATCCCTGGAAATATTCAAGGTCAGGATGGATGGGGCTCTGAGCAACCTGATCTAGTTGAAGATGGTCCTGCTCGTGGCAGGGGGGTTGGACTAGATGAGCTTCGAACATTTGTTTCAAGAAGAGATTAAGCAAGCAATCTTATCGTCAGTCTGGGGCCCAGACAAGTCAGTGCAAGGCTAAGCCGTTGAAGAGTTTCCTCATTTACTAGAACTTGTATTTTAAGAAGAAATTTTATGTCCTTAAAAAAATTACTTCTATCATACCTGTTCAGATGTTTAAGTTGCACTACCAGAGTTCCTGAATGACAGATACTCAGTATTTTTGGTGCTAAGAGATTTTCACAAAGTGCCATTCATAAGTCTTGGCAAAATTATTCCTATTGAAATCGGACCCATGCATGTTAACACAGCACGCACATAGCATATCAGGTTTAATCAAAGCAATACTATTTTTGAATTTTTGATTGACAAGTTCTTTTCACTGCTCCCTTAACTCAGCTATGACATTTTCAACACACACGCTTCTGATCAACATATCATTAAATTCCAGGGTTGTTCTAATCATGATTTATCCATAAAAACAGGTAAACACTCTGTTTGTAATGCAGGTCTGTTAAACCTCTGCATAACAGGTCATGCTGCTATATCCCAGCAATGTGGACTGTTCCTGCAAAGAAAGGAGGGTTTCTGCACCTTTTCAGCAGATGTCACAATACTCATTAACACGTGTTGACAGAGATGGGTTTGTCTCAATGTTCTTACAAGCAAGATATAAAATGGTCTCAAGATTTAAGCCATTGGAAACAGTGGTATCAGCTGCCTTCAAATCTTGAAGAGAAGCAGAATTCCGAAACACTCATTTTGGAAGAAAGAGCTTTTAATATCATTTCAGACTTAGAAATTGAGTAAATTAATCTTGATCACTTGGTTACTAAAAAACAAATCACGATAAGCTGATCCATTTATGATCAAAAGTACTTCTCACAAGTGGACCATATTCATCTGTAGCCAAAATGTGCTTGGAAGAGTTTTGTTGTTCTGAGCATGAGTTGTGATGTGATATAAATAAAAATAAAGAACGGTGTTGGGACTTTGAGGGTGGTTATCAACATTGGAAATAACTGCTAAATAACAGCTTCACAATATTGACATTTAAGAATTATTCTTTATAGCATGAGACTTCTTTTTCTGGACACACACGAGTCATTAATATTTAAAACATATGAAATGGTGAAGCTCAGTTTTTTGGCGATGGACCTTGACTACCATTTTAAGTAAGCTTACTCTTGTAATTGCAGAGGTTTACTAAGGCCTACTGTGCAGGGTGTCTTTTTTTCCAAAATAATTTAGATGGCTACATTTTAGTTTTTCAGGGAAAAAAACCATTAATAACTAGTGAAAGTAGTAAAGTGAAGTTTAAGGGATATAGAGGAGGTAAAAAGCACAGTGGAAATAAAAACATTTCTTCTAATATGACATTTTCAGTACAAATTATATAATTGTCATAATGTTTGTCCAGCACTTTGCAGTGATACTTTCACACTGGTGCTGATATTCTTGTACTACACAACACTGCTCTCTGTGCAAAAAGCCTGGGTTATTTCTCTGCACCTAGTAAGAGATAAACTCTGCAAAATCCACCCTCTTGTTTGGAGAGTGATGTATATCATTGCACAAGTGTGACCAGTGCCTGCCAACTGTGTTGCTAAAACACGAAGCAGACATGCAGCAAGGATTCAACTTTCGATCACTACTTTAGCCTTTCAAAAATATGTGACACATCATTATATACATCACAAGGGCATAGACAATTATGCAAGATACTTCATATAATTCATTTTTTCCTCAGAAAATACATGCCTGTGAGACAGCAAGAGGGACAGAAATGACAGTCCCACTGCAGCAGGGGGACAACAGCGAATTGTACTCATTTAAATGCTTGAGAGTCCTTGTAGCACAAAAACCAAAGCAACAGCTACAGGGAAAGATGAAAGTTAGCACAACTGACAGTGTCAATGCTAATGAGGAAAGACTATCAATGCAAACTCTCTGTTGGCCACATCAGTAGGACAAGGAAGCTCAATTTGCTGAATGTTCCAAAAATAAAATGACAAATTAAGCATCATCATCACACTTTTAAGTGTATGACAACAGCTTTTGTGTTCCTTGTTCAGAACCATACATTATTGTGGAACACATGTAAATACATGTCGTATATCACAGAGCCATTTTTCGCCCATAAAAGTGCACCCATCCAAATTCTTGCAGGCATAAATGAAAAGTTTAAAAAAATACCAGCAAATGTAGCAATGAAATAAAATATATAGTGGGTGTTGTTTCTGTTTGCTACCTTAACAAACCAGTTGATGGACCAATATTAGAAAAACATATAGGTGTCCCACAGATGACAATTAATTTTTACTAGCAACCCAGAACGATCACGATATTAAAATTGATCAAGAGATATGTTGTATTACCACCAAAAGCAAGATCAGAGGAAAGAATGTAAGTCCCACTTACTGAGAGCAGCTATGGTGTCTCACAAGAGTGCTTCTGAGAACACCCAATTGTAAGTAGATAACTAACTGATACTGCTGCAGCTTAGCCAAATGTCACAGGTATGTTAATCAAGTGAAAGGGCAACATCTGTATTATGGGAAAGTGAGTTTTATAACGTGCTCCTTCTGATAATCTCCCAACTAGAGCTGCAGATGTAAGAACTTCTGAAGACCTCAAGTATTGCAAGAAGCTGCATAAAATTTAACCCTGTGCAGTCCTGAATCACGGAATCATGTGTTTTGTCTTGGGAGAAACACAACTAATCACATCAGTCATTATATTTTGCAACTGTTTTCTTGATCAGCTTGGCACATGGAACACTCAACAAGGCAACTATCATACCTAGAACTATAAGAATTGTGCTGAATAAAAAGCCGATATGCAGATCTTGGCAAAGGTACAGTTACTTAATCTCCAAAACAGGTCAGTAATTTGTCACTTCAGCCCTTTTATGAACCATCAACCTCATTATCGCAGTTCACTGCACAATCTGCCCTTGGGAGTCCAACACTAATAGTGTGCAGAGAGAGGTGAGACACACAGTCCAAGCTACCTCATTATAGATCCACTTTAAAGAAACACTTACACATTAGGATGAAACAAGCATTACATTTAGAGAAACGAAAATCAATATGAGGAACCCAAAAGCTAATGTGTGTTTTTAAGTCATACCATCAAAATCAGCTTTAAGAAGCAGCCCAGGAAACTGTACACATGACAAGTATCATTGATCTAGCTGTTAGCCAGGCTGTATGAATGGCGACATTATACACTCTCCATTACTGATAAAGGCACTGCATGAGAAAAGAATTGCATATTTGAACAGGAAAATTGCTTTAAAACAAAAGATACAAAGAGCCTCCAATTTTACATCTGCATGTACGTGCCTGCATCATTCTCCAGGTGTTAATGACGGTAGTGCCCATGGCCTCAAGCCTTTTAAGTTGCCAGGTGCTCTGGGGAGCCATTACTGCTTTTATTGAATTTATGGGGAGCGCAGGATACTTAGTGCCTTCTTGGCATCATTAATGCAAACTTCCTTCTACGAAGCTTTGAAAATGTGTGGCACAGTAAAGCAGAAGTGAAGTTGCCCCATTAAATGTCCTGAAGTACATTAAATATTCCAAATAGGTACCACACCTCTAATTTCTGATGTAGCCGCTGTAGAATAAGAGAACAATCAGGCTTTTTTCTAAACGATGAAGATAATAAAGCAAGAGAAATCATAACATAAATGTGTTGGCAATTACAAAATACTCTGTTCTGTTTAATATAGCAGAAGTACATCACTTCAAAATCTCTAGTACTTTATCCATTTTAAACACACAAACTTTTCCACCCTTAAATTTGATCTTGGCCCTATTGTCCTCTTTGTGACACTACTGTAGTCTTCAGTAGAAAAAAAAAGTAATGTTTTAAGTGTCTGAAAAAGCATTTTGAGAATTTAATACAGACACAAATTCTGTATCAATTTTATGTCTTCAACTTATCTCTATTTTGAAAACAACTTACCCAGGAAAAGAAGAAAAATATATTGTTAAGATATCAGAAAGATTGAAAACAGATTTGTTGTTCATTTCTACACACTTTATGGGCCATTACTTTTCTTACAATTTAAGTGGGCTCAGATCAAACTTCCCTCATATACTTTTCTGTTTGTTGTCATAAAACACCACAGATCCAAAATAGCCACTGTGCAGAAGTTTTTTCTTGATATTACACTGTGATCAGCTATACTGATACTATTTTTCTTTTTCCAAAAATAATGTTTAGCAAAAGGAGATCATGGAATCATAGAACAGTTTTGGTTGGAAAAGACTTTAAGATCATCACATCCAAACACTAACCTAACACTGCCAAGTCCACCACTAAGCCATGTCCCTAAGCACCACATCTACACGTCTTTTAAACACAGCCTTGGGCAGCCTGCTCCAATGCCTGACAACCGTTTCCAAGAAGAATGTTTTCCTAATATCCAATCTAAAAATCCCCTGACACAACTTGATGCCATTTCTTCTTGTCCTATCACTTCCTACTTGGGAGAAGAGCCCAACCCCCTCCATGCTCCAAGCTCCTTTCAGGCAGTTGCAGACAGCGATCAGGTCTCCCCTCAGCTCCTGTTCTCCAGGTTGAACAGCCCCAGCTCCCTCAGCCACTTCTCATCACATTTGTGCTCCAGATCCCTTCCCAGCTTAGTTTCCCTTCTCTGAACTCTTTCCAGCACCTCAGTGTCTTTCTTGTAGTGAGGGACCCAAAACTGAATTCAGGGTTCAAGGTGCTTTCTCAGCAGTGCTAACTACAGGGGGAAGGTACAGGTGATGAGTAACAGGTCGTAGAAGACTAGATAAAACAAATATAGTTCAAATACACTTAAAATGCACTTCAATAACTTAAAGGGAAGACTTAGCAAAGTAGTCTTATCAAATTCTGAAAATTTTGTAAGCTTGAAGTTTAAGGTACATGCAAACCTTGGAGGCTGGAAAAGAATAGGAGGAGCTACCAAACACTAATAGGGTTTTAATTCAGAAATGTAATCCTGCTTTATAGTCTAGTGTAGCAAGAAATGCAAGACAATAGCATTATTTTTTGTGAGTTCCCAGTTTGCAGGGATATCATACACACTCATAACTGATTTTGTTTAAATAGATATGCTGACCTAAACTGACTGCACATTCTTTAGTTCATTATTTTTAGTGATATTTTCCCCCTACTTTCTTTTCCGTGTACTGGCTTAGAAGTAGATCAACTAGATTTGAAATACAGTGGGTTTCAAACCACATGGATCAAAAGCACAGATGGAAAAAACTGAATTTCTATGGGGGTTTTACCAATTTATACCGGGTAAGTCTCTGTTGTGTGAGAGAAGCAGAAGAGGTGCCCCTTTTTGCCCCAACTTCTCAATAGACTGGCTTTCTAGCTGAAGGCACACTCTCAGAAAGCCTCTCTCTTTTCAGAAATGTTCCTTTGTAAAAAACATAATGATTTGGAAATGCGTCCTCTAACAGTTGCAGATGTCAATGCCTCATCTGAAACACCCTGGTAAGCTCAATGCATTAATACAAACAGCCTTGATGCTTTTTTCTACTGATACAGGTGTTTTTCTTATGTCCCCTGCACCTTCATTTCCCCAACTCTACACATCATATTTTAGACTGTCAGGGTCTGAAACATGGTGCCAAAATTCAAGTTTTGCTACTTGGATCAGCAGTCTGATTATCAAGACGTAATCCAACAAACTGAAAATCAGACCACCTGAACATAGATAGTTATTACCTTCCTTTGAGCCTTGCTTGTGGAAGTCTGTTTTTTTTCCAACAGGAGCTGGCAAGAGGTGAGTTCCTGAGTGAACATATCCATTCACTTTTCTTTGGTTGTCACGAAATAATGGAAAAGGTATCTTGCTTTGGTTTACTGACTCTTATCCCTGAGGCACAAGAATAGAGCTGAACAAAAAATTGAGAAAAAAGTTCTGGAGAGTGTACTAAATTGATAGGACTGAAATGCACTGTGAGCTGCTTTCATGTTTGTCAGATAGTTCATATAAAAAAAGTCCATGAGAACGAATCAAAAAATGTGATGGGACAAGAGGAAATGGTCTCAAGTTGCACCAGGGGAGGTTCAGATTGGATGTTAGGAAAAAATTCTTCTCGGAAAGGGTTGTCAGGCATTGGAACAGGCTGCCCAGGGCGGTGCTGGAGTCACCATCCCTGGAGGGGTTTAAAAGGTGTTTAGACGAGGTTCTTAGGGACATGGTTTAGTGTTGGAGTTTGGTTAGGTTATGGTTGGACTCAATGATCCTGAGGGTCTCTTCCAAATGAAAATATTCTATGATTCTTTTCCAGGCTGTGCTGTGTTAGCAGGGAGGTTTATGGATCCTTTTGTGGTATAGGCATAGGCAGCCCTTTGGAAGAGTTCTCCGCAGGCTTGTTCTCCTGCCTTTAGCTGTGTGAGCTGGCCCATGGGGAAATGACATTGGCCTGGAAACCTCTCACCTTGTTTCCACTCAATGTGGCTTTGCTTGGGGCATTAAGAGCTAAGAGTTCTCCAGGCTTCTTGCACTGGTATGCTGCTTGCCATGCCTGTACTAATGATACAAGCTGATTAGATTTGAAGCTAAGATTATATAGTGGTACTTCCTGCATTTACAGACCTTTTTTTTTTTTTTAAGGTCAGCTAATTAGATTACAGTGCATTGCCTTGTATCATCAATTTTAAATAACATCACAGTTTGTCCACTACATGTATTATACCACTATGCATTTGAACTCTACTGAGCAAAAGTTACATATTTCCATATTACTCTCTAATAACTAGGGCTTAGATACACAAGTTCTTTTGCCCTAATGTAAAACAATAATTGCTGAGCTTAGTCACATCAAAGGTCCATCTAGGCTGCTTTCCAGTAATCGCTGTAAAGAGTAAGACTAGGACAAGGATACTTCGTATGTGAGTAATTAGTAACTGAGCTTCTTGTCCATCTTCCTTGAATTCATGTGGTCTTTGGCATACTTGTATCTGTCTTTAGTGAGTTTCATAGATCTGTTTTGTGAAATTTATATTGTGAAATATACGTTTTACTTTTCACTTATCCATTGTAAAGCTAAGCAGACTTATTCATTTCAATTCAGTCTGCTGACAAACCTTAGAGCAAGAAGATTGCTCTTCCCATTCTGTATCTAACATACCAACTGAAGCCAAAATGAGAAGACTATGAAACATCTCAGGGCAGATGTGCACCTTTCTTCATGTTCACATATATGCAAGACTCGTCTTTTATGGAGGGAAACATCATTACTTTTGTAATGGCTGCAGCTGAGCCAAACCACTGCACTTGGTTAATGCCTCCCAAAGTTCAAGTTGAAAGAAGTAAAACAGCTTGTACTGAGCTGCAGTGCTAGAATTAGACTTAAGCTGAGATAGGGACATCTGTCTACAGCCAGTTGTGTGTACAGTGTAGACGCAGTGCACAGAAATATCAAACAGTAGCTTTTCATACATAAATCTTCACTAACTTTTACTCGTGGTTTGCAATAAGGAGGAGATAGTGGACAACCAGAAACCCTTTCCTTTGAAGGCCTTGGTATTTAAACACTGTGTTTCAACACTGAATGCAAGTTCTAATTTCCCTCCAGCTTGCAGTGTGCCAGGCTAAATTTTTTGGACAGTCATATTTTAACATTTTCATCAAATTTTTGCTCCCACTAGGTGGCATACATTCTAAATGTAGGTTTACATGCACACCAGTATCCTCTGGGGGAGAATAATCCATAAGCCTAATAAATCATAGATTGCATTTTTTTTTTGGCTTGCCTTTTCCAAGTTATTTGTTTCTGTACTGTCTCTTTTAGTTAGGTACAGAAGGTAGATAGGTACAGAAGGACTGCTTTTCCATGAATGCAAAAAGCCAGGCTTCTATACCATCAGTCAGTGTAACTTGGAGGGTACGGACACCTTAAATTATTTGTAACAACCGAAGTTTTAGCCAAAATGGTTTCCTTCTCTTGATCTGAAAAATGATACATGCCCATTTGGCTAGGTTTTTGTCTTTTTTACTGTCCCAATTTTATGCTTTTTTTATTCAGAATCCCTTACAGTCCCCAATTGTTCCTGTTGTGGTATGCAGGTGTTAGAAGGAAGTTTGAGGAATGTCTGTTATTTCAATCTTCTTGTTTAGGACAAGATTCCTCAATAAACTGCAGTGCTTGATTGTCAAATAAGTTTATATTAGGTGAAGGAGTCAGTATAATAAACAGCATAGCCTACATTAGTTTTCAAATCATTTATTGTTCTCACTGTTTCTCTTTAATTGCTTTATGTACGTGTAATGTGCTTATGTCACTGCTGAATAGTATACATTGCCACTTCACCTCTCTGCATTTGCAACACCTCGCAACTGTACTGTTCTAGTGAATGAACATTTCAAGCAGTTTTCTACAATGTGTGTGAAGAGTATAAATGACAAACGGGCATTTTTTCCTCTGGTGTGGCAGATGCACACCCCCCTCTCTCCCCCCATCCCCCTTCTTCCTTCGATATGGAAGGTGCAGACACATCCCCACCCTTTCCTACAATGGCGGTAACAGCTTCTTTTGTTTGACCCCAGAAACCGTTGATCAGGGTCGTTAAGATAGAAAAGGAAGGGACGCAGAGACACCAAGGAGCCGCTGGGCGCCCAGAGCCAGAATGAGGGTGCTTAGAAGCTTCAGGGCACCCCGCAGCCAGAGTGGGGAGAAGCTTCTGGAACGCCCACAGTCAGGGCTTTAAAAACGGGACCCCTCCCACCGAGGTTTGGCACCCGTTGTGTGGATCTGTCGGAGTGCGGGCCACATGCTGCTGCCGAGAGCTCTCCCGGGACTGGGCCGCTGTTCGCCTCATCTCCACGTGTAGGTGAGTGGAATAATTCCTCGCCGCTTGGGTGGGTGCTTATTCCGTGCTTAAATATAAGCACGTGTATTTTCTTTAATAATTCCTTGCCAGATTCAGGCAAGTGTATACTTTTCCTGGAGTCAGCGAGGCTCTGGCATTGTTTTTGGTGAGCCACGTGTATGCACGCTGTGGTCTCCATTGTTATTGTTTGTTGCACCTCAATAATTACCTCGACTGATACTCGAACCTGTATTTATGTCACTATTGGAGAGCTAAAACCCCGTTTTCCACCGATTAATCTGCTGCACTTTCTTTATCTAATAAAAGTTTGATTTGGATCCTGTTTTCTGCCTAAACTGACTTCGGCTGCCTCCGTGACACTGGACACCAAGAAGTTTGCATTAGAGATGATTCCCCAAACACCATAATTAGGTATAGTGTTTATGAGAAGGCAAAAGAGAGAAAGCACATAGGTAACAGTGAGAGGAATGTAGAAACCTGATCGGTGTGCTACTGTAGAGCAGAAACTGCCTCCTTGGGGCAGAATTCTAGTGGTGAAAGAAGTTTGGATTGGTTCAGTAGATTATGGCAATAAATCTCCAAGTGCTGAATTGTATTTGGTTTATGTATGGATCCTGGTCTTGCGTGTTAGCATAAAGCAAGTGCACCATTGTGGATGATTGGAGACTCATACCGACATAATACTAAGTGAAAGAAGAGCCACCTCTGCTGACAATTTTCCAAACAGAAGCCCTAACTGCAGGTACCTTTACTCTCTGTGTTGTGTAGGAGGGAGTAGGGATGCATCCACCTCAGGTGCAGAGAGGACAGAAGGGGGAAATGCTCCAGTGTACTGAAACATCACCGATCTTAGTGGTAGTTGGAGTAATGTCAGTATTTGTAGTCTGATACAGCTCAGGTTTTAAATTGTTAAGTGCTAATTTGATCAAGTAATCCTTATGGACCTTCTCTCTGCTGTAGAGAATCTTAATGTGTTTTGCATTTTACTTCACTAATAGCTGGATTGCAAACATCTTGCAAGTGTGAGCCAATACCCTCTGTGAATAACAGCATCAACTTCAATGAGATTGCAAGGGGAAGTAATTGTCTATAAATTATAAGGAAAGACTCCCAATCTACTTCTTCCACCTTTTTCCCCTCTCCAATTTGGGATGAAATTGAAAAGAAACTTAGTTGGTAACCAAGTAGAAACTACCATACATGAATAACTGTAATTCAAACAGGATTTATGGCTTTCTCAGAGCATTACCATCAGCTTGACAGCTTGGAAACTTAAATTAAGATAAACATGCTGTCATTAATGTCAATCATTATCAGGTGGAGGTTAAGGAATTAAAATTCCTTCTTCATTCTCCTGAAAAAAAAAAAAAAAAAAAAAAAAAATTACAAGGGTAAGGAATACTTTTTAGTGACTTTTTAGTGGATTCCTCATGAGATGAAAGAAGCGTATGCTGGGAGAGTACAGAGCAAGTGGTCTTTGAAAATCTAGGTACTTTAGGTCTGCACTGATAATTATTTGATACTACTTTTAGAAATCTTGGCTGTATGTTTACTCTGCTTCTTTTTCTCCTCCTTAATGGCTACTTTATCTCTGTACTACATAGACTATTGTAATGGAAACCTTTGGTTCTTTACTTGGAGTGTCCAGTAACTTACGCTGTTTTGACTTCTGCTGAGATTTGTAGGACCAGCTTGCAGGGTGTTTTAAGCACATTGTTAGCAGAGAAGTTCTGTTTCCTCAGTTTATTATTTTGCTCAGTGATTTAACTTGGCTTCTTCCATGGCTTTCTCCTCCCAGTTCTTACCATCTGAGATACTACTTTGCTTGGATTTAGATGGAAAGTTACAACACATAAAATTTGCTGTCATTCTTTCCTTCCACTATGAAGAAAGAGTCGCATGCCAATCCCTCAACTGGAGCCACTGCCAGCATTTGAGTTATGCTTATGAATTCCACAAAGAGAGTATTGCATTACAATTTCAATTTCTAGTTTCCAAGTGAAGATGTTGATATTACCAGAGTTAGCTCAAAGCTATCAATCATTAGAAAGCTTATTGACTGTTCAAAATAGTTCTATCAATATCTCATTTGCTGTCTGATCTAATGCATAAGCTGTGTAATGCCAATACGATGACTCCGTCTTTCAAATGATAAGACATAATTTCTTACAAGCATTTGCAAAAGGCCTGCATTTTTATGTTTGGCCCATTGAGTTAGATGGATGTGTTCGTCCTACTTTGCTGCTAGGCGAAGAAGAATTGCTCTTACAACATGTTTCAAGTACATGTAATAAGAGTATTGAAATAAATACTTACTTTGAAATACCTCTCAAAGATAGGCTTTTAGGATGGCTTCATGTAGTCTGAGATAAATGGCAAGCATTGCCTTTATTTGATGGAAGTTTAGCTGAATGGTGTGTAATTGAAGGTAACCCAAGACAGTGGTGACAAAACCCAGCTCCAGATCCTGCTCTGCTTTTGTACCCTTCTTTGTATCTATTGACTTGTCACAGCATAATGATGTACTGGAACTGCAGCATGTGTGCAGGCAGCTTTGTTCTTTCTGAAGCCCTGGGAAGCTTTTTGCAATTGCTGAGGTCTAGACTGTGATTTGGGTATCAGGTGTGAGCAAATCCAAATGCTACCCAGTCCTCTCAAGAAGACTTCCCACCCTGGATATCCAGGGGCCCAGGACAGCTCATGTTTGCTGATTCTCTGGAGCAGACAAAGCAGAATACGGACAGAGATATATTTCTGTTCTTTGCAATTCATTGGCCAGAACAGCTGACTTAATGTTTAGGGGCAGGAGGGGTTAATGATTTGCTGCTGGTATAGGCCAGCAGCTAATTACTTTCTGTCTCCAACAACAGGAAAGCAGGATGGAATTGCCCCTGTCTAATTTGCAGTCATTCCTATGGAATGCTCCAGTGCAGAAACATGCTGCTCCAGGCTGTGTCTTAGTGACATTGTCTCGCCCTCAGTAAAATATGCAAACACTAGTAATGTCTTAGGGCAATAAGACAGCTTGGCTTCTCTAGGAAGTGTATGGTAGCAACAAACTTTTCAGTGCAGCCTGGCATCTGAAAAATCACGAGCAGGTTTCCATAGAATTGTAGAAACATTCAATATCGTTTTCTAGAAATACCAAACACAAGGGCTGTGTGCCTTTGCATAACATTACAAACGAATTAACTCTTCCTAAGTGCAAGTATGAAGTTGAAACCAAAAGATTTTTTACAAGATTCTGGTATTTAAAGATTTTGGTTGGGCTGGAAGAACAGGTCGACCAGTAGGAGCTGATGTGCAATCGCAGCTGAATCTGGGATGAGCCATCATGCAATGAGATGGTTTCAAGATGACTCAATGATAGACACTTTAAAGATGGCCAACAATAAGCATTCTGAAAAGCCTCAAAGAGTAGATCAGTGTATCTGATGGGAAGTATTTTCTTCTGTAAAAAAAAAAATGTAAGGTGCATATAATCTTATCTTCTGGAACTTGGATTAGAATATCACAACTCTAAACACCAAAAATTGCCCTTAGGAAATGCCAGCTCAGTTTTATAATTTTTAAATAATTCCCTTACCTGTTTTTATTACTTGTTCATATATTTTCTCCTTTTAGAACTAAATGTGCAAAAACTTCAGATTTTAATTAGCTTTTAATAGGGAATATTTTAAAAAGTTTAAAAATACTGACACATTTCTACAATTGCCAAAACATTTTTTAAGAAAAACCAAACTCAAACCCATTTGGTTTTGAATGAGAACCAGCCCTTTTTGGGGGGTGAAAGGGAAGAAAGCAAAACCATTCCACTACTAGTGGTTCAGTCTCTCAAATGAACTTTTGTTGTTACAGCATTGGAGAAATTAAAAACCAACAACCCAGGTTTGAACCAGAATGTCATGTTTTATTTCATGGGTTTTGTTTGTTTGTTTGGGTTTTTTGTCTGTTTTGTTATTTTCCTCCTTCTTGGTGTGTGTGTCACTTTCCCTCCCCCTTGTTAACCTTACTTGCAACTTTGTGTATTGTGGTTTTCTGCTGCCACTGGGACTTGGGAATGCTAAAACTTAGTTCAGATCTAGAATATGTTGTTCTTCAAGTATTAATAGAATTGAGATTATAGATCTGAAGATTAAATCACAGAATCACAGAATATCAGGGATTGGAAGGGACCTGGAAAGCTCATCCAGTGCAGTCCCCCCCATGGAGCAGGAACACCCAGCTGAGGTTCCACAGGAAGGTGTCCAGGTGGGTTTGAATGTCTGCAGAAAAGGAGACTTCACAACCTCCTTGGGCAGCCTGGGCCAGGCTCTACCACCCTCACCATCAAGAAGTTTGTTCTCATATTTAAGTGGAACCTTTTGTGTTCCAGTTTGAACCCATTACCCCTTATCCTACCATTGGTTGTCACCGAGAAGAGCCTGGTTCCATCCTCCCGACACTCACCCTTTATATGTATGTAAACATTAATGAGGTCGATCACTGAATCGATTGCAATCACTGAAATTATTGCAAAACAAGCCAGATGCAGTCATGGGGTGGAAATCTGTGCTTTTAATCAGAAACATACAAGAATGTCGACCAGCAAATGAATATTGTTAAGAACCACAGAAAACTAAGTGCGGAATCTCCTCAGGAGACCAAAATGCACAGAACTGAAAAACTAACAAGTATCTCTGATGTTGCTTCAGAGAGAAAATACTTAGGACTAACTCTTGAGAATTACTATAATAACAACTGCATTAGAGATGCAGGAGAATTTAGAAGTAGTTATGGTAAATGTGTATTCATAGAAGTGAGTGTTTGATGTGGTAAAAAGATGAATATTATCATTTATACAAACTAATGACTATGTAATTTTTTTCTCAGTTTCCTCAGGCTGATAACACAGAGTAAATCTGGCTTGGTTAAGCTGCTGTTTATTGTAGATAATGAAGAGTAAAATACAAGATTTTTGCATATGTATGTGTTTGTGTAAGTTTTGGTAAGCAGGTGTGCACCTGAGAGCTGCCATGATTAGGTTATTTCCTAGAATCTACAAGCAAGCTTGGTCTGCATTAGGTGCTGTGTACTGAGCATCATGAGACTGCTTTTACCAAAAGTCTTAGTCTTGCAGAGCAGAGGAATTATTGATATAAAAACTGAGTTAATATGACTTTTCTAGCACAATTTGAGATCGGTATTATACTACTTTTGTTTTTTGACTACTTAATGGTACTAAGCACATCAATGTGATAGTGTACGTATGCATCACTGCACACTCTCTTGTGGCTATTTTGTGCAGGAAAAATACAGAGCTGATCGTAGTTCTTGGAGACTTTGTGTATCATTGTAAAAATTTTTAGCTGGTGCATTGTAGTGTGTCAGAAAATACAATACCATTATTAAGAGTGCAAATTTTGGTACTGAGAATGCAGAAAATGCCACACTTTGGACTTCCAGTATGTAAATAATAGAGAATAATGACATATTTTACAGAAATACCTGCGATTTCAAACAATAAAATCCATTTACTTATGGATATACATGTTTGTTTCTGTTTAGAAGTCTAGTTTGCTTCTCTGAATGAATTACTGGACAAAGCATGATGAAGCTGGTCTAAAGTCTGTGGTACATCAGTTATGCAGAGTCTGCAATGTATTAGAAATGGCCATGTAGTTCTGTTAAGATGTTTGGATTGTGAAGCATTACGAAGAGTTATGTCTCTCCTAAGCTGAGGCAGGTTGCTGTGGGAAGTGTTAGGGTGCAACATTATACTATATATGCTACATGTTTTCTGTATATTCTTTTCCCATCCCTGTATCTATAAACATTATTGATGACAATGTGAATGTTCTTTCAAAAAACACCATATAGCTTTTATATTGGATAGAGTAGAGCATTATTGATTTGAGTGGGGAACAAGTATCAGGCCCTCCTAAACGAAAAGATCTTTTGTCTTGATGCACATGTAGTCACTTAAACTGTGGAAGATATTACGGAAGTGTTATTACTCTAGCGCTTTTATGGATGAGCAGGTGTTTTTGCTAAAACTGTGATGGTGATGTATAGGAGAGATCACTCTGTACTTGTCTATTGCATGGGGGCTGAGAGATAATATGTGTCATTTTCCTTTTCCTGCTGCATGGAAAAAGCAGATATAGTCCTAAGCACGCTCTGGGCCATGTGAGGAGATGCTATTCTGAATGTAGGTCAGAAGAGACCAGAAAAGCTGGGCTGCTAAGTCTACAGAAGCTAATAGTTCAGGACTAGACGATGTCTCATTTAAAGTAGACAAAGCAAGCGTACTGTAGGTGCTCAATAGCTCTACTTTGCTTGATTGCATCTGATATAAACTACTGTTGCCTTTGAGCTGAGGAATGCACAGTGCTCATTTTTATAGTATTGTGCAGGAAACTTTGAAAAGACACATACTGTACTCCTCATTCAAGAAACTGATGGCAGTGTAGGTGAGCTGTTGTGACCCTCGGTACAGAAACATGTCATAAGAAACATAATAGCCATCTTTGCGAAGAGAGCCAAGATACAAGAGCCAAAGCTCCTTTCACAGAATGTACTGACTCTTCTAGGATTTGCCTTGCAAACTTAGCTTCTCTAAGCCCTGTTAACGTGTTGTGCCTACCGTAGTCAAGAGAAGTTGAGAAAATGTAGGAGTATTGCTGATCAATGTAGAAGCATTGCTAAATCACTGGGTAGTCTGTATGGTTGAACTGAGTATCTACTGGAGATGTGACAGAGTTGTGGACAGGGGTATGTCCTGCAAACGTATCTTCTGTTAAATGCAGCAGGAGCCTTTGGTGCCAATATAAGTACCAAAATGTAATGTCAGGTCTAGTGGGAGATTTGTCATTGCTATGTAGAGCAGTAAGCCCCTAGAACCTGTTGTTCTTTTGTATGTGTCCCCCTGACTTTTGTATTGTTTATTTTTCTTTTAACCATACACATAAGTATAGATATATTTAATCTAATTTTCTTCAGGATTTTAATGTAAAGAACTTGGTGTTTTTACAGAGGTTTGGTTCTGCCACAAAGGAGAAAGAACATTTTCAAAAGACTTGGTGTAATTCTGTGCTGTGGAGTTGCAGCTTTGGAAATAACCTGACCAGCTTCACTGAATTACCAGTGAGTTAATGGAAGGAGGAGGAGGGTGGGAGTGGTGTCCTTTGCAGTCCTGCAGCATTTTGGAAAGGTTTAACCCTAACAGATGAAGTGAAGATGATAAATCGCACTGTCAGTTTTGACCAATCAAGCAATGAAATGGCAATAAGAGGACACTGAGCTTTTTCCTTTTTTAAGTTCTTTGTAGCAAAATTTTGCAAGTTACTGTTACTTTCATTGAGCGACCCAGAGACCCTTCCAGTTATCTTGTGTTCTACAGGATGCATTCCATCCTAAAGAAAACTAAGTATACATTCTCTGAAGTAACAACTGCGATATGAAAGGACCACAGGTTTAGCAGTGTATGAGAATTGAAGTAGGTGCTACTACAGCTCTGTTTATTTTCAACTTTGTATCCTTATGTGGATTTGCTCTGGGAAATCAATTACTGAAGCATGCCTTGGGATTTTATTTACTGCTAAATCGCAACAACTATCAGTTTAGGAAGGCAGTTCTGTGTTGGTTTGTTTGTTTGCTTGTTTTAATTAAAAAAAGGACCACATGCAATCTCTTGTTTATGAGTGGCAGCTCTGTTGATCAGCTTTCATAAATGTGAGCATCAGACAATAATGATTAACATGGAAGCCCTTTGAGTCTTACTATAAATGGCCAAATCTGTGACGGTTTCCCATCCTTCTCCTTTTCTTTGATATTTGGGGTATCTTCAGAAGCGAAGCTTGTAAACCTGTTTGGCATGAGCATGACCCCACTTCCTTGGAGTCCTTGGAAATGCTTTGTCTCGTCAGGAGAAAGGCATAAACCACTAATCAAGGTCTTATCCTGCCATATCCAGTATAATGAAAGGTGTTTTCTGAGACTTGGAAAGATCAGTCTCTGAGCAGAAGCAGTTTTATATGGAGCTGTAAGCCACTTATGGGTGACTCCTGGAAAGGATTGTTTCCTGAGAAAAAATTGCAGTTTTTCCAAATTCTCTGTTGTGAATGCTAAACTAAAGTAAACTCTATCTGCTCATCCATGTTCTCTTGCATGGAAAGGCAATGGTGTGGTAGCTGCGTGTAGTCAAGAAGTATTGACACATTCAGGCCCTTGCATGTCATGAAGCAAAGCTCCACCAGCATTCCTTGAGCCCCAACATGGTGACAGTTTTGAGAGGGCATGACACGGCTGGAATTATGGGATCTATAAAGTGTGGTGGGGTTTTATTACCTTTGTAGTAAGTCAAGCTGTTGCTGACTGTTTTCTTATAACTAGAGTTTAGTGGGAAGTCTGTATCCTTGGGAGAGCTTGCAAGTACACACATCACTTCTAGAATTGAAGGAACTTTTGTTTAGCTCTAAATGGCTTATTCATAGTGGTGCTGATTTGAGACATGAGAAAAAGAAAGAAAAAAGAGAAAAAAAATACTCCAGGATTCTAACAATGCATAAACAGAATATTTTACAGTATTTCTAGTTAATATCTAATGAGACAACACATCCTTCCTGGAATTCCTGCTTCTAACTCCAATTATTGTTAATGAGAATTTTATACCCTCTGCATTAGCAATAATATGTTAAGGATACACTCATGCAACAACTTGCGGCTATATATTTGTATTTAACACCTCAAAGGGAAATGAAGACAGTGTGTGTGCCTGAATGTCTGTAATTAGTGTTGTCATCAATTATAAATATAGCAGCTTGTTGTAAATTTCGAATCTGGATTCAGCTAGAGACTCAGGGCATCCAGCATCCCAGGCTATTTGGACTGTGGTGGTTGGTAGAGAAGATCTCTGAGAGATGTGCTATATTTTTATTACAAATTGTAGCTATAACAGCAGCTATGTTATTTCAGAGAAATGGAAAAGACATCTGCTACAGAAGCCCATCAGTGTAGCCCGTCTGACTGTATACTGTGCCTATATATGTTATGTATATTTTACAGCCTTGGGTTAATGGAACCTCTTGACTGCTGATAGAGGAAAATGTCTTTTATGCTTACAGTGAAATATAGAGAAATCCATAGCCTGTTACTGAAAGTCACGTGTGTTTGTCCAAGTCTGACCAAATAGAAAAATAATTCTTACCTGATCAGCTGTTAATGGGAAGGAACTGGGAGTTTTTGGTTTGCATTTGAGCTTTTGGAAGGACATTATAGTGTGAGATTAAGGAGGATACAGGAAATCTTAAATTCTTTAAGATAGAAGTAAAATAAGAGCTCATTTTGGACTTTAAACCCCTTGGCATCCTTTGAGCTGGTGGTCTGTAGCAGTGCCATCCAGCTGGCACCTCTAATTACCATATTTCCGCCTAACTATGTCCACAGACCTATTTAACAAGAGCAGTCTCTAGGGATGACCTTGAGCTGTCAGTGAAGATGTTTCCTTTGGTCTTATGTTGTTAACTTTCTACAGGAGGGGAAAAAACCCTCTTGTGCCTGATGGTATAATAGCTTGAGCCAAGTGCAAATGAAATCCAGGCAATATGGTCATGTACACATGCAATCACTTAAGTTTTTAAAGAATCAAAGCAATTTTATTTTTTCTAAAGTACAAACAACAGATCTTCAAAATATGTGCTGTACACTGTGTGTTGACCTCTGACATACTGTACAGTTTCAAATGTGGAACAAGCTGTATATTCTGAAGTAGTTTACTGGAAGATGCGATGACTTTTTTTTCCCTTTATATCATTTGCTGATATCCTTAGTCAAGCAGTTCTCTTTATACTCTTGAAAAATGCCAGTCATTTTCAGCACAGTGAATAATCTTCGTGTTGAATTATTTACATTAATTTACAATGTGATCTATAAAAATAAAGCATTTCAAATTTTGTATGCATGCCAGATTCTTATAAAAGAAATAAATGTTGTTGTTGGTGGTGTTTTTTTCTCTCCTCCTTCAAGTTAGATGTCTTTGGCATATGGTGAAAATATAAATACGCATGTTCAGACAGAAGCTAAGTGGATATTATGTATGTTTGTATCAGTATTTGAATTCAGTAACATTTAATCGTTGACTCTTCTGCAAAGGTAGCAGACAAAAGGATGGCTTCTTTTTGCTTGGAGGCTGCCATGACCTCGGGAAGTGCAATTCCAACTTGTTGATAGCTAAGTACCAGTATATTTATATCTGGAAAATATAATTGAGAGATAGTCATGTAAATCAGAAAATATGTTTACCAGGCCTTCATCTAGCCCATGAGGTACATTAGTTTTTGCAAAGCTCCCTGAATGTCCAGAAAGTCTCTCTCTGATAGTCTTAGACCTGTTTAATTTCTTCAGCACTGAGCTCCTCAGTGCCATCCCATCTCGTGGTGAAGGAGCTCATGTCTGCAGTCAAATCTTGCTCTGGTCTGGATCCCTGAGGAGCCTGGTTTCATGGGATGCTGTGAGCATGATGGACTGGCAGCTGTAGGATCTGGTGGTCTGCCCTATACAAAACACAGTGGCATTGGCTGTTGCAAGAAACAGCCAGAGAGGGATGTGTGCTTTTATGTAAGGTAGCCAACCTTAAAACCTTTTGCCTTCAATGTGGGGAAACCCAGTTCATCTCACTATAGGTTTTTGAAACTTGCTTCTTCTCATGGAAGGGGGCTGATCATTGGACCTCTGGGTTGGAATAAGGGGGGAGGGTTAAGTTTAGGAAACAGTCTTCTGTCTTTCAAGAAGCCTTTTTCTGAACAATAGAGTAACTTTAACAGTGCATTAGTTCACACTGAGGGGAGAGTATGTTTTGTTAGCCTAATATTTGGGATACTTGTCTGTGGGGAATTCAGTCCTTGCTCTTGAGAACTGTGCCTGTGTCTTACACAAAATGGTCATAGGATAGAATTCAGAAATGGTCCTCCAAGTGGGGACTGCAACTCGTCTTCATCTTACAACCCTTTCTCATCATCTGTGTTGTTTTTGAGTGGTGCTACCAAGAGGCTGTCCCCTTACACATCGTGAGGAGCGGTGTCACATTTGAGTGAGTGGTGAGCTGCAGGGAAGTGGAATTTAGGTGCATGCTCTTACTTGCTTGACAGGAACACCCACAGCACGTGAGGAGATTGTCTGTTTGTTTTACAGTGGGGTGGTTGTTGCCAAATATTGTTTCAAAGAAAGATGTACACAAACAAAATTTTCTGTAAAAGCCAAAGCTATCATCTTACAGCGCATTAAACCTTACGGCTAATGACAGTTAAAAGAAATTATAAGATAAGAAGCTCTATTCTCCTTTTCAAATTCTGTGAGCTCACTATCACACATGCTTAATTGGCTTGTATAACAATACTTTTAATAATTTGAAATGTAGAAATGGCCAAAGAAAGTCTGTTCTGACATTCTGACTCGGAGTGCTCAGCACCAGCTGCTTCAAGTGTAAGTGAAGGAAGCATCATACTGAGTAATTCTGGAGCAGTTTGCCCATTGGGAAAGATTCTTCCTAATGCCCACCAGCAAGAAGTTGACTTATTCACTGAAGCATCAAGGTTTATATCTCACGTGGTTTTTTTTTAATCTCATCTAATGTAGCTGTGGATGTTCTCATTATGCATATAAAAGTCTAAATCCTTTTTGAATCTTGCTAAGCTCTTGGTCTTAATAGTACCTTCAGGAAAACCACCACCGGTTGCTTATTTGTAAAAAATATTTCCCCTTCTGCTTTTCAAATTGTTTTAGTTCAACACCACTGTCTATCCACTTCCGCTTGTTTTTTTTAGTATAAGTTGTGGTAAATAGTGCTATCCAATTTGTTTTCTTTTTATTATTTTTGTATATCTCCATGGGTTCTGCTTATACCCCTCTAATTTCTCAATCACATGGTCCAAAACTTCAAACTCTTCTTCCAAATTCTAGGTTTTTCCTTTCTGAATGCAAATATCTTCCCTTAACACACCTCAGTTGTGAACTGGACTGAGCATGAGCTGCAACTCATTGATCACTCTGTTTTGTTCTAGTAGTGAAGTTCAGTAGAAGTCAATTGTGTGCTTGGCATTCACAATAGAGCAGGATTTCCAGTTCTGATTCAAACACCTTCCATTACAGGTGTCTGATCTCTGTGGATTTGTAATTCAGTGTGTTACCATTCTGGACCTGTCTCATTTGAATCTGCTACAAAAGCATTTTCCATTTTTATGTGGTTACTCACATTAGTTGTCTGCTCCTACCTGTTGTTGTCTTTCCTTGTGGTTAGTATTGTTAAATCCTGTTATGCCTATTTCAGCATTGTGCCTTTTCCCTTCAATACAGAGGGGAAGGAATGTTTTTATAGGTGCAAGTTTCATTACCTTTTCATGGGTATTAGTACTGCTTGCTATCACAGA
Organism: Patagioenas fasciata; assembly: GCF_037038585.1. Taxonomy (NCBI): domain Eukaryota; kingdom Metazoa; phylum Chordata; class Aves; order Columbiformes; family Columbidae; genus Patagioenas; species Patagioenas fasciata. Next base: position 77,897,430 of record NC_092523.1, on the reverse strand, counting down.
GTGTTCTGAGTGCTCTGTAAGTGTTATAGAGCATTAACTGCTGATAGGAAAAAAAAGTACAAGAGAGAAGGTTTGTAGGACGTTGGCTGTGTTGTTTATGGAATTTTTCAAGATTTCTAAGTAATTGATGATACATCAGCCATCAATCCAAACCCATGGCCAAAGAGACGCTTTAAAACTTTAGTACTTAACCGAGCTCGAAATACCCACCTGTCCTCCATTCTGATCTGCAATTACAGATTGAGGGAAAGATAGATTGTTATCATTATTTGCATTTCAAAACACTGCCAATAACTTTCACATTGTTGATGTTCAGTGTTTTGTACCTAGGTACTCCCATCAATTTGATAGTGCAAAGTTCAGCATGGAGAGAAAAATGTAACAACCAAAATCTGTCATTTATGGAGGAATAAACAGCATGATTTAAGAAAAATTAATATAAAAAATGAACTTTCTCTAGATCCAAAGGAAATAGATTACGTATGTGTTTACTAAAGGGGCACGATATTTTTGTTGTTGCAGAACTCTTGAACTAACACTTGCTTTTTGCAAACATGTGGATTTTTTTAATGATTTTTGTTGAAAGTCTGATTATACCATCAGTGGTGTCATGGATGAGGCAGCAACACTTAATTTATTGGTGTTCAGTACTGCAGTGATGAAGATAGAAGACCTGGACAAAAGAGAAGGTTAAATAACAGTCTAGACCAAACCATGGCTAACTGTAATTTAGTTTGTAAATTGAGAATATTAAGCTTTCTAGCTCAGGCATAACAATTAAATTTGATTTACTTAACATCAAATATTATTAAAGGTATGTTACTTTCATCTTCAAGTCAGGTAAACAGTGTCAGGTAATACACTTAATGCAGCCAAAGAATTTTTCCTTGTCATAAATGGAAATGAAGGTGTCTATACTAATGAGTAGACCCAAGCCACAAAGTGAGGGAAGTTCAGATCAAGGTTAGAACTTCAAAAGGCCAGCTTCATATACTTGTACTTAATGCTAGTTCAAGAGTCAAATTCATAAAGGCACTGAAATATGTCTAAATGTATCAACAGTCTCTTTGACTTTGGCACTATTCATGGCGCTGGATTTAAAACGGTGCTTGTGTTCAAGTGCTTTCCTAGATTAAAATTAGAAGGACATTGTGCACTGCACTTCATATTACAGCATGGAGTGACAGTCTTTCTCAATAGACTAGCATTTCAGTTAGCATCTCAGCTTTTCACCAGGTGAAAATACAAGAAACAGAAATTATATTTTTGCAGTGATATGTCTATACTTGTTTTTTTAAAGGGAATACTCAGGGGTATGAAACTATGTGTACTTTATAAAGGAATCTGAGAGATAACATTGCTTTGATTTCCAGAAAGGCACTGATGCTGAGTTTCTAGCTGTAGTGTTTTTCTACATCTGCTGCTCTTCCCAGAGATGTTTCCCAGCTGAACCTCTCTGCATACTATAGCAGAGCCCTCCTCCTGCCTCATATGCCATAGGTCATACTTACATTTTCTCATCTCTGCTCATCCCTTCCCCCATGCTCACAGCAGGGCCTCTGTTTAAGTACGAAAATACTGTTGTCTGCGATTGTTTGCGAGTGAAAAATTCCCTTGATTCTTTTTGTGTGTGGCATGTGTGATTTCAGTTTTTCTAATATGGATGTGGCTGCTAAAGATGTGTGCTAAGGCCTAATGGGGACAAAAAGATACCCTTATAGGTTGGGGATTTTCAAAAAGGCTATTGGAAAGCAAGCTATTAAATTCCCCTGGGAATAAATTAAAGATGTTTCCTCAAAATTCTGGCCTTGATTATCAATGTTCTGAGAAATAATCTTTTCTGTAGTTTTTACAGGTTTGAGAATAGCCAATATCTTACTCATCATCCTGACCCAGCAGACAGGTGTCAATCAAACATTCACATAAGCATAGATCACTCAAGGTTGCGTGGTGTTTTAAAGGGCAGCTGTTTTTAGCTTTTGCCCTTGAAAGAGCAGGTCAAGTGCTCTATCCAGCATTAATGATTTTTCTCAATTTGTCACTGGATTGACTCAGTAACTTGCCTGTTATTAACCCAGACCATTAAATGCTTTTAACCCTTTTCCGTGGAATGAAGGGACCTCTCAAAGTATGAACAACTTCAATGAATGTATTAATTTCATTCAGGTGCCATTTACCCTATAACGTTGGCTTGCTTTAGTGATACACTTTATAAAGACAATTCAAAAAGCAAAAGAAGCTTTTTTTTAAAAAAAATTGTTTTGCTACACTGGAGATTTTTAAGACATGAAGCGTGTTGGAGGTGTCAGTAGAAACTGTAATAGCAGAAGCTGGTATGTTCCATGGAGGTGCTAAAGGAACATGCAATTAAGGCAGGTTATAAAGCATCAAGGAGAGGGAAACTAGTATAATGCAGAAAAAAAACCCAAATAGTAATGAAGAAAACTTATGTTCTGCTGAATGATTACAGGAACACACAAGGAAACCTGTATACAAACAGATAGTGTTTGTCTGAGTACACAGCACTGATCAATACATTCTTGCTGTGACCAGAAGTGAGGGCTGTTTTGGAAGTTAGTACAAACTACAATTTAAGCCTTGCTCCTTCAATCATGTTTAAATTAAGTGTACAGGGGTAAAGCACTAGTGTAGTAAGGACTGTGAGGTGATCAAGTACCAACAAATAGGATTAACCCTGTGGGCGGCTTCTTGTCCTCTTGGGTATGGCCACTGTTGTAGAAAAGGCACTGAGTTCTCCAAACTTGAAGACTATGAGATAATAGTTCCTCAAGCTGTGTGTGTGATAGGTGGTTTTGAAAGGAAGCCAGTCATTCTGTTTGATTAGGGTTTTGTAACTGCTATGGAATGCTTTTGGGGAAAGTTTTTTTGCAAGACAGGACAAGTTTTTCGCTGCTCTTTGATAACAACGAGTGACAAGAGAGCAGAATTCAACACAAACTTTCTATGCTGTTTTTTTTGTCAATCAGCCAGATCTGCATTTGATGCGGAATGGGTCATACTACATTCAGGTGACTGGGTGCTTGCTAAATAATACCCAAACAGCTCCTATTCTAAAATACTACTGCTTATCACTAATCATTTGATTGTATTTCTTTTTGCCACCGCACCCATTACTCTCCCATGCCATTAACTGTTTAATAGTATCTCAGAATTTGGATGTCCTCGACCAGAATTTTAGCTGGTAGCAACTTCTACCTGCTTTCAGGGAGAGAACAGGACAAGGATGTTTCTCGCCATTCATACTAATTGTACTCTTCATGATCATCTGACTACAGATCTTGATTAAATTCTTTGTGGTAGCAACAATATGATTATAACTAACTGCTTGTGGCCAAAAAATGAATGAAAAACCACATTATGGATAATCTGTTTCTTTATAAAAACTTAATAATGGCCTAAAAAAAAAAAGATTAGATAGCGGCACAGAGGGTTTTATTACACAAAATGAAATCGGTGTTCTCAGAAACCTAGATGTTTAATAACAGTAGAAGAATCCTTGTTAAAGGTGATGACTTGAATGGGATACTGTTTTTCCAGATTTCCCTGTATTTTACACTATTGGTATAATGGAGCTTGATGCTTTTAATAGTTTTTATATAGCTGGCAAAATCGGGTTTTTTTTGGGAATGTCTTTTGCTCATAGTTTTTAATGATTTTGCTAGCCTAATTTGTAGGTTTGACACCTTATTATATGAAGACAGTCTGATTCACGACTAAAATGGTAATTTATACCTCGCTAGAGAAAATTTTACACCCCATGTAAGATCAGTTGGTGCTGTATAGGTGTATTTGAACGACATCTTTTTGGACATATTCAAAATCAGAGCCCTGCTACCATTGACTTATACATGTGTTTTCTTTATAAACAAGGTGCAGACAAAAGCCCTGCAGGTGAATGTTGCAGGGGTTTTAAAGCATGGCCTTACTTGACTGTGATTGAACAGTAGTATTGGAATATCTGCCAAAACACAACCCTTACTGTGCTTTCACAGCATTCACCAGATACTCCTTTCTGTGCTTGACCACTTTTGGTGAATCTCTTCCCATTTTACTTGCTCATGGTAGAATATGGAAGATAACTTGTATGTTTGAGCAACAGGCAATTAAATAAGACTGTCAGATCCATATGTTGTTGAAATGGAGTTAAAGTTATTTATTACTCACAGGTGCAAGGAAAGCAAATGCAGTAGGAAAAAATATTGTCAGTTGTGGTTTTGGTTTTTGTGTTTGTCAGTTCGTTTGTATTTAAGCGCAATGCTTACAAAGTTGCTTTCAGAATGCCAGTGTAACAAGGCAGTCTTTTCATATTACCAGTTTATGTGACAGGAGAACTCATCATTTACAGATGGCCATGGATACTTATTTTGAATTCAGAGGTCCTGTTGAAAAATTGTGGAAATAAGAGCCAACAAATTTGATTAGAGACTCCTTATTCCTGAATCCTAAGCATTCAGAGCACCCCAATAACTCTTTTTATCTGAATGTAAGTTTTGTTCATTTTTTCCCCCTAATCTGATGATAGATACCTACCAGTTTGGTAGAAAACACACAGTTTTGGATCTCAAGATTTCAGCTATACTCTCTTATATTAGTTTTACTAGGATGCATTCCTGTGGCCCCAACAAGACACCTCTTTCCTGTGCCTAAACAAGAAATGCAGGAGACAATTGTCTTTTGTTGCACATAGAATCTCAAGTCCATGTGAACTGGATGCAAAAGAATCACTGTATCAAAAACTGATACTGATGTCTGCTTTTAAGGTAATGGAGTGACAGGTGACATAAGTGATCCATCATATTTTGTAGATAATAGCTAAGTAGGGGTAAGAAACCAGCAAGATTTATTGAGAACTATGAGAGAGAAGGAAATTCTGTTCTTGCAATGCAAAACTACAGGGAGCAGAGCTTGGCTTTTTCTCTGCAGGGGACTGCATTCTTCTACCATTGATGTTTCAGGTTCTCCACAAGGTCAATATTTCCTTTTCAATCCATTTCCCATGTCTGTTTTTTTTAAAAAATTTCCTTCTGGATTTCTGTTTTTTCATTCCTGTTAATTTCTTGCTTGTCCATCCCCATTTTTATCCCAAAGGTTCTTATAGAACTAGCATATTTCCACTCATTTACTTAATCATTCTTGTTCATTTCTGGGTTTTGAGCTTTGTTTCTCTTTCTGGCTCTAGTTTGTCACTGTGCTCTGGCCTTCCAGCTCCCAGGTGTGGCATCCTTGCTCAGCACCTCTCTTCACATTCAAATACTGCTCTCATTCTTCTTCCCTTGACTTTGATTTCTCTCCAGTAGTTTTAACTTTTGTGCTACCTGAATTCAGCCAACTGGGCATTGAAAACAGAAGAATAATTATTCACTGCTTCCCACATCACACTTGTAAGGAAAGTCTTGCTCAGTCTGGACTCTTCAGAGACTTCTGCACTGAATATCCACCAAATCTATGCTAAACATGTGCAAACTGCTTTTTTCCCCCAAGTTTTACCACTTGGTGTAATTTAGCAGAATTTCTCAGGGATGTGTAGAAGTGCATCCCTGAGAGAATTCATCCCACTGTCAGTTTTCCAATTCTTATTTTAAAACATCAAAAGTATTGAAATTTCTTTAACAGAAGATCAATAAATTGTCAAAGGGGGAGGGGAAACAGTTTATTTTCTGTAAAATTTTTGAAAATGCTTCAGCTGTTCTGGCATAGATTTTTAAAAATAAATGAAACAAAAAATTCACTTAGAGAGATTACTGTGCGTAAAATTGTAGCTTGCACAATTTGATAAAGCTATGACCAATTGAAAATGAGAAAGGAGGAGAGCTTTTAGTAACAGGGAAATCTATCAGTTTGCTTATAATACATGCATTTGAAGATGATAAAATAACTGTCCAAGTCTTTAGAGTTACTGCCTTAACTCTGTGTCCTTCACAGCAAAAAATGATTGTGTGGCTCTCTGAATTGCTTAGCAACTGAGATCTGTGTTAATTTCAGCAGATCTACATGTTTTTGTTAGGGAAAGGTTTGGTTTTTTGTACAAGACATCTTTAGATTAGTATAATTAAAGAAAACCATCAAGCTCTAGGTTACTTTTTTATAAATAATACAATATGAAGTCTTCTATAATTAGAGATAGTAATGTTTTGCGCTTGTGTGCTCCTTTCACCTAAGGATCCCAAAGTCTTTTACAAACATTAAATAAACCTCACAAGTTACCATGGTATAGAAAGGCTCATACATTGACTCCTATTATTTGGTTTGCAGGAACTACGAATGAACTAGTTCCCTTGAGGTTCATCTAGAGATATGAATTCATTTTGTATTGAGCTGTAAGAGAAAATCTTTCAAGAGAGTCCATCACTGCTCATTAACTTCCCACTTCTTCCTCCATTTCCAAAAGTTCTATGCCCTGGTTGTGCAGACGAGGTGTGAGGGAAGACGTGTTTTGATGGGTGATTGCTCTCAGGCTGTGAAAATGAAGAAGGCAATGTGAATTCAGCAGCTTTTCAGCTATTCAGAGACTCCTAGGATGTTTTTATTCATGAACAAAGGTTTGTGATTATGTTTGACTGTGACGCCAACTACAGATAGGACCCAGTTATTTTTCTGTGGATCCAGCTCTGTACAGTCTTAAGGAAATTATTACACTGTGATTTCTGAAAGGCTTGGGATCTGCTAATGAGAAGTCAGATAAAGACTTGGTGTTACTGTAATGACACGCAAGGTCTGATTTACAGACATATTGTTATCAACTGAATACAAATGTCTATTTCTGCTTTATTCCCTGGATTATCACTTAACACTGCATTTTTGTTTTAACACTCTTGTTTGTTCCTCCTGTGAGGCAGCATCTCCATTGGCCTTTTCTCATCCCTCCCCATGCCACTGTGAGGATCATAATTAAGCAGCCAAAACCAATTGCTTTTAAATCCCTAGCGGAAAATGGCGTGCTTGATCATGAAAATTAATAGTTTCGTTTTACCTACCTTGCAGATTGGACTTAACTATAGTTGATGCAGAGTAAGCCTTTTAATAGGAAAACAAAACAAACAGTTAAAATGGAATTAGTTGTGTTGTAATTCATTAAAATGAGGCATCATTTGATGACAAAATTGTTATCTGGAATAACAGGTTTCTCAGCTGTAGGTAAATTTACGTTATTGAAATATTAGACAAATTCTAAGACGCAGGAAACTTTTTACTATCTTTGTGTATAAACCCTTTTAATATAGTTAGTAGTCTTCAGGCTGGAGAAATAATTTGTGTTTTAAATACAAAATCCCGTGAGAGATTTACAGCTGCCACAATGTGGCTGTATCCAGGATCCATAGGCAACACACGACCATCTGCACGACAGGTTTTTCCTCAAGCTGGCATCCTTGTCTTTGCAGCATTTCCTTCTGCCCCTTCATCATGACTCCACCAAAAAGAGCCACTGTTGAAGGGGTAGATTTGCTTTCAGAGACAGCAGACTCCCCTAGGCTGGCATGGGACACCAAGCCTGATAGCTCAGTGACATTTCATTAGAGTTCCTGTTAGATACTGGGCCTAGGGAAATGGTATCCAGGGCAGCTGCATGTTTTCTGACTGTAGGTCTTGAGGACTGGTTATACCTTATTCAAAACTGCCTTGCACTTCTCTTTGTTTGCAAGTGGTTTGTGGGCCAGTGTGAATAATCAAGACTTATTTTCTCAGCTGATGAAGTGGGAAATCTGATTGGAAAGCTATGACAATGTTGCTTCTGACTAACTTAAAATTAATTATTTTGTCAATTGAGTGGACTGAAACTGTTCGTTTCAGACTTATCAATTAAAAAATTAGTTCAATTTTGGGAGCGTTTTAAGGGCAAAAGGCAACTCTGCCAACGGGCTTCTCAGTGCTGTCTTTGGATGGCTGAGGGTTCAGGACTTAATCTCGTAGCACTGATGTGCAATTCATTGCCTCCACAGATCCTTTCCTTGTCATTGGAGGTTGTCTAACTTCCAAGGAACTGATAATCTGTTCATCTTGAACCACTGCATTTTTATAAATTATGAAAGATAATTAAATCTAGGCTGCTCACAGATTATACGTGTGTCCTTAATGACCTTCATGTCATTTTCTGTCTCTCTGGCCTACAAAATGCTTAGTTTAGATGAACTAGACTATGCTAAAGAAGGAAGCCCTATCCTCAAATTCCCTGGAGCCCAGTTTTGCATGCACAGAAGGTGTGACATGTCACTTCAAATTGTTGCTGTGAATCAGAGAAGAGTTCTGAATCCAGGCCACCAGCATCCTCCTAGTCTTTGAGGTTCCCAGGCTGTTATGAATTATTACAACTGTTTAATCTTAACCATTAAACCAGTATATTTTGACATTGACAAAATGAACAGTTTAGATATTGTTTTTGTATGGAAAATACCCATTCAAAACTACTTGCCGAATTTTATCTGAATTTGTCATTCTGTGTTGATGAAGTTTTGTTTGGCTGGCAAATCAAGTTGTCCCTCTTCCTTTCCTCCTACCCTATTATAGCTCAGCATTTCTGGTCTGACTCATCTGCTAGCCCAGTATGGGGCTCTTGAGTCTGATGCATAAGAGAATAGCTCTGTCCATCTGTAAATGGACTCATAGTTATTTTCATTCTAAGAACAATTATTCTTATAAAGAGGTAATACTATCAGCAGTATAAATATTGCTGTTTGTCCTGTGATTCCTACATACGAGTCTGAACAGAGGCAGAAACCCCACCAAATCATCTTGTGTTACAAACCAGGAAGAACCGTACTAGTGACTGGCACTTCCACAGGGGCTGTGACTTGCAGCCAGTGCTGTCCTGGTGCGGTGCCAGACTGATCTGATGGAAACATGAAGGTTGGTTTAAGACCCCTTTGCACATGACACCTTCTTTGTCAGATGCAGTCTGCACTCCTAAGCTATCATTGAGGTCTTAGATATGTGAATATAGAATATTTGCAGATGCTGTGATAAAAAAAAAAAAGGACAAAGAAGGATGGAATATAAGCTAATAATATTTTGTTTCTGCTAGATTAGTAGCAGCTTGCTAAAGTGGCCTGCCATCAAGCTGTATTTATAGCAATGTATAAAACATATTAGTGACATCCCTTTTAAATTCGAAAGCTTTAGCTAATATTACTGTCTGCATTCAAAGCAGAGCTCAGTGCCTAAAAGCCGGTCAATAAACATTTTAGTACTGCTCTATTCTAGTGATCTGAATTCAATAATGTTACCTTTCCAGGAGCTGCAAAATGGAAAGTGAAAGAATGATTTATGAAGCTTAGCTATGCATGGCCAGATAAGAAAGCTTTAACTGATGCTTGCAGGATTCTCTTTAATGAAGTACAAGTTGCCAAGATAAGTTTGGGTAAATGAAGCCTCTGTCACAATATGTTACAGCAAAAGAAATGACAGACACAGCAGAGCAGATGGAGGTTATTACAGAACAGTGGTGTCATGAAATGTAGTCTAGGTAACTGCACAAAGACAGAACAGATGCATTAGGTTTGTTATTAACAATTCCATGATACCAACAAATATTTGTAGAATCTGTTTAGATTAAGCCTAACAAACTTCAGTCCTTAAATTGTCAATTAGCCTTTGCTGAGATCATATTTCTAAGCCACCACTTTTCTTTTGAGGAGAACACTTCTGTTTCAGTACCACCCTCCCTTTTTGATGCTGTTATTAACTGCAGAGCCCTGGTGCTTTTTGCTTCAAAATGTGGTGTTTTTTTTTTTAACCTACTTTGTTGGCAATTTTAAGCAGTGTTAATTCAAATGAGTAGAATTCCTGTTGTCTTTTTTCAACATTCTAAGTTATGAAATTATATAGGTGAGGCCATGTTTGACTGTTGGGGCACAGGACTTAGAATTAACACATGTGAGAGACTTATCTTGAATTACGCCTTTTTCAGGAAAGAACTGGGACTAAGTAGATGCAGAATCTGCATTTCATTGTGTTCTAGCCACTGATGTTTTACACTGAGTAGGTAAAAGGTTGTGTCACACTGTCCGTCTGCTTTGCCAGGGTACTTTGTTCTGGTGTTCACTCTGGCTATTGAAAACCTGGCACTGAAGGCACGTTCTGCCTGCACGCACTGACAGAAGGCTAATTTTATAGACTATTTTAATACTGTGTCTTTTCGAGGGGAGACAAAAAGCTAAAGGAGAATGCGTCACACAATATACCCTTCTTACCATTTGAAATACCTCTAGAAGAACTAATATGTAACTGATCAGCAAAGACTTTCTCTTCGGTACAACAAGATATAGAAATACTTTTTGTTCTTCTGCTTCTTTACACAAGAAGTTTTCCTCTTCCCCCATTTAAGAATTAATGGCTGATTGTGTTTCTATGATCACCTCTGTTCCATGGCTTGGGTTCTTCTACCTTCTGTGATGTTAAAGTCTCTTTTCAGCATCTTTCGTACGTTAGTCAGTGTAGGAAGAATTGAAGGAAGATTGGAGAAGGAAGGTGAGGGAGTAAAAGTAGGAAGAATCAAGGGAATGTGCAGACATCAGATTTTTCCCCTATAACTAATAAAATAAGAGGGAGGATCTGCATTTGCTTTCTGTGAAATCTATGCATTACCAAAATGTATGGGGTTTGTATTTCCATGCTGTCTTCAGTTCTAGTCTGATCATTTGTGGATGGTATTGTATAATGAAACACAAACTGATGCCGTAAAACTCACTTAATATAGATACACTTTGTGTTTTATTTGTCCAGATCTGAAGGTTACTAGCTTTTCAAATTAAATATATTTTCTGCTGTGATTTTTTTCTTTCGTTTTAAACAAAAATCTTGCAGCCTACAAAGTAGAACTAAGACATCTCTGTTTTGCTTTTTCTGATTTGTTACGCTTTTTGTAACAATTTAGCCTGCATGTAAACAAAGACAGATTCCACTCAGATGCCAGAATCAGCTCAGTGTTCCTTGTAGTGTTTTAATAATAGTTTCAACAGCGGTGCCTTTTTATCCCTCCAAGTTGTCTTTGCCACTGCTGTGTTCATAAAGGGGGGATGGGGGGAAGCTTTAGGAAGAGAATGAAAGCCAGAGACAGCAATGAGAACGAGAGCAGTCATTCTGCAAGGCTTAGAATTAGCTACTGGAATTTTCTTCATACTTTATTTGTCTTTAGGACTGTTACAGCTTGGAGAGTGTAATAAAGACTGGGATTTATTTTTTTCTGTTTGCAAAATCTGAATTATATCTGGGTTCTGTAGATCCTGATAAGCTCTAAAAGAAGGGAAATAAATTGCTGCATCACTTGTTCTACATAATGGACTAGTTAGAAATAAACCTGTCTTTGGACCTCTTAATAAACTGGAGCAGGAATCTGTACTTGCAAAACAAAATGAGAACTGCTATTAGAAAATTCATGGAGTGGTTGTGGGTTTCTTTTGTGCCCGAGGAGAGAGAAGACAGGTAAGAAGTACAATCCTGTGCACCTCTCCTATCCCTCCCCCAGAACCTTCTGCAGGGATTTAAGAAATCGTTGTCATAATGAATTAATTGGTGAACATTTGAGGGAAGAGGAGTGGGTGGCTTGACTGCCAGTTTCTAGCCTTTTGTGTTCACTGGGCTGGCAGAAGGACCTAGAAGTGTTTAAGCACTTAAGATTATGTAAATGCAAAACATTTTAATTCTTTGCATATATATATATATATATATATTAAGCAAAAGAAATGTGTGTTGCCTCATTCTTTTCACCAGTCAAATGTTTCCTAGGAGAGGCCTTAGCCTTTGGAAGATGAAGGATATGCTGAGCAACATGATGCACCTTTATGACTAAGACACAACGATGCATCTGGTAGATAGAACAGGCTTTTTTCTTCTCTTGGAATAAAGGTTCAGCAGTGCTTTCACTATCTGTGAATAAGAGTTACCAGCCCTTCTTTGCTTTGGTGTGGCAGGAACGATGTTCCCAAGCACCTTATTTGCTCTGTGTTCCCAATATATATGGAGAGAAAAGTTGTGCTTTACTCCTATCCATCCATCCATCCATCCATCCATCCATCCATCCTCACACCCAGTGCTACCCCTGGTGGCACCACAGACCCTGCCATCTAGCAAGAGTGGAGACTTCCATAAAGCTCACACCCTGCACACACTGTTACTTATGCTGTTATCTTGGCAAATCTTAACAAATTCTTTCTGCTGCTCTATAACATAATTTCTCAAATGTACCTCAGAAATACATCATTATTCAGGAATGCCTCAGGTTTGACATTCAAAATTAAGAGCTGAATCACACGTAATTTTTCATATGGTTTGGTTTCAATGGTTCATGCAAGATGCTTGACTCAATTAAATAGGGAATTAAATCATAATTAGTTCAGAGTTAAGGGAATAAAGCTTATATTGTATGTGGCACCTAGGAGCTTCAAAATGAGCAGAGTTTCTTTTCAGATACAAGGAAAATGAAAGGAAGACAAACAGCTTTCCTTTGGTTTTGTTTTTGAGACACAAGTAGATAGAAAGAAGCAGCCATAATACAGGCACTGCTGTGGTTCTGTTTCTTCTTAAAAGCTTAGGTATCGTGCCTGTTATTTTGAAGAATTTAATTTGATTGTTTTTTAAGAGGCTTATATCTGAACTACTCTCAGTTTTATTAGGTCCCAGTAGTTTGTGATATTGATCTTTTAAGTAAATACTAAGTGACTCAAATGGAACCTTTCCAAAGCCTAACTCACAACTACTTTTTTATTTCCTGAAGATAAGTGTTTATCTTAGATTTTCAGTACATTGAAAGGGTGGTCTGTAATTTAGTATGGCCCTCATCTGGTGACCAGTGAAAGTCTAAATGTGATGAGCTAATCCCCTGTGCAACGGTGCAGAGTCAGTGTATGGGAATTAGTTATGGAAAGACTTATTCCAGGTTCTCTGGATGCATCTTTCTACATTGAAAATTCTTATCAGCTTGCTGAAGAAAGAAATTGTTCAATGAAAATGAGATTTGGCTTTATTTGTTACTTAAAAGTGTATCAATGGTGACTTCAGTGTTGGTTCTAAGTGTAAAAGTTCCAAAATAGTGGCTTTTAAAAAACAAAAACAAAAACTTTTTCATTGTTACAAAGGATTTAAGTTCTTATTTTTAAGATATTTGCTACAGCATATCTGGTTTTCACCATGGTTTTAAGCAATTCAGTTCTGGACTGGGAAACATAGATTTGATTGACTATTCAGACATGTGTAAGTCTGTTTCCTCATGTGTAATAGCGGGCACGCTGATCCTCCCTTCTTAAATACAGACATTAATCCACCGATTAAGCAGAAGCTTTCACATTATCTATGCTAATGCACAAGCAGATTGCTCCATGTAGAAAGCCATGGCTGGCTCCAAAGCACCTGAGGACCTGCTGGAGAATAGTGGGGGACAAAACTGTGATAGTTTGAAGCCCAAGTAAGTGGGTGAGTGGGATGCTGAGCTCTGCAGCTTTCCCCAGCTCAGGGCTCTGCACCGGACTCCGTTGCACACCATGCAGTTCGCTTCTTGCAATAAGCAAAAGGACATCAGTGTGTTTTAAAACTTCAAGTTACGCCTATTACTTTGGAGAAAGTAAGAAAACCCTGAGGAAACAAATTATAGTCACTGGGTATCTTTAATTTTTGTCCACTGTGTTGCAGATGGAAGGTGTTTATTTCTGTGTCCTCTTTGGAACAGCTCCATTAGCAACTAAATAATTTGCTTTTCATGTGTTTACTAGTCAGAATACCACTGTGCTCTTTAAACTGTCACTAACTGGAACAGGCTAAGAATATAATTGTGGTGGGCTGATGGAATACAAAGTGAGAAAAGTTTTCCTAGAATAAAGTGTTCTTATCCATCTCTCTGGTCTTTGAATGTAATAATGTGATAAATGTATTGTGTGAAAATCTTATATTAAGGAAGAAAAAGAATATTCCAAGAAAAATCCTCTTGCCTCTGATTATTGAAGAGATTTGTGATACCTGTATTGATCTCCATCTCAAAAGCAAAACAGATATTTTCTGCTGGATTTCTTGCAAAATCAATACTAACAATTTTCAGAGAAGGAATACGAATCAGATGGGAATTTTTTGCATGCCCTGACTTGACATTGGTTTTCTAGTTATTGTTATTTACACCAGCCTTGGAAAGATTAAAAAATGGATGTGTATTGTCACAGATAGTCTTTTCTCTCTATTAGAAGCCATACATTATTTTAATTTTTTCCCTCTGGTCTCCTTTCTCTCCATTGTTTGAGGATAGTGGATCTCTTCGCATACATTTAGAAATGAGGTTTGAAAGCTTTTGGTAAATGCCGTGAAGGGAGGAGTGAAATTACCAACCACAGTTTATGATTAGATGGGATGCTTTTCCCATGTGGTGAGCAGGTTTCATTCTATCCTAAGCATCCTTCTCTCTGAAATAGCTTTTTGAATGGAGAAGCTTCACACAACATCCAGGATGCTAAAGAACTGAGAGGAACATCAAAAAGGTTTATAAATACATCAGCACCTTTCCTTACCAGAAGAGCTGTGACCACTGGCCCTGCCAAAAAATCTTGTTATTGGATTTGATTGAAGCTACTTATATTGTGCAGAGGGAGGAGGGACCGATGCAAACCTTTCTACAAGGTCTTCAAGAGGGCAATGATGAACAATTCTGGAAACTGGCACGTGTTGTATTATAAAATCACATGTTCCTTGCTTGCAGTTGTGACTTGCAGAGGAAAACACAGATGTGTGCTTTTACATGCTTGGACCTGTACAGCTTTTGACCTCCTTTATGATCAGAATGCAGAAACTTGCCTCCCAGATCACAACTGTTGGAACTTTTTGAATTACAGTAAATTACACTGCCTTTATCATTTTGAAGTATGTTCTTTGCCACTAAACATCTTAAAGGTTATTCTGTCTTAAAATCAATAATTTTCCTTTTTATGATGGTCTGTTACTGACTGTATGACTTCTGGTATTGTCTCTTGGTTTTCATCAGAGGATCAAAGGAAGAAAAAGCCATCTAGTGCTGGTATTTAGTATAGTTTAATATCATCATCAAACAGAATTATTCATTTTTCTTTGAGAAACTTTTTTCTCTGGTGAATTCACCAACTATTTTTTGTCCATGCCAGTAGATTGTACTGTCTGTAATGTTTTGACTTGGTTTGAAAGGAAAGGAGTCTGTGTTTTAAGTCATGGCATCACCACAAGTTGTTGTAATGTGGCCTAGGATTGCATTGTTGCTACAAATCTGTATTGTACTGTCTACTGAAAAGTTGCTCCTGTTGTTTGGTGGTGGAAAAGATATAATAATAATAATAATAATGATTTTTTTCTTTAGAGAGTATAATGAGAGCTTCCAAACTTTGATGCCTGAATTAAGGTTTCTAGGTTGAGGTTTATCAAATGAGCTTCAGAGATCGAATACCTGACTTCCCTTGGATTTCAGTAGCTATGTCAAGCTGCACTGCAAATCTCAGCAGTAGTTAAATTTGGACACACACGTGAGTGGTAGGAATATTGATCACATCGAGAAATCATTCATTACTGTAAAACTGGCTTAATATCTGTAAAGGTGTTTGAAGACGCCAAACAATATTTAGTAATGTTTGCTATATGGCTGAAATAAAATAATACTGATTTTGAATTGCTGACTATATTTTTCCTCATTCAAGAGTCCTAAAAGGACTTGGAAAATCTTAAATGTATGTTTCAAGAAGCGTTTTCCTGTCCAGGTTAATGTCAGTTGGCTGAACAAATGATAAAGCTAGAAATTTGTTGGTCTTTTCTATCAATGTTGACTTTTATTAATAATGAGAATAATCTATGGTTGTGGATTTAATTGATAATCTGTATGCACCAAAGACATATACAAAAGTAGCTGGTTTTACGCTGCAGAGATTTATGGGCATTCTGGTGGTTCTGATGAAAAATTACAAATGCCCGTGAAATAAGTCAGCTCTGCCGAGTTACTTATATAGAAATAATCTTCCAACCAGCCATAGGCAGTTCATTAGGCGTGAAAGTGCGAGAAAGGGTAAGGCAAAAAAAGGATAATTGTGGCATTTGTTAGTAACGTATCTGGTCTTGAGAGGCTGTGCAGATGGATATGCAGATGTGTGAAGACAGAAGATGATCTTTTGATCATCTGGATTAATCTCCAGAGTAGTTGGTGATTGCCAGCAGGGGTGAGAAGTTGCCCCAAGCCTGGCCCTTGAACACCATGGCTGACAGCAGAATGAAGTGAATAGCCACTTCTTTGTTGTACTGCATGGCCAATGAGATCTGTGTTAATCACCATTTATACTTAGAAATATTTGAGAAATACATATTTACTCATCTTTTCACTTTGTGAACTGGTTATTTCTGTATATGATGTACTGTTCAGGCAGAAAGTGGTTTAGTTATCAATTCCTATTGAAACTGCTTGAGTCTGGTTAACTAACCTGATGTGTTGCAGGTTTTTGATGAAAACCAAGTAGTTAAATATTTGCCATGGTATTTAAAGTACCTTGCTTTAGGGATCTCTTTGTACGAATCATTATTGTAGAAACCCCCAAACAGATCATTTTCATGCTAATGTATATGGTACGTATTTATGAAACAAACAGAAATTAATATTGCTCTCTCTTTATATACTGTGGGGAAAACCAATTTTTATTCTAGCAGTCAAATGCATGATCTACTCTTAGTTACCATTTTAGTGAAATTACAGAAAGCAGTGATTCATATGATGGTTGCTCCAGGCTTCTCATCCATCCACTTTCATAGATTGTTTTTCACAATCTAATCAGCATTCAAAGGTAGTATAGATCACAAAATATATTCTGAAGATACCTTACAATAACTAATGCTGTTCTTTCCTTCTCTGTGGAACAGCAATTGGGTATCAGGGCACTGTTCAGAGGGGAAGTGTGTGAGAGAAACCAAATAAACTCACCTCTCTTTTGGTTTCATCCATGCTCTTTACCTTGCTTGATAAGACTGTAAATTCCTTAGAAAAGATTCTTCTAATATATAAGCATATTTATATAATATCAAGTGTGATGCAGGTCTGATCTCTGAGGCATCTATAGCTAGGAAGAGACAGTTATGCTATTTCTTGATCAACACTTCTAATTTTTAATGCAGTTACTATGTTCCTATTTCTCACTTCTCTTTTAGTGCTTGTTGGTACCAACAGGTACCAACAGGTACCAATACAGGTCTCTGTCCTGTATAAATAGTGTTTGCTGCTGCAGTTTTGGTGCTTTTTGTGGGGTTTGTTTGTTTGGGGGTTCTTTGTTTGTTTTTTTAGTCTTTTTAAACATAGCAAGTTTCAGTATTGTAATGTTTTTGAAATTCACTATGGACTAGTAGAAAGTCAATTTCATGAAGAGTAGTAGGTTCAGAAACCATTCTGTTAGATACTGTGTGATTATTTGAGGTGGATACCACCATACGAGAGCTTTTGAAAGTATTTACCCAAAGCTGGGGTCCAATAGTCAAATATAATGCCTAAATGGAAGTGAAAACTGATAGTTTGCTTCTGCCTATGGTTAAATCTGTATTAAAAAGTGCTCATTTGACTTCAGTAGGGCTACTCCCATATTTGTAATATTAAGCACAATGGAAGTGTCATCAGGTCAATCTTCCATGATATCTTTAAAGAATAATAGCTCAGAGGCTTGACTTTACCAGCGTGTGCTCTGCATACAATTCAAGATATTTATGGACATAGTTAAAGCTAAGATTATGTTGTTTTAAAAATGTACAGAATTAAAGATACTTTGGGTTTTCTCTGGTTTCTCGCAAAGTCAAAAGAGAAAGTTCTGTAGGAAACAAAGCGTCACACGCTTGATTACCAGATAGCTGCCACTAATTGTGTTTCTAGGATTACGTTGCACAGTCTGTACAAACACCGGTCCTTATGGAGTAGTGAATCAAGTTTTGATACCAGCTCTTTAGAACAGAGACCCATAACTTTTGGTTACCAGTTTGTAGTCATGCTGCATGGGAGTCAGATCCTTGCTGTGCCTAAACATGTTTATCATGGGTAATGCAGCTGCACTCTTTGCTTTTGAGTGAGGGACATGAATTTGGTGAACATTTCCAAAATGGGAAAAGTCCATTTCCTGATTAAGCCATTATAGTACTATCAAATGCAAATACTATTAAGAACTAAGTGTGGAAATACTCAGAATGTTCCATGGAAGAAAATGTACTCAAAGGAGGAATTGAATTATCCAAGGTAAAATGGTGTCTGAGAAGTGAAAAATGGGATTTTTGTGCATTCCTAAAATGACATCACAATGGCTTATGTGACCAAATGTTTTAAATGCATTTAATAAATTTGATACCTAATGTTTTATTTTTCTCCAATAGGGAATGTTTTAAAGACATTTTAAATATCTCCCTCCTTCCCCCATCAAAGTCTTGACTATCTGATCATGTTTAAATGTAATCAGGATGTACATGAAAACTACTTATTTTAGAAAAATCTTGTCCCTGGGTTATAGTTATCTTCAACTGATATATTAGGTATATAACTGTGACTTACATAAAGTCAATAATTTATATGGAATGGATCCTCATCCTTACTCCACTGAAGCACTGAATGTAGGCTGTTAAGCTGAGATGAATGACTACTGACATCACCTACGTTCCTGCGTAGAGAGCGGGTTTTTGTCACCATCTGTTGTTGTATGAATCATGTTTTCCTTCTGATTTTATGGGAGAAAAAACTAACAGGAAAGAGAAAATGAGGAAAAAAAAAAGGAAACTGTTGGCTATTATGTTCTGCTAAGAGGATTCGTCTAGTTAGGAAAGGAGTACTGCTTGCCTTGGCCTCTTTCACTGTTGCTTAAGCACAGCTAGCTAATTTGCACCAGCTTGGGAAAAAGTGAGAGTAGTGATTATCCTAGTGCAGAAGCACAGGATGGTTGAGTTTGAAAGGGACTTCTGCAGGTCATCTGGTCCAATTCCCTGCTCAAGCAGGGCCACCTAGAGCCCATTGCCCAAGACCACGTCCAGATGATTTCTGTTTGTATATGTAGAGACCAGATTTCAGACATATTTGGGTATCTAAATAACAGATCCCAGCCCATGTGACTTGAAAGAACAAGCTTCTCTGAAAGTTGCAGAAATCTTGTGTTTGCTTCCGTCATTTGAAGTGCCCTGGGGGGGCAGCTTTGATTACAGTTATATAGTAAGGAATGGGATTTATACACTGAATCTGAGTTCAGCAGCTCACTGAAGATGAATTTCCTCTTCCGTTAAGTAAAACTCTTCTTTTTTTCAGTGTAACTACATGTTTATCCTTTGTGTTCATGATGTGAAGTGTTTGTGGGTTGGGGCTTCTTGTTAAATGAAATCTATTTTTATTGCAACAAATGGAAACCTTAGCAAATTCAACCAAACTGCTTTCTAGCGACTGGGAGGGGGCAGAATTACATGCAAGTAACACCCACAAACCAGTAGTCTTTGCAAACTGGCATAATCACAATTTACTTTCTCAGATAGATCGAGCTCTTATCTGTCCTGCCTTTCCCAGAACAGATATGTAGGTGGGTGAATGAAGTAATGTTCTAGAAAGCATTGCTTATAAAATAAATTCTCTACATAACCTGAAGGACAAGCTGTTAGCTCATATACAGGTTATTTTTGGCTTTGAACAAATAACGTCAGAAGGAATCAACAGTATTAATCATTAAGGAAAGACAGGTTTTTAGCAGAAAGCTAAAGCAAACAACTGGCACTATTATTGCTCATTAACTGTCTTTGGATCTTAGGCAATTATCAGTAGATGCATATGGAATGACTACTGTCTAAATACAACAGCAATTAAATCCCATTAGGAGAACTTCAGAAATCGTTAACCTGAGCAGAAGGCAGTCCAGCAACACTGGCTTTCTATTCTGTTATCAGGAATTGCTGCAAGGGGCAGAATGGCCAGAATGTGATATAGCAAACCTGCAGAAGCTACTTAGAGCTAAAACTTCAGAAATGTGAAGCCATTGCATGTTCTAGGCAGCGATGTAGGTATATCACCTCTGCGTTAACACTCCCTTTCTTTCGTTTTAATCTTTACTATTCTGCTTTTGAGACCATACCTTGCAGGGGACTTATCCAATGGTATTTTCAGAAAGCTCCCTGTTCACAGTGCTTTGGGACAGATGTTGAAAAGTTGGCAAGGTAGTGAGAGAACCTGTATGTTCTGAGCTGTGTAAGATACCCTGCAGATCATTTGAAACATCTACCTCTTGCTTTAGTGCTTGGTCTGTGAGTGCCAGGATGGAGAGCGAGGTATATGACATTATACGGTTTTTATTCCTTTCCTTCTCAGCTTCACAGCATCCACTGAGTCTGGTATCTCCGTAAAGCGAGGGACGGAGACGGCAAACGTTTCTAGATTTAGAAATTTCCATATACAGAGAAGAATTTCTAGAAAACTATTGGCATGCTTATTTTCCCATTACAGGAAGGTGGCATCAGCTGGACCCACATCACACATTCATCTTTATACACGTCTGGAGGAAAAAAAATTACATTAATATGCTCAAATCATTTTGATGTTGTCATATGTCAGATCATGAGACATTATTACAAATGTTAGTGAAATGACCTTTCCTCTGACAAATGTCACAACCTTCAACATTTAATGGTTTTGGAGGGAGCTCATGTCCAGCTAGTCATTTTTACATAGTCAGGAATAGGGAGAAAGTGCATTGTTTTTATCTGCTTTGTCTATCGCATCATATGAGCTAGTTAAAGAACAAGTTAATTACTAAAATAGCCTACAATTTGTGCTCAGATTATGGACTTATTGCAGTATATTTCTTATTAATGATGTTACTTTTGGTGCTGATAATAGATATGAGTAACCTTCATAAATCACGTTTGGACAACTTACTTTGCATTGAAGTAAAGAGGTTAAAACGCCAGCTTTGAATCTGATCTATTCATATCACACTCCTCAAAATCAGCAAAATCTACCATTGACATGAATAGTCTTTGGATCAAGCCTAAATGTAATTGAGGAGTATATCTTAATTATTCATCATTTTCTTAGCAATGACTCACCTCTTCCTCTAATAATTTTTTTTGGCTATACACATATAGGTCATACCTATTTGTTTTCACATGCAATATTTTTGTTTTAACATTACAGTAGGACCCAGCTTACAAGAAATTGTTGATTCAATTTAAAATAAGTCCTTAATGACAAATCATGAGACTTGTTTATCTTTAATTTTGGCATAATATGTGCTTCCATTAATGCTCCATGGATGATAACGCGAATATGGATTTATAGAAGAAATTTCTTGTAAGTAATCAAGGGAGAATGAAAATTACTTTGGCTGATGTGTTCTATGTATTAAGCCGCCCCTTGTGTCCAGCCCAGCTCTCTCGCCTATTAAAGATAATATTTTTCCAACTTTCAGTGATGAAAAGAAGAAAGGTCTGCAGCATACAGACTTCAGAAACAGGGAGCGTTTTGGCATACTTATTAACACGCTTTGTTTTGCAGATAATGAGAACATTGCAAGCTGTTTGGGTCTTTTGTCTAAAAATTCCCACCAGAGGCTCTTGTAAGCCGCCATGGTTTTCAGCGCCTGATTCCTGCGGAGCCTCAGTCTGATTTAGTTGCTGTTGTCAGCTGTTTCTTGTGCCTGTTGGTGCCTGTTTTGCTATCAGTGGGCACCTCGCCAAAGCTCGGAGAAATTCACAGGCTTTAGGTGTCCTTTCCTTCACTCTCCTCTTAGCAGTTGCAATTTTGCTCAGCTTCTCCTCGAAGAGAGCTGTCATTTTGAAGCACATCACATGATGACATAGATTAGCTTGCATTGCCCCATCCTGGCTAGAAGTGAGATCAAACTAATGACTGACATATGGAACCAGAATGCACAACCCCAGCGGATGAGGTGGATCAGATCTTGCTGTCCCTTGAAATTTTGAACAAGCCAATAACCAGCAGTAATTGAGGTTTTTAAATGAATGTTCCACTGAACATTACAGACTAGAATAGCAAATTTTCTTCTTTGTATTTCTTAGTGGTATCACAAATTTCTTTAAGATTCTCCATTTCTCAAACTTGCAGCTTTTTTCTAAAAGCACATGCATAGCGAGACAACAGATTTAATGCATGGATGTCACAATCACAGTGGCTATCCTTCAAATCAAAAGAAAAGAGTTGAAAATCACTTGGGCATGCTTAACAAACAAATGGAAAGTGGTGCTGTCTCAGCAGAAGAATCCACATCACACAATGCAGACTGAGAGCAAACTTTCAAATTTTGGAGCATCTTTGCTCTGGAGGATCAGGAAAGGACTGCAGGCCACTAATGAGGAAAGCCCCAGTTTTGACATGGAAACTGCCCTATCTTTATACTAAACAGCTGAGAACCAACCTTTCCTGGAATAGTATCTGGGAACCCATTTAAAAGTATGTTAGATTTGTTTTTAGAATCTTGAGTGTGGATATTCTGGAATCTCTGTGTTACTAGAACAGAGTTGTACCACTTTTATCTGGCTCTTCAGCTTAGATGCTTTTGCAACCTGCATCACTTGAAGACTCTCATCTGGAAGAGACCTCTGGTATCTTGAAGGTTGCAATAGGTGGTAACTTGATAAAATACAGAAACAGAACTTTGAGAACCTGGTGCCTGGTGAGTGCTCCGATCAAAGTGCTTCACAGTCCTGCTCAGTTTCTGGTACAGTGAGCCTTAAAATCTTTTCTATAGAGTGGAACAGCATCCATGTTAACAATATGACAAGGTCGACTAGTGGGGTGAAAGAAAAATAGTGCAGCAGCATCATTGCTACTGTTAAATTGTTCCCAAAGATAGCATTTTTTTTTTCTCAGATTGTTAAGGTGAGTGAATATGATCATTTTGGAAGGCACTGGAGAATGAGAGGATGTCTCCTTACAACCTGAAGGATTGAAGCATTCTTAAGGATCTTTAAGTGTTACAAGGAGATGAAATAAAACATGATCCTCAGTTCACATCATCACTCATTAGCCAGGCAATTGGCCACTCAGGCTGTGCAGGCAAGGTACATGAAATCCAGGTTTTCCACAGGGAATGGTGATGAAGGTTCCAGCACATGGACTAGCTCAAAAGCAGATGATGTGGCAGCCAGCAGGTAGTATCTAAGTCTCCTTTTGAATTGAGCCCCAAACTTATATAAACCCTCAAAACTTTCGGGTGGTTTGTTTGTTTTTTTTACTGTTTCCTGTATTTGAAGTAGCGCCATTCATTTTGATACCATAAAGCAGTGGCCAATGAATAAGAAAACATCAGTCCAATTAAATCACTTGATTGCCAGAAGATTTTCAGAGGCAGTTTTTCATGCATGGTGCAGGTAACAAGTGTATTCTTCTCTGAGAATGTGCATCACGGAACTCCTCAGCCACAGCAAGATAAAGCAGTGCTTTTGAACATTGCTTCTGTCCCTCTGATCTCAATGTGAGGTCTAGCTCAGTCTCAGATCTGTATTTTGTTTCTGTGCTCAATTTCCTCTCTGCGTACAATTTGTTTTGTTTTATGTAATAATTGTCTCCACCACCAATGGTATCATTTAGAAATGTTCTTTTATTTTTTTTTCTTTTTTAATTGGGAAGGCATATCTTTGTAAGAATCCTTATTTCCTTTATAGAGAGATTTTATCCTGTACAGATGAGGATTTTGGAAAAACAGAGGTTGTTATTTATGCAAAGCTATGTAGTTGGCAGTAGCAGACTTGAAAATCCTACCAATACATAGAGTCTTTCTGCCTCTTGCTTTAACAAACCGGTTCCACAGTAGAGATCTGTCCTTTACTAGGATTGTAACAGATACAAAAGATACCACCTAGTGCTCTAATCACCACACTGGAAAAGCAAGCAGGGCACAATCTGTAGGAACATGAAAGCAGGTCAGCTTTGAATACAAATAGAGCATCCAAACTATAATTTGAGGAAGAAATACCTGTATTAAAAGCATCTGTTACAGACTTTTCACCGAACAAGTATAATTGCTGTTTTCCAGTGCTAATAAAAGTTTAGAAGAAGTTTCTCTTCCCCAGCTCTGTCAGTCTCATAACAAATACTACATCTGTCTCTGAACTTTGCCTTGCTTTAAGAAAACAACAGTTTACATCTAAGGTTGAAACACAGTCCTTCAAACATGCATTGTGATTTACTTCGCTCATTACCTAACTAATAGTGCGAATTAATGACACTGCTTTTAATATAGAGTGGATTAACACTGAATTAGTTATATTAATGAGCTCAAGACCAGTAGAAAGACATTTATTTTCTTGTAGGACTGCAAAACAAAACTGTTATTTAGGAAATTATCTTTGACAAAAGTCAATCAAAGACAATGAGCGTTTGTATTAGGTTTCATGTGCAGATTGCCGTTGTGATTTACGCCACCGAAATTACATCTGGAAGATCACTCAACAGCCCTAAAAGCTACGCTCTTTAAAAGTACGGTAGGTAACAAGACCTCTCATCTGTTTGTTTGATTTAAAGGTATTTAGGAAATCTTTCCAGCCACAGAGTAGCATATTGATAGAACTAACCTGTGTGGGGAGAGAGCTGGTGAGACCGCACTGGTTTTTACCAGTGGAGCTCATGGTTAGCAAATGGTGTTTCTTGAGCCTTTAAGCATTATTCAAAACCTGCTTCATAGTAAGATACTGTCATGGGATTTGTGTTTCCAGCTATATATTTTGAATATATAGTTTTAGTCTTGTTTACGCTGACAAACTTCACTTTTGAAGGCTGGCAGTGACTACAGATGGAGGAAAATCCACTTATTTACATTCCCTTAAAAAGTGCAGTAAAGAATGGGGTTTCACTGCATGATGCAAAGACAGAGCAAATCCATTTCAGTCAATATTCTTCATCCTTAAAAAGGATTTTTCAAGTATAATCATAGCCTAATAATCTTTAGTATCTGTAGTGAAGCAGTGATATACATGAAAAAACAGGATATGTTGTTTGGGAAGAGTATGTCAAGAAACAATAGGGGAACAGGAAGGGAGGAGAAGCAGCAGGAGTTTTATACGAGAAATCTGAAATTACTTAATGGAGACTAAAGCAGTGAGAAAATGGAAAAATAAACAGCAAACCAGCTAAAGATTTTGAAGAGAAATTTTCATAAGGCCTTATTAGGTGTGCTGTCAAATTTACATTGAGTAATTACATTACAGAAGAGAAAGATGTTTTAATCTTAAAATTTCTGATTATTTTATGTGCTTTTTTGTAGTCAGATCATTTTTATACGTACTTATAGCATGTAATTAACTAGAACCCAGGCCAAAGACATGAATTTTCCAAAGTGAGAGGCTCAACCTTCTCAATGTCCATGGGCATTAGGTCAGACTTTTACTCTAAAGTGGGTAATTCTCTGACCTGTGGTGGTCAGAAAGTGCTCTGCAAGAAAGGCTGTCTAAGGACATGCAGTTTGTTATGAGGGACAGCATTTTGTGTAAACCCAGGTAAAATTTTTGGAGAGAGGAATCATAGAATCATAGATTAATTTGGGTTGGAAGGGACCTTCTCAGGGCATGTAGTCCAACCCTCCTGCAGTGAGCAGGGACAATGGAGAAGAGAGGAGGAAAAAGCATCCCATGTAAGGAACATGTCCCCAAAAGTTTCTCTATGTATTAGGGCTGATCTGTTCATTGCTTCCCTCCCTACCCCATCTTCTCTAACCCTACCAGCTCACCAAATAAAAGATAGTGTCTCTCCATACAAACTGTCCCATGTACTCTTAGATCATCTTCACCTTAATACAGTTAAGATCACGTAATGTTCATCTGGTCAGCAAACCAAGATATTGCTTTCCTTAAGCATAGTTGAGGTTTGCCAAGAAGGACGTGCAGAAGTTATTTTTTTCCCCTGCCTTAAGTATTTTTGAGATGGAAACATCCCATAATTTGAAAGAAGAGTCTTATCTTTTTTCTTCCTTTTTTTTTCCTCTTATGTTCGTTAATTCACAATCCTTTCCAATAACATAACAGCACTGAAAAACACGCCTCAACCAAGTCTTATTAGAATGTGTTGCTTCTGAACCCTTTCGCCTGTTCTCAGTTTTCTTTTAAGTTCACCTGAAAGGCACAAGCAAACACCTTCAATTTTAGTATTTTTCTCTCTTGATCTCTGTGGATGAGGGAACTGTTCTTCTCAGTTGGTGACTGCAGAAAACTGTCACAGTAAGTTCAGACAAAACATGCTTATGTATCATTTTTGTTTCTTTGGCTCCAACTGCAATCAGCTTTGAACATCATATTAGAATGAAGTATCATTTAATGGAATCAAAGTCAGATATTTACATAACTTTCTAGCAGTAAAGAAAATACAAGATACCTCCAGGAGGTTGAGCATTTTTCTCACTCTATCTTAACTGTGTGGCAAGAGAAATAATAACTGATGTATAAATGTATACATATTTAAGTTGCTCCCAATGTTTTAGAGAAGATACATTAAGTTTCGTTTTCTTGGGATCTGTAGTATCTGTAGATTTCAAAAGATCAGAGAGACACTGTGAAGATCACTGTGAGCACAGTGTGAAGTTATGTGGTGTACGGTCTAGGAAGATGGGTCTTCATAGCTCCCATTTTAGAGGCTAAATCTTTCCTGACCTTCCTTTAATGATTATGAGGTTATTGTGCACATTTACATTATGTCAAAAGCTCAAATACAATTTAAAAAGGACATCTGCAGAGAAATATAGGGCTTTTGGTAATGGCACTTGTTTATTTTCCATTGAAAGGACATTGATGCATTAACACAGTGAAAGTCATATCGAGTAGGCAGAGAGAGCAAGTCAGCAGTTGTAGTGCGGTGTGTTCTCCTTGGTTTCCATATAAACAAGTTTTTCAGGATTGGCAACAGGTTTCCATTTTGTTTTCTGTTTTATAGCATGAGGCTTATCTGGCCTCCATCCCCCTCTGTGAAGAGCAGACAAAAATCTCCCCAAGCTCTGACTTAGCAGCGGGTCTCCCCAGGCTGTAGGGAGGCCTGCGCGGTGCTAGATAAGAAAAGAGTGTACTTCAAACAGCTCGCCGTTAATCAGCCAGCAAGGCTTCAAGCTCAGTGTTAGAGCAAAGGAATGCAGTTCAGAGGCTCGCTTACATGAAATGAAATTAAACGAGACAGACTCACTTAATTCTTGCTTTTAAAAAGCTCTTGAAGTGCTGTTTTAAACTAGTTACTTTGTGATGCCACTGAGCGAGGCAGTTAATCTGGCTCATCGGAGAGGGAAAGCGGCAGACCCTGTGGGATTCTTTTACAGAATTGCCGGGCTGGCCTTTGAAACAGTTTCCTTATGTCTTATTCATACCTTTTCAGCGTAAGATATTTTATCATCTATTATCTTTAACTGGAATACTCAGCTCCTCCTTTCGCATCACTGTTACAGCAATCCTTGTAAGGAATGTAGGTGGGAGCTCAACTGCTAGATGAGGCAACACAAGGTCTTACCTTTGCACCCAAGATCTACACTTGTGTGATTCAAGGGCAATCTTAGCTTGTGACTTTAAGGGCAGTGAAGGAGCTGATAGCAAAACTTGACTTTGTAATACGCTCAGTATAGAAAGCTGAGCAAAAATTAATCCTTCATCTATTCTTCTCATTTTACAAGTTTTGAAAATTAGAAAAAAGTCAATATAAAGTCTGTGGTATACTCACAATAACACAAGTTTTTTGAAAATCACATAGATGGCAAGTAACAAGTAGAGTCTAAAGTCTAAACAGAATGGGCCTAAGAGAATCCTGTAGTTATAGAAACAATTCCGAAATTGTTCCATATTAAGGATCTCTTTCCTAATTAAGTGATTAGCCAATCAGAGCAATCAATTTATGCTAATGATAGGGCTAATAGTGAATTCCCAATTGGGGTTTAAATCCATGGCTGTAAGCTCAGAAGCATCTGTTCTAATGATTAAACCATTTGCTCTGTATATATCTGATAGTAGCTCCATTAGCTAGACCAATGATAACTCTAGCTCTTTCACCTTAGGCAGAAAGTAAAGCATTGGAGAAAAAAATCTTGTGGTGACAAACTCTTAGTAGGTATATATTGTTGTCATTGCGCTCTTTGAACTATGCTGCAGCAAAAGCAGATCTGTAGTACTTAGAACTGTGTCCTTTGCTCCAGCAGAAACAAAGGTCACCCCCCCAAACCATGGAAGACTCATGTGGAACATTGGAGCCTTTCTGGAGCTCATGTGTATACTTGCCACTAATGTATTTGCATTTATGAAATAATAGCCTTAAATACAAATAGGCAGGGGATTTGTGGAGATAGAAAGGTCAGTAGGATGTGACAAACCTGGTGAGGGGCCTGGAGCACAAGTCTGATGAGCAGTGGCTGAGGAAACTGAGGCTAATTAACGTTCATTGCTAAATAAACATTTAAAAGTTTGCTACATACATAGCCTGGAGAACATGAAGCTGAGGGGAGACCTTATTGCTGGAGATTGAAGTATGGAGGGTGTTGGTCTCTTCTCCCAAGTAGCAACTGATGGGACAAGAGGAAATGGCCTCAAGTTGTGCCAGGGGAGGTTCAGGTTGGATATTAGGAAAAAATTCTTCTCTGAAAGGGTTGTCAGGCATTGGAACAGGCTGCCCAGGGCAGTGGTGGAGTCACCATCCCTGGCGGGGTTTAAAAGGCATTTAGACGAGGTTCTTAGGGACATGGGTTAGTGCTGGAGTTCGGTTGGGTTATGGTTGGACTCAATGATCCTGAGGGTCTCTTCCAAATGAAATGATTCTATGATTCTATGCTGAAGGAGTTCTGTGTGAGTGAGAGGAAAGATGGCTTTCAGTAAGCAATTGACATGAGATTTTTATGGTCCCTACCTTACCAGAGAAGCACTTTAAAATTTAAGATAAATGAGCATTTATAACTCTGAAATAAAATCTGCAGTTTTTATCTATTTGAAGACTATAGATCTTGTCCTCCTGTCCATCTCTTTCTTCTCAGTAATACGTGTCACATTCTTTTAAAAAGGAAGTTATATAGAGTAGGACTATATAGAAGATTATTAGTTAACACAATTGCCTATATATAATTTCTCATCTCACTTAAACTACGTTTACTAGTATTTATATTATATAGTGGAATCGGTCAATTCAGTCTACATTGCAACATGTAATCATTAGTTTTCAGTGCAGATGCTTCTTCTGGGGATCATTGAGTTAGTGACCTGCTCTGACATTATTTTCAAATGAGAGAGACTGAAATAAGGTGTTGTTACAAGAACTAAAATGAGTTTTGGAACACAATGTTAATAGAAAGGAATTTGTTCTCAGAATGTGATTTTATTTATGCTAATAACTTCTGTGGTTTAAATGATAAACTGTTATACGAAAGAGGGAAATCATGAAACCATGAAATATCTTTGTTCCTGAAAGAATAAAATATTGTACTTTCTAAGCATGTCCTCCTCTGATGTCACCTACAAGAGAGAAGCAGGCAGTTACATTATTATGGGTCTATTGTATTTACTCTGGCCACATAACATTGAAAGAGACCTGAGAATGAGCACTGAGTATGTTATGATGTCTCCTCTAAGACTGCCTTCTGTGTTTCATCCAGAAACCCATTATCATCTGGGCTTCAACTAAGCAATGTTATTTTTTTTTATTTATAATCTTTAGTCCAAACATAAAATGAAAAGGAAATTAAGGGTCATTGGAAGGATTGAGGAATGAGAATACTTATGAAGAACCACCAAGTGGAAGGAGTTCTAGTGAAAACAAGGAAAAGGTGGTGGAGAAAATGTAAGGGGTGGGAGAAGAGACAGACAGTGCAGTTTGTGAGTTGGGGAGGGGCTATTTTACCTCTATGAAAATTACCATGTCATTAGTGAGTGGAACTAAACACAAAATCTGACTGGGTCAGAGAATGAGGGATGAGCAGGCTTAGAGAAATGCTGGTACATTGAATGTTTTGTCCTGTTGAGTCACTTCCCCACATCCACTGTTGCAAACTAGAAAACAGAGACCAAAGACAGTTTTGTGTCAGATGGAAGGAAGTAGGTGAGGACCATATTCACAGGATGGAAAACAATGGCAGAGTGTAGCGCTCCCAAGAACACTGATATGTGGCACGAAAGGGTGCCAATTTGCTTCCATAGCAATCATCTAATTTGCTTGCATGTCCTGCAGAGGAGAGAACTAAGGATTTTCATTTTCTTTCCCTCCCTTCTTAATTTTCTCCCTCCTTATTTCACGTTGAGTCATCTGTTCTGTAGTGTGCTATTCTCTTCAGTCCAGAATAGCACACTAGCTATTGCCAATTCCAGTCTTCTGGGAGATGCTCTTGTGTTGGACAGCTGTCTTCCCAAAGAGAAGGACATCACCTCCCTAAAAACCTCTTACTTTGCTGTTGTCGAGGCGGAAAGCTTGAGTTTGTCCCAGAAACCAATCATCCAGTTGTCACTCAGCGTGCTCTCACCATATGCTAACTTGAGGGGAAGATGTCTTCAGAGCAAATGTGATTGTCCGTTCTACCACTCCATGATTTTGTGGGTGCGTATGTGCAGCCATGCAGGCGGTGTCTGTGTGCATATGCAGGGAAGCAGAGTTAGCATGAAATGATGCAAGTGTCAAACAACAACTAGTCACATATGCTGGGTGAAACCTCGCAGCATGTAGCACTTCTGTTTTTACTTACAAACGATCAGAAGCCCCATAGGTCGTTTGTTTGTTTTAAAAAACACCACAAAACTATAAATAATATAAGTGTGGCAGGGGGTGGAAGGGTGGGATTTATTGAGGTCAGACCAGTAATTTCAGACATGAAGTTTATGTAAGTGGGAACACTGATTTACTCACATCTAGCTATTCCCATTTTCAGTGACTGCGATGAGCTACATCTGCAGGCAGAAACATGATAAAGAGTCCCCAGATACTGATAGTCTTTGAAAGCAGAAACTGTTTTAGAGCATGTAAATGACAATTTTTTCCAAAGTTGTTAGCTACTAAATCAGCTTATTAAGTATGCTTCAAAACTCCACTGGGAATCATCCTTTTTTTGTTGTTGTTTTTTAAGAAACAAAGACGCAAGTCTTTCTTTTAAAAAATATGTAAACACAAGCGAATAGCAACATATTCCAAAAGTTATATTTTGCAATTCCTTTCTGCTACACTGAGGACACTTCATTGAGTGGCACTATTCACATCAGTGAGGCGAGGACAATAACGAGAAGAAAGAGTAAGAACACAATTTAGGCTTCTGTTTGGGATCTGAAGGGCAAATCTCCCAAGGCTCTGTGTGGAAACAGAAAGGTTTGGCAGGTTTATTTTCTGTTGGATCCAGAATCACTTCCTGTATAATAAATATATATATATATATTTTTCCCAAAAGACAAGGCTATTATTAGTATTGGTTGAAAGGTTCTCTGCTTCTTCAAATTTGCACACTGATACACAAGGAAACAAAATGATTAAGCTCAGTTTTCTTGCAGGTTGGACAAATGGTAGCTAGAAGCTAGGAATGGTTTTGTTGTATTTGGCTTGAATGGGATTTTAAATAATAGATTTAACTAAAATCCCATCCCTGAATGGGATTGGAGCTAGTGGCTGTCGCTGAGGAGAGGATGAGCTCTGTATCTCAAGATTCTCTCCCATGGTGGGGAGGTTCCCTTTCCTCGTGTTAACTTCTGTCTCTGAGTAGTAATAATAAGAACAGTTGTGCAGTGTTAGTTCATTGGTTGCTGAATTTAACTTCAGCTGTTAAAAAGCAGAGAAATAAGGAACAGAAAAGTTCGAAAAAAATCCTTAGCGTCTCCAAATTCTCAGCTGTCAATGCAATCTCTAGTTATATCACTGAAACAAAGAAAAACGTGTTGCTATAAGTAAAAGAAGGTCTAAGCAATACATGGCTTCTTCCAATTAACAGTTTAAAATTTGGTAGATGGTTTGTTTCTTTTTTTCCCCTCACTGTTGTCAGAGAATCACCAAGAAGAAATTTACCCCTGTTTTGTAACATAGTTTCCCCTATCAAAACTGATTTATATGTATAGAGATTTTAGAGCTGTACAGTTCTGGACAGTTATTAAAGCCAGATTGCTTGATTTTGACAAATGCACATGGATATATGGACTAGTACATAGTGCACAACTACCTGTGGAGCAGTTGTGTGTGGTTAGTTAGATGCTCACTTGTCATGTTTTTGCAGAGATTGGTAATTAGGATGTGCGGGTATGGTAGAGGATGTAAATGAGAGGTGCATGCGTGTGCAGGTAACATAGTTATACCCTCCCTCAAATCGTGATCTGTGTAAAAAGTAGAACTAGCAATGGTCTGAAGTCAACCATACTGATTTTTATGTAGAAAGTGTTCAAATAGTATGGTGAAGGCAGTGGCAGAAGACTTGAGGGAAAAATTGCTGTTTGTAACTCCTACAATGGTGATATAAGATTATAGCCAAGTGAGGAAAATATAGTGAAGCCTCACTGATGCCCACGGCATCTTCCTGAAAGGGACAGAAACATCCCAGAGGGAAAGGCAGAGGCAAGCACAGAGGTGGCCCGGCCACCAGAAGAGGCTGCTGTGGCTCAGACTTCACTGCATTTGGAAATCTGCTCTTCTTTCTGATGGTGGAGTGTGGTTTTTCCCATAGCACCAGGCATAGAGCTGTAAAAACGCAGAAAAGTCCTGAATGGCAGGAATTTTGAAGGAAAATTTGCAGTGAAAGCAGTCGTTTAATTGAACAGGGGTTGAGCAGGTAGGAGCTTTTCATTTAATCTGAGTTTCTTTTCTAAAACTCTACTTTGAAAAGGCACTTGGCTGTTGCCTGCCAACTAAATTGGACTGGTGTTTCGATGCCACACGTTTTTATGCACCAGCGGAGCAGAAATGAAAGCTATCAATAATAGGCATGGCCATTCAGGTGTATGCCCACTTACATTCCAGTCTTTATAGAAACCTATTCCATACTTCACTGCTGAGGGGTGGAACTAGTGACAGAAAATGTATGAGCCTTCCAGAGCCTGTGCACTACAAGCTCACATTTCCTCTTATCAGGGAAGAAATCCTAGTTTGTTTGATATTCTAAGAATGGAGGGAAAAAAAGAATCCAAACACTAAACGCATTCAGTGTTCCTGTCAGTGCCAAACTTCTACACTGGACGACTTTTGTGTGATGTGAAATCAAAAGCTATTGTTCTCTGGCAGCCCTGCCTGTTGTTCAGTCTGCTTCCATTAAAAAATAATGTGAAAAGCGGCAACTTCTGCAACTGTGCAAATGATGGATCGCATTGCCAAAAGACTCGTGGCTGGGATTCAACACAAGCCCCAAATCTAGGACCAGCCAGCACTTAGCATGTTTGTTTAGGTATGTTATATACACTGGGAACATATGGTCTTTGTAGTTTATTGCTTTCCAAAGGGACTGGCTTGTACTCTTCCGGAATAAGATGAAAGCGTATGAAAAACACCGCAGAGGATCTGGAATCTAATTGACACTGTTGTTCCACAGGTCATATGAAATGCACCTTTCCTCCATAAAGCACTAGAGTTTTAATCTACTTGAAGTTTCCTCTTAAAGAAACATGTATTTTAAAATGCGATTACCATGTTTTTAGCGGTTATTGTATTATTATTTGCATGAAGCAGACATGAAATACCTTATGCATCTCATTTGTTTCTGTGTTTAATGTTGTCATATGTGGCCTCTGAAGTGCAAGGGAAGTCCTCAGCTTCCCAGTGGAAGCTTTTCTTTCAGTAATATTGATGTTTCTAGCCCTAAAATGGTACTAAATAGCAGAGTTCAAAACGGTAGGTTGTGCATAAAGGTAAACGCAAAGAAAGGGTTAGTTTCTTCATTTAGAAGGTATGTGAGCTATGATTATCGATTATTTCACAGACTTTTAATACCTTTCAAAAAAAAAAGTGGAAATAGGAACCTCAGCTGCTGTCTCGTGCCTTCAGTTTTCCCAAAATAATTTTTTTTTTCTTTTTAAAGGGTGTAGGAACACAGAATAATTTTAGTATGGGTAGACATAGTTATTTCAAGATGTTATTTTGAATTCCTGCATTGTGTGTACCCTAGAAACTATTTGCAGACAGTGGAGAGAGGGGGTCTGGGTGTGAGTCCATGTGCATACGGGTGTGTGTGGGCACATACATACACACACAATTAGTCGGCCTGTCACAAATTTGTCCAGCTATTACACGGTATCTCTGTAACTTCAAGTTTATATGAATTACCTGGCTGAATGAGGCCTTTTGAGTAGGTATGTTTGATATTTAAATGTTTTGATTATTTTTAGCAAAAGGATTCAAACAACTCCGGCAAATTATCCTGTTAAATTACATGACGCTCAAGCTGACAACGAGTTTTATCACCTGAAAGTAACGGTTAGTCCAGCACACACTCACATTCATGCTATGTATTCACCATGGAGCTTTGTTCTAGTTAAGATCCTATTAGCTGAATGACTTTGCAGCAAATTATGAACATCACTATGATTACAGGGACCAAACGTCTCCCTATTAATTTCTGCAGAACAGGAGCTCTGAGCATCAAAGCCACCATTCCAATTACATCGAAGCTCGTTGCTGCACCGTGTGGACAAGCAGCACTATGAATAGCACAGGTGTGAATACCTGCACTCGAGGGGGAGGTTGAACACAGTACAAAGTCCACACAGATCACACATAGGCTAACTGGAGGGACTGGTAATTCAAGCTAGGTTCTGGGTAAATGAAATCAGACAGTGGCGTGGTTTTCACAACTCTTTAGGATGCTTCTGCATGTATGCAGACACCTCCCAAAATGTCTTCACTGATCTAAGGCGCAAACTTTGCCCTCCAGAAACAGACGTGAGTTCCTTTGGAAATGATGGTGGTTGTGAGAGTGGCATCCAAGGGCTGAATTTGGGCTGACATATAAAAACTGACGTAGCTACACTTGGCATAAAAGTGTTAGGAATACCAAATGCATCACTCTAGTAATTCCATCTTGCTTTTCCCTACTGTCAGGGTACCTGCTGGAGTGGGAAACTCTTTGGCACAGGGCAGGCAAATAATTTTGCTCTCATAAGTAAGCTATTTAAAGTGACTATTTTGAACACAGCTTTCTGCACTGTAAATTATTGCAGTGACTGTGGTTTTCAGCGAGTTTCACTAAATGCAGTACCCAGCAGCAGTTCACCTGATTACTGTCTTTGGAGTCGAACCTGATGAAAAAGTCCAAGTGGTTGTGCCACCCTAGCAGCAGGACATGATCAGCATTCCCTGTTATCCTGCCCCAGGCCTTTTGTACCTTGTCTTTCAGAAAATGTCCAGTTGATACAGACAAGCAGATTAGGAAAATCTGATGTCAGAAATAGCATTTCTGGCAAATCTTGCTCAGTCCTTTCATCCCCTCTAAGATGAGAAACTCTTTTGTTAGCAACTCCACTCAGACTTCTCATGTCAGGTAGTCATGGCCTGACTCTATATCACTCACCCCCTTGTTTCTTAATTTACAGTAATCTCCAATTTTGAATATATTTCTCTTCCAGATCTTGAATTAGGGAACTCTATGTTGTCTGTGTAGGAGTGCAGAGAAGAAACATTGAAGGGATAGTTCTTAATTTTTATCAGTCTGCATTATTTTTTATTACATTGCAATTTTGAGAACAGTAGTTTTTCCTTTTTCCTTCGAGTCAGGAAGTAAGATAATTTTCACAACAGTGTTTGAAGTGAAACAGGTTAGAACAAATCAGTAATAATAACTGCTGTCTGCTGCTTTTAGTCATCCCTAAAGTGCCAGAAAGGTTAAAAAGCCCTCAAGCTCTGACACAAGAAAGCACAGAGTGTAGCACGTTTCTGTTTTGTGTTAGAATTGGTACAGAATTGGTGTTTTAACTTTGATTTGTTCTTCTGCTGATAAGTGAATACCTTAAATAGGAGCATTTTGTATGTGGCACCCGCCTTCAAGGACAAACACAAAGGCTTGTCATAGGACTCAGCATGTTGATATAACGCTGCAAAAAACACCAGGAAATTGTGAAGAAATAAATAACTTGAGCCCCGTCATTATGATAGTTAATGGCTTCAGGGATGGCACTAAAGCAGACAATATGGTCAGAATGAAGTCTCCATCTGTGTCTGTGCTGTCAAGGGAAATAGTGTTACATCATTTCTTGTCTCTCTTTTGGTCCCTGTGACAAGTAGCCCATGAGGTGTTCAGACCCTGCGCTGAACTGACTAATGAAAGATGATAGGATGGGAATTGATAAGTGAATTTAGCTTGACTATAAACCCTGCAACGTCAGATGGCAGCTCCTCCTCTTATCCCTTTTATAATCTTTCTTTTAGTGTGGTGCCCCTGAAAACCTTCCCACACAACTCTGAAATGTCATTTTCACAGTGATTCAGAAGTGATCAGAAAGGCAAGCAAAATGACATAGAGAGCAGGGTTAAATTAGTGGGCTGTCAAAAAAGTATTCTCACTTGGAAGGATTTCAGGCTTCTCTCAGATCTGATGCTAACCCAGAAAAAGTCTTGACAAAACTGAATTCTATTAATTTTCAATATAAAAGTTGGAATGTACTTATTGAAAGTTTTGCCAAATACTTTGAGCACATAACTAGAGCATTTGTGTTTATCGCCTGTTCTGGTGACAAGCAAACCCTAAACCAGTTCTGATGCCTGATCCCAGAGAGAGGTCAAGAGGGTCACTCATATGAGTGGAGTCATATACATGCTTGAATGTGAGCACAGTGGGAGCCACAGTTTAATGATCTCCTTCCTCGTTTGAAATAGTCCAAGCTGCCTGCAAAAAAAAAAGGCACAGCAAACTAAACAAACTTCCTTTGACAAGCAGCCCCTGCCTCCCAGCCTCAACAGGGCTGTGTGGCAAGGTTGCTAATATATCTTGGTGAGAATCATCGCATAAAAAGCATCTTGGAGTGAAGTTGTCATAACTATGTCAGGCCCCAGTTCCAAACAGAAAAGTGAAATCTCACCAAACAAGAAGATGAAAGAACTTTTTAAAAATAAGGTTTATTTTCTGAAAAAAACTTTCAGACTGACTGACTTGGTTCAATTTATTGCAGTCTCGCTTTTGTGGCTTGGGAATATAATTCATAATTGTTCCATTTTTCAAGACCACACTTGTGAGTGTGTAAAGATAGTCAAACCTGATCTTGTTTTTGAACTGACTTGTCGGTGCCAAGAAGTGATGGCTTAAACCTTCCTCTTCTCTGGAATCTGTGTTTTGGCTTCCTGTGTTACTGTTATTTGCACCATTTTATTTTCTTAATTGTCATGGTCTCTAATCTTGCATCCTCCATCTTCTGCAACATTCAGGTTTGGAGCCAATGTCATTGAATTATAACAAGGAGCTCATATCCTTCTAAATCCTTAAGCCTGATTATTCGGATAAACTCTGACTGTGTGCTTAACAGTTTGAAAATTGGACATTATGTCTAAGCGATGAATCGCACCTTATTCTCTATTAACTGCAGTCACCAGAAGGGGAATCATCCTGAACTTGAATGCAGGTAGATTGTGGATGGAATGAGTTCTTGTCTAGAGTCACTCTGGAGGTAATAGGGAAAACTAGCTGAGATTTGATAGATGCACAACGTTTTATAACACAAAATGAGATGAATCTTATCAAATGTGACCAAGCAAGTATCAGTTTCCAGAGGTTCCTAAATATAGATATAGAACTGTTTACCTGCTTGATCTAGTTCACGTATTTGAACCTAATTTTAAAAGTTGGCTGGTTTGTCTTTTCTTCCATAAAGGAGGTACTAAGTAAGAGGAGGGTAAAATGCTGAGGGATGTCTAAGGTTCCCTTATTTGTTTGATGTAAGTGTGGAGGGGAGAAACTGAGAACAGAACAAAAAGAGTTGTAAACTTGAATGCTTGAACTGCATCACTTGTCATTTGCTGGGAATCAGGACGTATTAGCTAAGGATACAGCTGTCAGGTTTTCAAGTCAAGAGCCAGAGCTAGATCTTTGTTAGCTGGACTAGGGCTTGTGAGAAGTTATTAGTTCTCTGCACATGAAGATCAACTCTCCACCTTGACTCCACAAATAGAATGAGGGAGTAGGAGTTCATAGTCTCCCAAACCTTGTATTTTTGGAAGAACAAATCAGTCCTCCTACATATGTCAAAACAATTATCTATGAGGATATTACAGTAAGTTTGCTGGATGGTAAAGACTATATGTTTCATGTAGGCATGGATAATTAGTTTGCACACTTAGACATATGGATTGACTGACCACAACTGTGCACTGAAATAATTAAGGAATATACATAGGGCTTAGTCCGATCTCTGAAACGAATCACGTTGTAAGTAATTCCTCAGCTGAGTCTGTTACATGTTCCTCTCAAAAAAAAGCAATGCTGAAGTCAGACCCAGCAAATTTAAAGCAACCTCTTTGCACTGTGTCTGGCTTATCTTTTGCAATATGTTTAAATGTATGCTTCATCTCAGTTTAAAATGTATTCTTTCCATAATGACAGTTCTGGAAGGCAACAAATAATGAATCATCCAAATGTGGAAGTTTTCAGCCAAATTAGGACGCTACCACCACGATCACAAAGTTGCCAACTTCCACTAGAGAAAGCAGATTCTATCATTGTGAGTTCGAGCTGCTGAAATAAGCAGTTGTGCACCTCCTTGTCTTGCTTTCCTGTCTTTGTGCTTGCTGTTCTGTAGTCATTTTTAGTATGAGCCATGAGAAGTTCACTTTCTCAAGTTTCATCTTGACTTGGATCCGCACCTCAGAGCTGGATGATGGGGCTCCACACTGGTGCGGTGCAGCACTTGGAGGAAAGGGAAATGAAACCCATCTGCGTCTTCCAAACTCTCGCCGTACCACCCACCTGTACTCTTATACAACATGCTGAGACTGCTGGAGGAAGATGCACAAAGCAAGTGCAGCTTCTGCCTAAACTTTCCTTCTCTGAACCTTCAGGCACAGGCTTGGTGGAGCGGCTGGACGATCCATGAGAACAGCTCTACAGTCACCACCCGTCACACTGCCCGCTTCCAGTACCACTGATTGGAATGAAATCATTCCGAGACCTCCAAACTCGTCTGTCTAGAATGAGCAGGGTTTAAAAATCACTTGCTGTCATTCCACGTGGCCAGAAACTTCAGCCAAAACTTCCATGACCTGAATATCCTGATTATGAATAGTTACATACTACTTTGGTTTAATAGTCCCTTTTGAAGCCTTTGGATGTTCTCTATTTTGTCTTCTGATGCATTTATTTTGCTCAAAATGTTATGCCCGCCCTGTAATTTTATACTTTCTGCCTGAATTATATTTTTCCCCAGTGGTGTGTATAGATTTGATCTGGTTTCCAACACCTATTAGTGAACTTTAATAAACAAAAAAATATACCCTACCAAAAAGTGCCTCATATATATCTTGGTTCCCTGACTCCTGTAATGTATTAATGTGGAAAGACAATTATTCTCCAGGTCATGGATTTAACAAGCCAGATTATTAAAAACCAAAACAAGCCCCACAAAACAAACAAAACTAACAAAACTGACAAAAGCAGCAAGAGCCAAAAACCAGCTATCTCAGGTTTGGTTTTACTGGGTTACATAACAACTCATGTTTGCACTTTATTTGTTTTAAATTTCGTGTCATATCAACAACCTTGACAGTGTCCCTTTAACTTATTCCCAGCAACACGCAGAGACTTCACAGTGAATTTATTTCTATCTCTAAGTATTTCAGGGCCCTGCAGCTTCTTCGCAAAATCTTGTGTGCCGAACTTCAGAATAAGCTTCAGTGTCCATTTGGATGGATTGATTGATGGGGCTGTGAGCCCAGTTACTCTTCTGACAAGCTGTGCTTGCAGGAGCTCGCTCTGAGTAGATAAACAGGTCAGTGAAGTGAGAAGAACGTGGCTTTGTAGGATGTTTTGTGCAAGCAGGCTCTT
Organism: Patagioenas fasciata; assembly: GCF_037038585.1. Lineage (NCBI taxonomy): Eukaryota > Metazoa > Chordata > Aves > Columbiformes > Columbidae > Patagioenas > Patagioenas fasciata. Next base: position 77,857,564 of record NC_092523.1, on the reverse strand, counting down.
GTTTCACCACCAGATTACCTGCAGTATATCAGATGGGCACTCACTGGGACTGGACGTTGCTTAACCTTGCATTTTGGAGCAGAGAGAACAGTCTCTTTACATCTTTGAAACAAACTTGAACTAACCGAGCTATTAAATGGTAGTTAATGCAAGATTCTGAGAAATAATTTGAATTCATGAACTCATCAGGCATTATTTAGATGTGAGTTTTTTCATTAGCATTTATATTTGCCAAGCATGTCTTTTTGCTTTTCATGTGTAGTATAGACAGGTTCTGTTTCTTTTTGAGTGTCAGCAATCACTGGCATTGTGGTTAATACTAATCTTGGACTTATAATGACTCTTTCCATTTTTAGGTCTTCTATGAGCAGTTTGGAATCTTTGAATAGATTGAACCTTTTAGGCAATATCCTTTTAGCTCCTTTTAGGCAATATCCTTTTAGCTCCTTTTAGGCAATACCATGAAAATATAGAAGTCCTGCTGTGCTTAATTAAAAAAGAAACATCAGTATCTCTTATGTACAACTAATGGCATTTTCATTTAAATTGGGAGGAAGATAGAGCAAGGCTGGTCCAGATCCTCAGCTGATAATTTCCATTTATTAAGGGTCTGGCACAGAGAGTCTGCCTATGGAATTATGATTGCATTTATTTTTTAGTTAATGCACACAGTTTGAATTAAGTACTTCAATCATTGCACTGTGTTTCAGTAATGAACATCATCATTGATAACTACAAATTACAGCTCCAAGTAAAAGTTAGGCACATTCATATCCTTCTTCAGGCTTTATTAAACTTTTCTGACATCTAGAAAATGCAGTTTGCTTTCCTACTGTTATGCATTAGAATTTTAGGAGAACTCACATATGTTTGCTCTGTGCATAATCATGGTTTAGAAGCAATATATTCAGGGAATCTAATTAGAAGTAAGTAATTCTTCTGAATGGCATCCTTCAACTTCGGCTGTGCCTGCACTGTGTGTGTCAAAGATCCAGCCTGGCTTTTTCTTCTTGTCATTGCCAGAATTATCCTTCTGCTCTTTTCCTACAGCATGCAGCACACTGGCTTTTCGTTGGCATTTGCCTTCTCTGCTCAGAGGTGATTCTGTTTCAGCGGGATGTCCACATAGCATCTTGAAGCACTTTGGGAGATAAGGTGCTGTAGAGCTATAAACAAGGAGGGGAATTTCTAAGCACTTGACCCATTACCTGAGATGTGCTGAGAGACTCTAATTCTGGCTAAGGCAAGAAACTGAGGTCCCCTGTGGCATGAAAGATGCAGTTTAAAGTTGATCAGCACTGATAAAGGAGAATAACTGAGCTTAAAAGTTAATTTGCTGAGTTTATGCACTGTCTTACGGCCAAAATGCTTTTTGAGGGGTGCTGTGAGCATGACTAGAAAGAGCCTAGAGGTTATTTCAGATTCTTTCAAGGCTTGCACTTGATCACAAGGGCAAGAAATTACAAGACCACCAGCTTATATTCTCTGTCCTTTTTTGAACCAGGGGATCTGCATCTATGAAAAGATCGTTATGTGGAGGCTAGCCAATTCAACCATTTACTTACATGAAAGACAACTGGATAAATCTTGAGAAACTGTCTAGTTTACTGCTTCTGCCTCAGGGTAAGGTCAGATGCTGACAGATGCTTGTCATACATTTTATTTAAAATACATTATAATGGAGGTACTATATCTTTCTCAAATCAGCTCTTCTATTGGTTCACTGCCCTTGTCTATAGAAAACTTTCCTGGAAATGTACTTCTATTTTCTTCTTTGCAATTTAAGCCAATTTTTGCACCCTGTTCTGTCTCTCACAGATATCAAGAAAATCCATTCCATTTCTAGACTAAAAGCCAGTGCTCTCAGCTTTTTCTATTGGGTTCATATTCTCCAGGCCTTTAAATACTTTGCTCTTTTCTGGACCATTTCTGCACATGTGCATCTTTCTTTTAGAACATGCCCAAAACAAGGCACTGGGCTTAAATGTAGCCCTACTGGTGCTGAATGGTGCAATAAGTCATTTGAAGTTCCTTGCAGCTGTTTCAATCCACAGGGCCAATGATGGTGTTTGTCTCACACCATGGCCTGGCAGTGGTGATTTAGGTTCAACTTGTACCCCGCTATACTGCTTGCTCATTGCAGGTAATTTCTGCCTGATGGTATCTTTAAATCATCCTGTTTGAACTGAATTCTGGTTTTTCTGAACCCATTTTTCTACTTTCTTGGCAATGCAAATTCTGTCCTCCAGCATGTGTTGTCACCTAATGTGGTGCAATGTGCAAATTCAATATTCCACCATTGTGTTATTTAAAAAGAAGATGAAAAAAAAAAAAACCACAAAAACTTGAATTTGGCAGCAATAGGTTGAACAGGTGAGGCTGACTGTGGAACACCAGCGGTAGCTCAGCCTGCCAGTCTATTTAAACAACCGAGTAAATCAGCTGCTGCCAAGCTTGGGGAGAAGGGAAGCAGCCAAGTGTGCAAGCCCAGTCTGCTCTTGCAACTTCAGCCTGATGGTATAGAAAATGTCTTATAAAAGAGACGGCACGGAGATATTTATGGCTCTTGGTTAGAATCAAAGTGATTACCAATTTAATCTTACTAGGGTGATAATAATGAAAATAAATATTTTGCACTCATTTGGACATGAAATTAATTAACTCCCTGAAAAGTACGAGATGGAAGAGAGTTAGTAGAGACATGCTGAACTGTAAGGACATACCATAAATTACAGCTGACGTAAATTTTACTTACTGAAAAGAAATTGTTTTTTAAGGCAATAGACTTAGTTATAGCTGGAGTTCACTTGTTAATCAAAATACCGTCAAGAAAACTTTCTATTATCACAGTTTAAAATGTCTATTATTTTTTAGATTTTTTGGCATTTCACTGTATTTGCATTAGGAAAGGTATCTGCTGATATTTTCTTTGTTTCCTGTAGGGACAATGAATACTGCAACTTGTCAAATAACAAAACCATTGATTACTGAAGAAGTGGTGGCTAATACACAAACACTATTAACGGTGAATTATGAAATAAATAGTCATTTTGAAAAGCTGTTCCTACTCATTAGAAATAGAAAGATCTTTTGCTTTTCTTGTGAAGCATATGCAAGGTTTTCTATGAGGTTTTGCCATATGCCCTCGGTGAGGGGCATCACTTAGTTTTTGTGGTCAATGTGATTTATTTTCCTGTTTACCAGCACCCCTGCTCCTTCTCATCAGAGGAGGTTGAAGGAACCCCCGCGTTGTCCTGGCTCCTCCTGCCTTATTGGGTAACCTGTATTTTATCCAAAACTACTTAGATTTCTGTATCCCAATAACATAATCTTTCCTGATAGGACAGTCCTCATTCACACCTCATATGGAAGCTGTTCATTACATTTGACAATAGCTTTAAAATGTGAGTAGAGGAAATCACTTGGATTGATCTTGTCCACATGGTCATAAATCTGTTCAAAGAACTCTCAAGAGGTTTGTAAGGTGGGATTTCTGTTTAGAGAAGCCATACTTAGTCTTCCCAAGCTTACTGTATATATCAAATATCAATAAATCTGTAGCAGAAACTAAACAGTCAACTAAAACTATATAGTAGCTGTATCTCTATACTATAAATAGCATCTACCTATTTGCCTTATATTCTTGCCAGACTCACAGTCTAGCAACTCCTCACGTTCTTCCACAGTACCCCAAAAACCTATTTTAAGTCTGGAGGCAGATTTGACATCTTCCAGGCTTCATGTACCAAGAAAGTTGGTCCCATAGATTCTTCACTGGGTGGTCTCTACTAGAGGTTTGCTCAGGGGGTACTAGAAGAAGGGGTGAATGCTTCATTGGAGGACAGTCATTTACCTACATAATTTTCCAGCTCTGCTTAGCATCCACTACAGTGTGTATATGTGACATTTGCTCTGCGTACATGAAGATCACTGAAGTAGTCCCAGACAGTGGTATTTTCTGCCCTCATGCTTGGTCTTTCACAGGGGTCATCATCCAGGTTAGTCAGTACCATTAGCCCGTTGTTGTATTCATATTATTTAAACCTGGAATTTATATCCATGCAGATTCTCAGGTTTTTGTTGAGGTGGTTGGGTGGCTTACTTCTAGGCTGTCATAAACATGCTGATCTATTCTGACAGCAGCACGGTTTATGCTTTTACTAAATATTTTGTCATGGCATTACAGTACTCTAATGACTGTATTTCTGTCACTGTTTTTCTGATATGCTTAATAAATCAATGTCTTCATTTAGAGATAGACATTCCACTTCCCCCTTTGATTTTTAGCCTTGTAGCTTTTGTGTAGGTGTGTTTACCTCTGTGTTGATTCTTTGCCTGGTTCTCCTTCAGTGTCACTCCATTTGTTTGTTTCTTTCTCTTTATTTCCAACTTCTGACCTATCTTAGTTTAGGGATGAAGATTTCTTTTCGTGTTTTCTTTCTTAGAAGTATCATCACAAATCATACGCTCTTATGCATATACCAGTCTTTCCTCATTACTCCCTTTGAGTTCACTGACACTGTTCCTGTTTTCAAGCGAGAGCAGTTCAGTTTCTTTACGTTTTGTTTCGTATGTATCTTCTCTTTGGAGTCTTTTCTGTCCCCAATGTGGAGACTGCAGGTATGAATTAAAAAGAAGCCTGACTACTGTAGAAACCAGGTCACATAAATAAAGGGAAATGCAGCACTAACTGCACAATTTATTCAAATAGGGCACAGTCAATGTGAAAAATGTGCAGAAGTAATACCATTGGTGTCATAATTTCTACTAATTCTGGAAAATTTATCTCAATCAGAGAAGAGCGAAAAAGGCAAACCACAAAGCTTCTGCTCTTGAAACTGTAGTTATCTCAGCATCTTTTAAGGCACATACAGCCTAATTCAACAAGGTTCTTAAGCTCCTGCTTAATTTAGAAGGACTAGCTGATTTCAAGAGTATTCAACTATGCACTTAAAGTTAAATGCATATTTAAGTATTTAGATGAGCCAGGATCCTCCTGAAACAAGCCAGGTAGAGGAATGAATTTGTAAAAACATTAGATAATATGGTCAAGAAGCTTCCTTAAAATCATGTATACAGGAGCTGTATGTTCAAGTCCTGTAAAGGTACTTGTAGGTAACCCTATCTAACTGAAAAAAACCCATGAAGGGAACAGCCTGTAGCATATAAATTACTATGAAAAAACTATTAGGGCAAAGAAAATGCATTTTAGCTTGTGAATTAGATGATGAAAGAGATATGTAAGCTGTTAGTTAGTTAATGTAGTAACTAATTATGCATAGAGAAGGGATAGACATACAGAAGGAGTTTGCAGGGATTGTGAGTCAGTGTAGTGGTAAATAACTCACGTATAGAATTAAAAAGTAACCAAGTACTTTAGAGTGCATACACAACATGAAATATGTAGAAAGTGTTTTATTAATTGTCCTTTTCCAAAAGGTGCATAAAATTTTTTATTGTATACTGTATTACATACTTTCTCACTGTAGAAGCTTGTTTATTCTTACATATTTTGTCCAGCAGACATTGTAATTATTTTGATTATTGTCTTCTGTGTCCAACTCCAAACTTAGTGTCATGATGGGTTTGTTTAATTAAATCTAGTAAAATCAGTGGGAGTTTTGCCTAGATCAGGGTTCAGTTAGGAGTTGTTCCAAATAATAATCTGAGATAATTAAAATAATTACAATTAGAAAAGATTTCTTGCATAAAATCTGAACGTGGAATAGAGAAATAAATACATAAAATAAATCAATGTCAGATTCCTTATTTTATTAGTAATTCTCACATAACAGAAAACTCACATTAGTGGGTATTAATTTTGCATATTTAATAAGCTCTTTGAATCTACAAGTAGGTGGGAGGTTCATAGCTCTTTTTTCTCACATGAGAATGTCTCTTGATGAAACTACTGGAAAAACATAAAGTAAACCAATTTGAGCTTTGCATAAGTGACACAAATGCTGCATTGGAGCAGAAGAAAACACACTTGTAATAGCGTGAGAGCCTTAGTAGGCAAAGACACTGTTGGAGGTGTCCCTGGCCTTTAATGTGCTCTTGTCACTTAATCTTCTTCCTGTCAGAAGAGCTTTCCCTTAAAAATACAGAAAGTTGTGTAAACTGTTCCTTTTGCCCTGCTGCACGTCGTTGAAGGCTACAATTTTGTCTTCAAAGAGAAGACATGACTTCCCACAAAGGCCTGTCTCTCTCTGGAGAGCAAATCCTCATAGATAGAAAATAAACACGGGTCTTCCACACAAGGTTGTTCTCTGCTGGTGATTACAGGTGGAAAACTGATCCAAAAAGTCCTCTGTTGTCTTCTTGAGTAGAGAAATACTGGAGCACCTTTTGCAGTTTGTTTTTGTGATTGTTTTAGATCACACATAATTAGCCATCTACTAGTTGTCTTTGAAATGAACTCCCTGTTGCCTGAATTTGTAACATCAGTAGGCGAGGAAACCTGTTCAAAAACCAACCAAACAAATAGACAACACATAAACAGGCAAACTAAACCCCCAAGCCATTATTTGCTTCAACCATGTAACCAAACTCATGGTTCAAAAATTTCATTGGTAATTACAGTAATGAGCAAAGTATGATGCTGCTGGAAAGCAGACAAGTTTGGAATGCTTTCCAAACTCCTTGGTGATTTCTCATCAGTCCTTTTACACAACTCTCATAAAGGATACACTGGCAAGATAATATAAAGCTCAGGAAACTTGAAATAATGTGATTTCAACACACTACCTAACTGGGGGATTTTTATTACACACTAGCTCTTTCTATGTTGATATAGTGCTCTGAAAAGGTATCATCTGTACTTGTAATATGTTTTTCTTATGATCTAATGAGTAAAAGGAAGGCATTTAAATTGTAGATTAAAACTATTTATATATTTTTTTTTTTTTGTAACACCTTAGGAATTTGAAGTATGCATTTAGCTATCTCTGGAAGCAGGCTAGAAATTCGAGAGTCGGTTTCTGACCTTTTTCACTCCAATGTTAACATTGAGCATGAGCCTGGAAAAAAACTGGAAGTAATTGTTGTTGTCGTTATGAATACGTAGTGACAGTGGTTATTGCAGTTAACTGAAAATACATTTCCCTTCTGCAGCAGTTGACTCTAATGCTTGTCTGTTACTGTGCTGTTGGAGGATAGAAAAAATGTCATTTTATATATTTACCTAAAGAAAGCACAAACCAGATGAATCAAAATACTTGGTGAGTTTTTTTGGGCAATGTCCAAGAACAGGTGGGAGAAATATAACAGAGAGTGGAATGAAGTGAGCTGGTGGGTGCGTGTGCGTCTGACCGCCTCTGAGTATAAAATCACTTTAAACCACATAAGAGAAACCTAAGTATGAGTGGTAGAAAACTCCTGTTGTGACAGGTTTGGACATGAAAATGGATCTACCACTGTCAAGAAGGACATTGGGACTGACTGGGGTTGTATCTCTATGTCAAGGAGTGAGGGATCGCTGTGGTGGGCAGGTTTGGAAGATGGATGAATCAGAGCTCCCCTTTGCTTGACTGATGTCCATTAGCAATCTGTGCTAATGGGTATCTCTTTCTCATTATCAATCATTATCACTAAGTATTCAAACAGATGGTCCTTAATGATCGTATCTCCCATTAGCTGTGTGTGTACAGCCCCATGGAGCGGATGCTGTGTCATTAGCGCTGGTGACTGTGGTCGGCACTGGTCTCCGTCACTGGGGCCGAGGGACCGGGCTCCAACCCTCTTTGATAAGGGGAGCTGAAGCTGAAGGGTGACCTCTTCCTTCCCTATTTTAAATGCTCATCATTGTGGTTTTATGCTTCTCAACCTCTACTCAGAAGAGTTTCTGTTCTGGCTCCACCATACATCTTTCCTGCCAGTATTGTATCTTATTCTTACCACCAGTTTAAAAAAAAAAAAAAAAATCAATTAAAAGTGGGGCACACTTGGACAGGCATGTGGTTTCAACTTCAATAACCAAGACTAGAGAAATATCTAAGTAACTAGAAGTGAATATATCTGTTCCAATTGTAGTGGGAGATAGACAAGTATGGCTGTTACTGTGAGATGGTTGAGACAAGTGCTTTCAATGTATAGCACAAGGAAAATTGGAAAAATAAGAATTTGGCAAAAATACATCAGTGAGAAGATGGACTCATGGGAATAAAAACTTGATACTATATAGGAGAAGAAAGACGAAGGTTTTTGAATGACTCAGTCTGCACATACTGGACCTTGCTAAAGACCTCTGTTTCCTCAGAACGAAATTGTTGGAAAGATTGTATGGGAGTATTCATCACCTGGGCAAGGGAATTCATGAACTGAAACACCTGCAAGAGAGGCTGAAAAGTAACAAAAGGTTATTCCAGCACTTCATAAGTTCAAGGAAAGGCTATGATGTTTCTGAAGAAACATCAACCTTTTTCTTGCTTTTAGGAAAAACAGTGCATCTGCAAAACTGAATTCCTACCCAGGCTTTTAGAACACTTTCAGAAATGGATAAGGTTTGAAGTGTAAAATATTTCTATCCTGTTCTTTTTTTGATAAATCCTTTCTGAAGTTACAGAGGAGAGGAAATACAATTTGTATAGATTGAGGAGAATGCATCTTAATGGAAATAAAGAGTTTACCTGGTATTCAAGGATGAATAACAGTCTTTGACATAGTACACATGAAGCTCAATGATTTATTCACTCAACAGAAATACTCTAATACCAGACTATTAAATAGATAACACAAAGGCATTCATTTTACTGAAAAATGTTTTTCCTGTCCTATTGACTCACTGTTCAAAAAAGAATCAATATAAGATGTTATTTATAAACAAAGGCTCTTCTTCTGATATCACTTACAGCCTGTTACCATGTGCATGAAACATGTTCCTAAGATTCCGTGGACTTTACTGGATTTTGACTCAGGTTTTTACACAAATGTAAGGCAGAAGTACCTTCCTAAAAATCACTGGTGTTATGCTAGTGTGAAATGAATCACAAGATGAACTTGGCTTATGGTGGAAGCCACTCCTGGCTATTCTGACTTCTCTAACTCCCCTTCTCATACTAAACACTCAGTCATTGCAGGGGGTGGGCTCACCCTTAGATAGGGAATTACACCAGAATAGTATATTTCACCTTTTGAAAATCACACCTAGACTCCCAGTGGCTTAAAAAAACCCATTTCACAACCATGTGAGTATGGTAGTTGCAAGACCAGCTGCCCCTGAATGTGGTGGATGTAGTTATCCTGGTTCTGGAAGCTCTCCTAAAATTTAGGCAGAGCTTCCAAAGAAGTTCTGCATGTGCAAAGCTGGATTCCCCATGTAAGTGTTGGTCTGTCCTCTCTTTCATGGTTGGATGCAGGTCTGGTAGCTTGGACATGTGTGTATCTTGTATTCAGCATGTACCTGTAAACGAGCAATCTGTTGTACTTTGTTACATAGGTGTCGTGCTTTTTGGTGCATGCATATAGATAGAATCATTCTAAAAATTTCAAAAACAATGGATACATTTTTAGAATTGTCAGAATTCATAAAAAAATATTTGCAAGAGGACTGTGGAACAGGATATTATGAGAAAACCTATGGTTCTTTTCCATTCCTGTTATTGTACAATGCTCACTTTCTGCAGAAATTCTTAGCCCTTTCAGTTAAATGGCTGCAGAAATGGAGAGGTTTAAACGTTCTGAATTCTTGTATTTCCATGGGATCTGGTTCATCAGTGCAAAGTGTTTTGACAGTGCATTTCTGCCTTCCTTGTCTGCGTCTGCCACCACGTAGATTGCACATCCTCTTTGCTCTGTGTTTGCACTGAGCACAATGGAGTTTTAATCCAGAACAGGGAATCATTTGCCCTGTCACAATATCTATCACACTGGTTAATGAATAATACCTTTCTCCAAAGAATATCAGAGAACAAACCCTTTTAATATTGCTTTTGTTATCAGAGCTACATGACTGAAAAAAAAGGAGGTGAGAATTCTTTCCTCGCTTTATTTCAGTATGAAGGATAAAGCCTTCTTTTAAAAATGAATTCATAGGCTTACATTATTATGAAAATGTATCTCAAAATGTTATCTTAAAATGATTACATGAGTGGGTAGTTATTTGGCTGTACCGTTTATTCCTGTGCTGTGGTGAGATTTGTCAGGGAAATAATATTTCTGGTCTCCAAGGGTGAGGAGGACACTGACAATTTTTAATTTCAGTGATGGTGGCCTTTGTTACTTTGAGAGTCATTTGGGACTTTTGTCAAGGTGGAATTTATTGCTTTATGCAATAGGCTTATGTTTTGTATAAGCTAGATTGTTCCTAAGGCTTTGTAAACATAAGTTTTTGTAAATACAATACAAATGTATTGATGGCTTGAAAAAGAGAGTACTGGCAAAATATATATACACATAATTGAAAGCAGAGGAAAAAAAGTATCAGCTCTGTAGCGATTCTATTGGTAGGTGAAACATGGCTTTGATACCTGAATATGAGTTCAGGATTTCTCTACACTAACAAGAATTTGGTTTAGAACAATGGAGTGTCCTAAACTGTCCCACCCATCAGAGAAGAGATTCTCCCTCAAACTCCAGTTACTTTGTACTGAGAAAGTGAAATACTTGTGAATCTGGCAGAGCTGTGGCAAGGCAGACTTAACTCTGAGGGGATCTCCACGCTGCAAACCCAGTCAGATCTTTCTTCACCATTCTGTCTTCTTATAGTAGATGGAAAATGATGTATAACCAGTGCTGCCTTCGCCCTGTTGGTTACTGATGGCTTATTAATTTAGAACAGTCCTTGCCTGCTGTGGTATATATCTGAGGGCTGGTGGTCATGAGTGATGTGGACAGGTTTTCCTCTGAGTGAATGAGTTCAGAAGAGTAATGGTACAGCCACCATGCTGTGAACCAATCCAGTCCAATGTGGTTTATACTCCTGCTTTCTGCTGATGGCTCTTCTATTAGACTTTAATCTATTTCAGATTAAGCATTCATTTTTTTCATGATTGAAAAACAAAGCGCCATAAAGAAGCTACTGTGAGGTTCCATCCCATCCATAATCTCTTTCTGTTAAATAAGTGATCACTTGCATTTCAGCTGAGGGCTTTGGAAGAGTAGAGACCTTTTCATAGGCAAAGGTGTGTTTTTAAAGCATAGAAAATAAATGAGGTGCCTGCTACTACAGACAATATGACTGCTCTGTGCTGTCACCCGTGATTTTTGAAAACTGAATGGGTAAAAAACCAGCATTGTTTAAAACAGCTTCTGACAGAACAACTTTTACATACTCAGCAGTGTATTTGTTAAGAAGAAAGTACATTTAGATTGAACAGAATGAGCGTCTTTATGTGATGTGAATAGATAGAAGAAAGATGATTGGAAAAATCAAATGAAGAATTTCTCCCACAGAAAACAGCTTCTTGATCTCAGGAAACAACAGGCTCCTTGTGGAGTGCAGTCAGGGCTCACAAACACATTGCCGTGGTACACGGAGTTCAAAATCCCAGCTGACATTTCAAATGGTATTTAGAGTTATGACAAATCTGATTTATTTGGATCTCTCTCCAAAGCTACCATAAAAGAAGTGCTGATTTGGTGACTTATTAATCACAGCACCTTCAGACAGCTTCTTTTTCTAGTTGTGGAAGTCGCTAGCAGATCTATATGTTCTTTTCAGTACCATAGTTTGATGTGTTTTGTAATGATGCTGTTCATTTGGCAGGACTCTTAGTTTTCTGGTGAAGTCTTCACCAGAATATGTGTTTCCTTAGAAAAATATCCTGTGAAACAACGATTTAGGTAATTGAGGATAATACAAAATGCTGATTTGAGTGATTTTAAAGACCTTACTTCAGCTCTGTAAAGAAGAAACTGACCCTTGTGGTTTCGTAATTTCAGTAAAATAGAATTGAAATGTTTCTCTAAGTATTATTACCCAAGCAAGATTTATAAAATTTCTTTTCAAAAGCAAACCAAAATCATTAATTACAACAAACATCCTCTCAGTAATGAGGCCATTCTTAACAAACGGTTGCATTTAAGGCAGTATTTTAATAGGAAATTTAGTTTCAGTTGCAGTCTTAGGGTCTGACTCAAAGTTTGGGTCACTGAGGATGCCTGAGGAAAGGTATCAATGAAAATATTTTTCCCCAGATGTTTTCATTGGTTTCAGTTAAACGAAGCACACTTTTTCCTGTTTTACCATGCACTTTCTTACTGTTTACTACAGAATCTTATGCAATCTGAGCTGTATACTGATGTCTAGACTTGATTTTAGAAAACACTCAAAAGATGCTTTACAGTGGGGAAATCTGATGTACTGATTATAATTCTTTCTTAGCATGGAGGGGAATAAGGACTTTCTGTGTCTTAAGTGCAAACACGTTAGTGGATTGTTTCCAAACTTGTGAACAGAATACATTTCTTGCCTGTGAGGTGGGTTTTTGTTCATTTGTTTGGTTGTTGTTGGGTTTGGTTGTTGTTGTAGATTTTTTGTTTGTTTCATTTTCAGCCCTGATATCTTACCAGTGACGTTTGAATGTCCTAATTTGTCATAGAAACAACAGCAGCTCCTGGCCATGGTCCTTAAAATGTCATGGAAACTGAAGAGGCTGAAGTACTGAATTAAGTTCCTATGTCTTAATGTTCCTATTGCTTTATTGAGTTCTGATAATCTATAAAACCTTGCTCCAGTATTTGAAGTAGTAATTTTTCATCTTCCTGATGTTTGTACATAGCAGACCTGTATCTTCTCCAGCATAAACTTAAAATAGCAAGCTCAATTCAGTTGATATTTTTCTTGTATTTGTTCACTGAAATGTCCTTGCACAGTGTTAGACATCCAGGTTACACGCAGGGTGAAACGTGAGGTGTGATCACTACAGAGGATCTTGCTTGATACAGATACACTTCCTTTTCCGTTCTTATTTGGGCAGCTCTTGACCACCTACAACAGCTGTGATTTTCTCACTTTCCTGTGTTCTCCTATAATGAGATCCAAAGATACAGAAGAAGATTTTAGTCCCATAATGTACTAATTCTCTTCCAGTTCTTAATCCAGTTCTTAATCCAGTTCTTGTCTGTTATTTGTATTCCTTACACTTAGGATGCCTTTTCAATGTTGGATGTGTCTGTTTGTTTGTTTGTTTTCTTTTTTCTCTCATTATCAAGACATTTAATTATCACAGTCTTTTTTTCTCTTCTAGACTTGAGACTGTTATTGAAGCACTATTGAAATCAGGTTGAAGACTGGTCCTTGAGAGACTCAGCTCTTGTCACCCTTTTCTTTTCCTGGCCCTACATGTTGGCACAGCCTCTTGTTTTTGCCCCTTGCTGGAAATTCACTATACTGTTAGAAGAAAAAACAAGGAATTTCTCTGTCTTGGCTGGAATCCTAGGCGACTGCTGTCGGTGCCATAAAACTATCATACAGTTAGTCCTAATATAACAAAACAAATCTACTTTGTTAATGTGTAGCACTGCCAGTGCTCCCAGCTTAGATATGAGACCAATGTGTAAGGACTTTAGAAAGAGCTCACCACTTTATGAAGTCCTGTAGAAAAGCTTCTTTCTATTTAAAAATTACTCTGCATAGCTATTCTTTGTCCTTTGTTTCTCTAGTACGAGTAACAGTTAACACAAGCCGTTGTCTGGATAAGCTGCAAGAGTGACACTGCCAGCAAAGCCCAGATTTTTGCCTTCCCTGCTGATGTGATGCGGGTTGTCTCTAATGCGTTGCGTGTGTGGGTTCAGCGCTCTACATTGAGTAGAGTTCTGACAACAGCAGACTGCCAACTGTTCAACAGAAGGGGACCACAGATAGTTTCGTTGGTTGGACTGTCTGTCTGTCTGTCTAGCCATCCTAATCTATTCTGATCCCCTTCATCTCTGCTGAGGCAAGAAAGCAAAAGCTAATGTAGATAAGCAGGAATTTCTGTTTTTTGAAAGGTTTCCAGGCTTGTTTCTCTTAATGGATGTGTTTAGAATACACCGGCTGTATTTCCCAAATGCTACTAACACTGTTCTCTCCCATAAATAATTGCAAGTAGCAAAACCTATATAGATTTTCAGATGAAAGAAATATAAACATTAAAAAAAATCTGGGGACTTCCTCCTTTTGCTATTAGAAATGTTAGTTCTATTAATAATTCTCCATGTTGGGTTGATGAATAAGATGTTACATTGTGTCTTAAAAATGCAGACAACAGAGATTAGTGATTGCTGCAAATTGATATGTTTAGCATGTCCTTCACAGCACTTGACCTGACCTAGGTCGGATCCTCATTTATATGGCATAACAAAAATCTACTTAACAGATGCTCAGAGGATGCATTTTCATAGATTCTCAATCTCTCTGATGTTAATTTGCTTACGTTGCTGAAAGCAGAGGGGAATTCGTCTGAAATGAACCATGTGCAACCAAAAAGAAAAAAAGAAAAGAACGAAAAAATGTGTTCACTTTGAATTAATGAATCAATGAGCTGGTAGGCCTGTTATTTGTAATACTCAGTGGAAAATCACCACTTCTGTGCTCACTGAGTAGCTCACCAGCACAGCACATCGAGCTTCACGAGATTGCAAAGTAATTTGAAAAGAGGATTACAAAAAGTTACAAAGTCTTTGTTATTTAATCTGACATGGAAAGCGTGCAGCTCCCTGCTCAACAAAGCTTGTGAGCATCGAGTTCTGAGCTTGGTAGGGGAAATGTGTATATTAAATCTTGGAGTAAGATCTCTTCACTTTTGCAGTGCAAAAAGCACATTGTCATCACCCAGCACCTCTCTCGTGAACTAACAAAGCCTTTAGAGGCAGTTGTTGATGTCAGCCAGGTTGGACTTGTGCTAAAACTGCGAAAGCCACAAGTTTTTCGAGTTTTGCAGCCCAGCTTACAGAACATAGCACGGAAAGCCCAAAATGAAGGCATCCTTTCAGACTTTCTTCAGCACAGTCATGGCCTCCTATAGAATGATTATGTGCTTTTTCCTTCCCCACCTTTTGTTGCTGCTGCTTCTGCTGTGAGCATTCAGATCCTTGCTGCATCATTTCAAAGCCGGAATAGCTGCAGCAGACCAGACCATGCATTGATGTGAATTGATATTGCTTCACTTAAGCCCACAGGGCTAAGCCATGTTGCGTCAGCTGAAGATCTGTTCCATAAAATGTCTTGGGATTTGTTTTTTTGCTGTTCTATAAATTACCAGAACGCCGCTGTAGGAGGAAAAGTATCTAGTTAGATGGTGCAGTATTTTGCTTTTGCTGAAGTGTTAAGAAAACAAAAATAAAGTGAAATACCAACACACAAGTGGCACGATATAATAGGTGGCAGATTTTAAAGACAAAATATTTTTTGAAAAATATGCAGAGTAGACATACGGGGGCGGACAGGGAAGGATAATTCATCTAAAGAAGAGCAGATGGACAGCATGGACTGCCTGGGACTCCAGCAGCTATCAAGTGAAATCAATCTGACTTTTGTTAAGTTCATGGCTGTTCACCACTGAATAGAGGGGAGAGAAGTACAAAGATTATGGCCACCATATGTCTTAATCCAGAGCAGAGATATCTTAGACATTTTTGAGCGTCCAGCTTCCAGGACCAGCTGACTTGTGAGCTCCCTGATTTGATACCTGATTTCCACAGACTGCAACAACACATAGTCCAGTAGACAGCTTTCCCACAAGCCTCATTTTAATGAGTCTGTAAGATGAAGTTGCCTTGCAGATTCTGATAAAAATGCACAGGCTAGGACGTCCAGACTTTTGAACTTTTTGGCAGGAACCTGAAAGACCTGGTAATCAAGTCAGATACACATGACCTTTACAATCTGTCACCACATCAGGGACACAGGAAATCTAGCAAACCATTCTTTGAATGTTTTCAGTGCCTCCACCTTCCTAATGCAAAGCTGTCTCCTTTGAAGTGGGGCACTCAGGTTTTTGTGTTAGCAATTGCAGAGATTGCAGACTACGTGGGATTTCCTCCTATTTATTTCCCTCCTCACTCGGCAGTGACAGGGGTGCTCAAGTGAAGAACCTGGCAAGTACTCATAGGAGTTACATAAAATGCCAGGACCAAGGCTAAACATGTGTCTCACCAAAGAATGGCATCATCCTAGTACGTAAGAAATGCTGAATGTCTGAAGAAAGGTATTGGGGATGAGGAGAACAGGGAAGGATTCTTAAAATGGTAAATTTCTTCTTCAGCACATCAAGTTCATAATAATTCCTACTCTCTTTAGATTAAACCCAGCTGAAAGCCATTTTTTTTCAATGCTATATCACAACTTGTGGCCTTTCAACTTCTCATATAAGCATGCCTGCCTGTTCAGTGACAAGAAGATTATTTGGTCATCTCACCTACGTAGAGCAAGTGTATATTGATGTAAATGTTTTCACCTTTGGTAGTTCCATCTTTTATTTTTTATTGCATTAATACTTGGTAGTATTCTTTCTATCACCTATTGTTCTTTTATTGAATTTACATGCTTCTGTGATAGACAATAGACTCTTGGAAGAATCTGTCATTTTGCTACAATTTCTTCCAGCATCCTTTTTGCTGATGAATTAGTACATGGCCAAATCCTCCATGGCAGAAGTGCAGCACTCATATTTTTCTCCTGTTTATCCTTTTACTGGAATGCCAATGTGTTCTGATCTCTACACAGACACTCAAGTATGGTTTAATTGAGTGCTGTAACATGAAAGTATTTTTTTTCCCACACACACATAGGTGTGAGGGATCACTTCACTCAAGCCAATGAACCTCTTGCTGGCTTATGTTGCTATAAAGAAGAACAAATTCCCTTTTATCAGAATGACAACTGCAATACTGGAAAAGAAGCTGTAGAATCATCATGAAGGGAACCAAGAAACAGCAGATTTTGAAGGGATTCTTCCCTGCGTGGAAGCTGACTAAACAGAAGGGAGGATTTAAGGCAACACTGCCATATGTGAAATGCTTGAATTGTTTCAACATTTAGCACCAGGGGGAAAAAAAAATCCTGAAATGTTGATTTAGCACCAGACAAGACATAGTTGGCTCCACTGCTAGTCACTCAACTATTCTTCATAATCCTGAAACTGGTGTCTGAAGGGCTCATAATATATTGAGATCATTGCTTTGGCACTCTTAAAACAAACTGAAGAGGAGGAAAGGAATAATACCAGAGGAAATTGTCCAAGAAAATTGGCTCTCACAGACCAAGTAGGATTCATTATTCAGAGGCTCAGATCCCAGTCATGTGTCTGACTGCTTTGAGTTGCTCTAGTGACACCGGGCAAGTAGAAAACTGGCCCAAGTGGCCAGTTTAGAACAATCCCTGAAACACAGCTGCTTCAATGCTTTCTTCCTCCAAGCACAAAGGGCAGACTGGTGGGAAGGCTTTTTATTTTGCTTTCTTTAGAAACCTCTGCTCAAGTCAGAGGTTGCTAGCAATGTAGGTCTGTGTGTCTGAAGTGAAATGTAAGTTCCATGCATCACTAAATAAGGTTTAACAGACTGGATGAGAGCTCTTATTGTTAGTTTATGATTACAATACTTACTGTTTATTTGTCTCTGACAAATGAATCCTCAACACTGACTGTCCAAAATGAGCCCTACCTTCCCGTGTCCCAACCAAGTATTGCAACATTGAGTAGTTACATCAAGGTGAATTAGGTCCAGACTAAATTTCAGGTATGTTGAGGAAAGATATAGGAATTAAGCATTATAATTACCACAGTTCTGTTAATAGGTAAAACAAAGAATCTGGGATACCTTCATCTGTTGTATTGAAGTTAAGGAACCTATATACCTAGGACTCTTTAAAATGGATGTGAGGATTAAAAAGTGCCAAGCTTACCTGTAGCGTCTGTGATAGTTTTTAACATGTGATTCACAACTAGAAGCCAACATTTCTTGCTTTCATTCTGAGCAAGCTGTAACAGTAATGGGACTGATCCCAAACTGTGTATGCCTGACAGTATCCTACTTGGGAGTCCCACAGTAGTGTGGACTCTTGGGAATAGCTGTACCATTAAAAATGTTGAGAACATCAAGCACAGGTCATATCCTATTTCAACTCCAACATTAGACGTTGCAGCACAGCAAAAGAATGAGAAGATATAGCATTTCTTTTACTATGTGCAGAACTTCTGTGGTATGCACACAGAGCATGTGTTTTGTTTGACAGCATCATCTAGGAAACCATCTCAACCTTCAAAGCACTGCCAGGCCATTCCAAGTTCTCACACGTTTTCTTTTTTCTGAGTCTCCATAATACAGCACAGTGAAGTCTAATCTCCTACTTCTCATCACAGTAGGCAGCTCAGAAGTTATAGTAAATCTCATAAATGTCAAGCATAATGAAAAATAAGAGAAACATACAGGAGAAAGTCGTTCCTGCTCATTCCACTCATAGACACAATGCGCATCATCTTCTTGCTCATCAGTCATTGCAGTGTAAAGGTTCTCAGTCTATTTTCTCTGATATTCTTGTAGCTACAAAGACCGACAGTCCTTTAAAATAACATCTTTTGCAGAAATAGCAGGACTTGCCACACCTTGCTACCTAGAGCAAATGCAGTTTCCTACTTTTACAGATTTCTGCTGTAAATTTCAGACTTTTTGCAGGGAAACCAGATGTCTAAAAACTGAAATGTCTGGGTTGCATCTCTCACTACTTATCATTTAGTATTAGTATTTACTTGTTTGCTTAAGATGAATGTTTTCCTTGTGGATCTCCATAGATGTATTAAAGAGTTTTTCATAGCAATGTATGCTGCTGCTTCTCCACTAAAACCTATGTCCCTTAAATATTGGTAGTAATAGTAATAAGAATAATGCCACTGACTCCATTTAGGCTCTGTTTTATTCTGTATTTGGAGGATACTTAATCTCATCCAGCTTCATAGAATGAACTATATATATCTATCTATGTTTTAAATAATAACTTTGAGAGTTAAAGGAATTGTTTCTTTCACCATCAAATGCCAAATTGAAGAACTAAGGACCAAATTAGTATTTTCTCTCAAAGACTACCATTCATATAGACTTCTGTGCCCACAAAACCTTACAGACTTCTGGTGTAATGTCAAAGATCTATGGGTCTGAGTTGGGCTACCAGTATTAAGTTTTGGATATTATATGCCAAAAGTAGCATCTAATTCTTCATACCCACTCATGTATTCTGCTTTATTGATAGAAGAGAGTTTAAAGATTAAATCTTGATAGATGTTTAGGGAGAATGATAAAGTTTTAGTGAGGGTCCTTTTCCTTACCTATTTTTAAAAAGTATTTCCCCTATTACAGTAAGTCTAGATTTTGAGGCAGCAGGGACAGACAGAAAGATACAAAAGACTTAGGATTTAAAAATATATTGTTATATGTACATGAAATATACAAGTTGAGAGAGCAACTATCTTTCTGTTTTTCAGTTTGTTTGGATCTAGAAGCACGTTCTATGTTCCATTGGAAGATGAGAATCACTGTTCTCTCTTGGCAGATATCATTCATTTCCAGCTTGGCTGTCTTGTTAAATAACGGCATTCAAACCTGATTATTGCCCAGCTTTGGTCACAAGCCAGCGTGATTTTATAGGGAAAGTCCTTATTTATGATGAAGCAAAGAAACATTTTGGCAATTTTTATTTTTAAAAGCCTAGTCATTGGCAGGACTCTAAAGTTTGGAATGTTATGGGTATTATGAGTAATCCCAGGATTGTTGGATTACTGAGCAGCATGAAAGTGAGATAGTTGAAGCTGTGTGGTAACTGCAGTTGAAAAAACCTCTGTGTGCATGTGTTCTGAATAGCATATTGGTGACAACTGGTTTGGAAGGAATTGGACAGTATCCTTCCATGTATAGGGACTTCATTGTGAGGATCATTCCCTGAAGCACTGGTTCATGTGCATGTCTTTAGCAAATACTTTCAAATCCCTTGAACTGTAAGGGAAAACCAAATTGCTTCAGGCAGCTGGCTTCTTCTGGTGGGGTTTTAGAAGAGCCTCCTGCTGTCCTGCGTGGCCTTGCGGAGGCTCGGCTTCTGAAGTCAGGTACAGTCCATGACGATCAGAAGCACAGCTCCTGTGTCTGTGCACTGCTTGTAAATTGGAAGCACACCTTTATGAGAGTGCAGAGATACGTTTTTGAAGCATATATCATTTCATACTGTTTTTTTCCAGTGTTGAAAATGCATGGATGGCTAAGTGTCAACAGAAAATGAAAAGCTTGTGATTTGTGAAGATTTAAAAAGGGATGGAAAAATTTGATTCTGTAAATGTTTCAGCTGAATAGAAGTCTCATTCAGTGGCAGGTGTCATACAGCTAAAAAGTAAAGTACATAAAGTAAGTTATGACTTATTTTTTTCTCACATATCCCTTATTAAAAACCAATCAAACAAAATAAACCCAAACCAACCAAAGAAAAAACCACACACCACAAAATAAAGGTCTATAATGATTGGAGATGCAGCGCTAAGCAGCTAAGTAGTCTTAGCTTTCTATCCAGTGCTATCACATTGTATATGCTATAGGATATGACAAAGATAATTATGTAATCTACTGCATAAAGTGAATGCAGGAGGATGCAGGAAAAGTAGTCATGTCACTCAGAATTGCTAATTTGATAATGGTTGTTTATGTAGCACTATCAGTGTTCTCCCCAGAGGAGGCAACAAACTTCCTGGCTAGCTTTGCAAGTTTATGAGCTTTTCTAGACATGAACCACAGTTGGCTGTGGGATGAGGTTTGCAAAAGCTGAAGTTTAGCACAACAAATGAAAGAAAACGGAGAATTTCCTTTTGCATCTGAAAGGGGAATTTTGGAAGTAGAATGCAATTACTGTAATCAGGTGGCTGAGCACAAAAAGCCATGTGCTTTCAAAATTAGTAGGTTTTATTTTAGCCTAAAGCATAAAAAGAGGAGGCTGGGAGAGAGGGTCCAGTTTTTGAAAAGAAGCGCTGCGTGTGTCTGTACAGCCACCCTTATTGTTCCAAATGCAGTTATTATTTTGTAGAAGGTGAGGTGCAAGAACATTACAAAGACAAGCATATAGAACATTTGTTCGTTGTATATCAACTAAAACTGGTCAAATAATATGAAGGAATGTTTATGATTCCTTTATAAAGCTGTTGAAGGGAAGGCAAACACTAAATGAACCATTCTTTAATATTATCTTTTATAAAACAGTGATTACTGGGAAACTATGAGTACAAAAAGGTCTGAGAAGATTGAAACCCAGAAACATCTGATGGAGGTGATGAGGTTTGATGGCAATACATTGCAGGATTAGATTAGGATTCTTTTGCTACAGATGAGATGACCAGTCAGACTAATAGCATATAGCTTGCTTACTTGGATGTTTGTAAGTAGAGATTGGCTTGTGGTGTTGTGATAGGAGCATTTGGAGATTGTTGCCGACAGAAAGGGATTCAATCTGCCCCAAAGTAACAGAATTAGCAACTCTAGTGGAAGCAGAAATGAAGAATTAACAAGATTTGCATATAGAACCAACCCAGAGAATGCAAAGCTGGCTGGAAGCAATCAAGTTCAGGAAAGGTACTTTTGAAGTAGAGGAACTTCTTTAGCGTTAGTTTGTAAAGTGGTCCGGCATTGTAACTTCTGTAGCCTGAGAAAGTAAGGGTAGCTGCCAAATTCCATCCTAAATCCAGGAGGTGAGTCCCCAAAACACCAAAAAGAGATGAAAATCCAACAGCTTTTTTATCGATAATGTATTATATATCTATAATATATTTCCTATTATTCTGCACAAACTGCTGTGCTCTAGGCCTGTCTCTTATATGGGCTGCCAGCACTTCTTCTTGCGTACGTGGTTGTGACTCTCCTTTCCTTGTTCTCACAAAAGATTACTAGAATTAGAAATTAACTTCTGAGATTATACCCTAGTGAAAGGCACTCTTATGGAAAAACCTTTTCCCTCACTGCTGCTGCAGGGAGACCTTATCAACTTGTGGACCTAATGCAAGTTATTTAGTTAAAAATTGGTATCAAATTTGTAAATGGAGAAAGATGTGTAATAGCATGGAGTTAAAGACTTTATTTACGGTACTGCCTACTTGGCCACCACCTCTTTATTTTCTGTTTGTTTCTGCAGGAGGTTTTTCCCCTGTGCAGTTTATGATACAATTAAAAAAGTACAGCACATTCCTGCATGACTGTTAGTACTTTGTTGTTCTGTGTTTCTTGTTGGTATATATCTGTACTGTTGATTCTAGATTGCTTTGATTAAAACTATTTTCCTTACATGGAAACAGACCCATTTCCATGCTTATCACATGGAAAAATGTCTTAGTCTTGCTCACTTGTTTAGGATTAAGTTTATCTTCCTATTTGAGGTCAAGCTGAATTTTGCCCCTTCAACTGAAGCTGGCAGGGATTTCTGCTAATGTTATTGTTATTTTTGTGACTGTAATATGAGTCTTCTTCCAGGATCATTTTGAATTCATTTTTTTGGTAACAAGTTACCTGCTATTTCAGGAACCTTGAACATTGTTTGTGAGGTCTATGATCTTGTTGGGTATCATTTATATAAGTTTCCTATAGAGTGGTGAGAACTAATTTCTACAGAGCAAGATAAAGAGCAGCTATTATTTAGATTCAGCTGAATGAGAAACTTATTGCCCAGTCCACATAATTATAGGTGGGTGTTTCCTATTCACTACCACACTGGAATGTTTTAAAAGCCTCTGTAAGGTGTGAAATACTGCTTGACTCATCAAAAGTCCTTGGGGAAGATTCCTATAGATTTCACCACTCTCTAGGACTGCCTTAGTTGACTAGTACCTTCCACAGAGGATTTGATTATCTGCTTATTTGTTCACACTATTATTAAAGGATGCAAGTAGCCTAAAAATAATCCGAATATTATTAGTTGATTAGAAAGGATGAATAGATGTGCATTTTTCCTGTGCTGACAAGCTGGTACCTATCCAATTATCCTCTAGCTGAATGGAAACAATACAATCAAATAGCCCTTAGTTGCTGTATATTTTAAATAAAGAATCCTACTTATATGTTATTTCTCCTTTGATATTGACAACTTCTCCCTGTTACTGCGCCTTTTACTCTGTGTTTAGTTTGAATGTGGAAACTTCCCAGTAGATGTAGCTTAGTCTTATCTGGCTATTGATGTGAGTGGCTTTTGAATCAGAAGTGCAACTACATTAAAAAAAGAAAAACAACAATCAATTTTAGAGTTTGATGTGAAGACCATTATAATAAATGGAACGTACTTCCCTGAAATTGAATGAGATTTGCACAACGACCTGTAATGGTTTTCCTATCTAGGGTGCATCCATTCCAGAAACTTAGTCAGGCTCTTTTTAAACATTTTTTTGGTGAGCATGTCAGTAGGGTATTCCTTCTTGTAACTTCTTGATAAAATTAGTCTCCAGTCTTCTAATTGCATACACTGCAAGTAATGCTTTATCTAATGATACCATGACTGATACCCACTCCCTTTTGTGTATCAAGATACATCTAACCATTTTCATGTTAACAGGATGGGAGAAAGAAACTTGCTGCAAATTCTTGAATGCGGCCGGGAGCCACAAAGCACTCCAAATGCATTTCTGACATCTGCAAGGAATCTCCATCATCCCCTTGCAAATTTTAGGACAAAATCTGAGAGTTGTGAGCAGTTCATGCTGTGGTCTAACTTCTTTCCCTGTCAAAAAAATACATTTGTGAGCCATGACAGTGTTAGTGGCCTGGTTTAAATTGTTTACTCCCTCATTATGCACACCCACAATGAACACACATTAATGTGAGCAAAGCCAAGAAGGTAGAGGTAATGCATCTCCAACCAGCATTTACTTCAGCGGATTTTCTGGTGGATTATTGACCAGTTTGCCATGGAACGTTACCACCAAGCGTGGCTGCTGCTTGGCTTCATTTCCTCCTTGGCTAGACACATCCCCTGAAATTATGCGACTGTGTTGTGTTCATCCAAAAGAGAATCCACAAGCTCAGAGGAAAGAAGATTATGATGATGCGAAGGCTCCACTCTTCATCTGTGCTTGTTGGATGCATTTGGCAAGGATTGCCACCAAATGACCTCCCTCACGCTGAGCAGCTGGAGGAATGATATCACACGAGTTTTGTAAAGGAAAAGATGAGTCAGTCTATTCTTAGCTGTAATGCTTAATGCTGTTTATCTCTCTTTCCTGAAGAATAGATATACGTGGAAGTTTCTGGAGAAACCATAAGCAAGCAAGTACATTCTTATTTAGTTGGAAAATAGAAACTCTTGCAGCATTTTTTCCCCTTAGATTTTAACATCCTGGAAAATTACTGGGGCATGTCACCTTCTGTGGCTATCTAGGTAATTGAATGCTTTCATCACTTCAGTTTTCATAGCAAATGCATACATTCCTTTACTTGTTTTAATTCTGTTTTTGACCAACAGTAAAGAACAAGCCATTGTATGCTGTAACAGTTAGTCTCACTCTTTCTTTCATCTTTTGTAAAGATGGCCAGTGTTATAAACTATACGTTCTTGAAAAATATGGACACAAAAAGAAAAAATGCTAGCGAGTACTTGGTTTGTAACTGGGATTAGTGCTGGCAATAATACAAATGTTCTAAGAAGGAAAAGGATGCAGTGTATTTTCCTTAACAAAAGCCAGTGTCCAATCGGAATTCCATCTCCTCAGTAAGAGGAGTTACTGAGACAGAAATGATGCAGATTCTGCTAAATTGTTACTATGTAAATTCTAAGTTGTTACTATAAAACCCTGCTGAACATACTACAAAGTTTACTGTAGCCGACCCCCCTGCAACCTACAGTACTAAGGTTAAGTATTAACCTGTAGTAATAATAAAGTTGTAGAGCACTCCTGATTTTCAGTTCTGACAGGTGATTATGTTCGGAAAATTGCTGAGCTTGAAAGGTAGTTACCAGCTAATTTATTTGTTAGTTTCAGAATCTAAATGATTTTTTTTTAATAATACGATGAATGAGATGTTTGTGTGCCATTATGATACTTTATCTTGGCACTTTTAAGGAGATTGATACTCATTTACTTGCCTTTCAATGCAAATATATAGGAATAGTAGTTTTCTTTGCTCTCTCTTGCACCTTCAAGATTCTGCAGTCATTCTGAAGATGAAGTTTAGTTACCCTTACAAAAATAAAAAAGCAGTTTTATCTACATGGTGCTTCTTTTGAACTTTAGAGCTGGCATTAGAAATGTGATTATGATACCAAATGTTGTGCTAAGGTACATTGACTTATCGTGCTCATATATTCATTCTTACATAAGTTGGGTTGGAAAGAAATGTTAATATATATTTCATAGGTTATCTGTTCAGCTATTACCATGAGAAAAGTGCAGATAGCTGGATGATGAAATAGCAAGATAATAATCAGGAAATGGTTGCAACAATAATGCGTTTCTTTTCTCCTCCTGCCCCCTGTCCCCAAGCTGTTAATACAAAAATCAAGATACTGCATCTTCTTCAGAAAACTATGTATTTCAGGCACTGGTGACAAAAAATTCCTTATCTAATGCTGATCTTCAACATTAATTTCTGAATGACTCTGCCAAAATACCTGCTGAACAAAAAATAATCTATTATTCTAGCCTGTTGATGTTGCTTGCCAGAAAATAACACTCCTTTGTGTTGACGCTTGTTTCCAAATACTGCACTTTTAAAGGTGGAGTAATAGAGGGTAGTAGCAGACATTTTGTATAAACCATAATAAATTGGACAGCCCATTTTAGAGAGATGCGTTGCTGCGTTGAGAATGTGTGTTTCTGAAATCTCCTGTGTGCATCACCATCTGTTTCTAAAGAGTAATATACCTGTCTAGCCTCAAGCTATTTTGCCAGTGACTCAGGCAATGGGATGAAGCATCCAACAGCTTGATAAAGATAGCACTGCTGTCTGCCTTAAGCAGAGGAGCAATTTAAGCTTTCAAATCACAGGAAAGCATGAATTTCTCTATGGAAAACTGCACAGTAGCACCACAGCTTTTTGTTGGGTTGGGACGCATGAGGCTTGAAAATGAGAACATCTTCTGGACTGTAAAGTCACTGGTCAGTGGTCTGGCAATGTCATCAGATGCACCAGAAAATATTTGTCTTGAACGTCAAAAATCATTGTTTTATATAAAAATTGCTGGTTAAATTAATCTGACCTAAGTAGGGACCGATAATATAAAAGTGACATATGCTGTATCTTCTATAAGGCTATTGCAAAAGATTAGTCTGAAGGTAAAACTGACCCCAGCACAGGGTTTACAGAGGTCACCTACTTAAGTGCAGATCCTGAAAGCCACATCTTAGGCTTTATAAGGTCTAAAGTTTTGTGGCTGAGCTTTGCATTGGCAAGATTTCATAAATGCGACTTCCATGGAAACGTCACTGAATTTATTGCAGTATTCCAAACTAAATGAATGAACAAAATTTGGCCTAATTTATCTGATAATATAGTCACTGGCTTGTTTGAATTCTCTGTGCTGTATTACATGTGAGTTAGCTAAGAAAACACATTTTCTCCTGGTTAATGTGTGGACTCGGAAGTCTGCATCCAATTATGCATTCTATCAGGAACTATTTGTGAATCTACAAGCAAATAATTTATACAAAAAAGCTTCTCAAAGGAGCAGAAGTCTTAAGATGTTGCCCACAAACATTTCTGATCTGATTTACTTACTTCTGTGAAATATTTGCAGTTCAGCTGGAAAAGTACTTCGGAGTTGACCCTTCTCTGGAGTATTTCTCTACCTTTTATTCCAAGCTGAGATGCTATGTGCATGATCCTCTGGACAGAGGATGCCTCGGAACTCCACAGCAAACATCCACAAAGATGCTGTGGTGGATGCTCCCTGTTGCCCACTGGATCCCACACAGTTCTTCGGTCTCTGTCTGGATGCTATTTTTCAGCAGCACAGTGATCTCAGATGAGTTAGATCCTTCAGCCTTCTGCTGGCTTTTGCTTGATGACAAATACACAATTCACCTTTAGTCCCAAGGAAACCAGGGATCCAGTATATCTAGATTAAGAGTCACAACATCCACCAGGTTTTCCAAAGAGTTTGCAAAGCATCTGCTTGGATTTTCAGCTGTTAGACAACTCTGAAAGTTATTCCATCTTTGTGCTGCCATAGCCCATCTATAAAAGAAGGGATTATAATATATTTGCATCGTATAGAACTAGTACGATTCTTATTTCTGCCACTTCTACTACAACTCCTGCTGCTATCAGTATTTGTGATACTATTCACAGATCAAAACGTTTTGTGTCACAACCTATACTAGTGCTTGGTCTAAACAATGAACTATCTAAGTAACAGATGGACAACAGCTGAGTATGAAGATGAGGTTTGTGTTGTGGAGAGACACTATCAGTTATCTTCAGGAGGTCCTGAACAGTGTGATGAGAGCAGTACCCAAGCTGCTTTCTCACTCTTGGTTTAACTAGGCATCATGAAAGGAGCTAGTCACAAAGAGAAATTCAAAGTAGGACAATATGTTGACTTTGCTTATGTTTATGAGGAACTTGTTCCATGCATAAACAGCCATGTGGAAAGCCATGCTGGAAAGTTTGATATAAAGCACCATTTGCTAGTATAATCGGCATAGTGTATATTGGGTTATATTCAAGTGCGAGATGTTGAGATATTCTTGAAGTAAAGGCTGAGAGCAAACTTAGGGAAAAAAGGCTTTTCCTTCCTAAACACAATGTGAATTATTTTGAACAGCTTTATGATTCTAGAAGCAGTAGGTCCAGTCAGATACTCTTTGTAAACTAGAGACTGATGATTTAAAGTGCACATTGGAAAGCACATTTCTGGATTCATTTGCCTTCAAAAGGAATTATCAATCTTAAACAGTCAAGAAGTCAAAACCGTATTCAGGGACCCGTTGCTCTGTGTGGACTGATTGGTGTGGTTTATAATGATGTTGGATGAGACAACTAATATTTGTTTTATTCTGTACTGTCTGAATTGTATTTCCTTTTTATATTCAGATACTGGGTTTCTTTGGTCCTAATGCAGTCTCATAATGCAGTAGTGAACATAAAATCAATAGCTCCTATCTCAAGGCAGTGTAGATCTTCTCTCCCTCACTGTGCTCTCCAGATTAAGTATCAACAAATTATCCTATAAGCATGTCATAAAATCTGTGCCCCTTGCACAGCCATCAAATAACTTGGTGACTAAGGACAATCTCATGTGCCTCGCTCAGGAAAGCCTCGAAGACTACTGAGTATTTGAGAAGTGTTTTGTTCTCCACAGGGATAGGGTGCTTGATAAAGCTAAAATAGGAAAAATACCACATGCTAAGGCACTGTTAGGGCCTTGTTATCCACAGTGGTTCACAGCTGCAGAGAAGGAATATGATACCAGTATATAGTGCCCAAAAGGCATTTCCCTTATGTACCGGCAGACTAAGGGACTTACAGTTCTTTTCCTTCTGTACTGGTCAGATTGTGGGAACTGGGTTTGGGATTTAAGATCTTGATGTTTTCCACGTAAATTAACAGAAGCTTTAAAATTGGCTTCAGTGTGAATAAGCCCCAAACAATCAGGCTCTACTTGGACATTATTGAGCCTGCAACTGCAAACTTATGACTGAAATCCGCCTTGAATTTCATTAGGATTTGATTTCAAAATTTGATGGGTCAAGAAGTTTTTTTAAAAAAAAAGACTAATAGCAAGAATCTCCCAAACAACTGATAGACTTTTTTGAAAGCATTATAATAAATATAACATATTGCACAAATGCATTTTACAAGCATATTTAGAGGCTTTGATGATGACAACACACATCTTGGCAGAGGGCAAGAGAAGGTTTCCAACTTCATGAAGTCAGTTTCCTAGAGCTCTGCAGTGTCACATCTTTAATTTACAGCTTATGATGTATAGGGCTTAAGTAAGCTTGTTGGGAACATTTGTAGTGGAGAATAAGCTGTTTTATAAATCTATATGCCGTACAAGTATACTGTAATGCAAATCAAACCAATATTGATGCAAAGTACATTGATTGTCCCTGAGCTACTACCAGTTTTAATAATAGAATTGCCGCAGATGCATGTTTGAAGTGGCTTTGTTTAAAGCCCCTGTGTTATTTACAGCACAGATGAAAGTGTGCAGTAATAAGCTTTCCCTTCTTAACAGTGTGTATGTGTTTGTCACTGTTGGTTACCGCCAGGTTCCTGATTTTGAGAGCGACTTTGGCTTGATTCATTGAGCAATTTATGCAGCATTTACATGCAGTTCCCCAAGTGTTATTTGAAGTAATTGAGTACATATTTTTATGATCTATAAAACAGTCCTTTAAATTTGTACACATGAGGAAACTCTTTACGATGAACCTACGAGTAACCGTCCAAGTATGAACAGCATCAAAAAATCAGGGGCAAAATTTTCCCACAGCACTTCAAGTGCTTAAAACTCCATAATAATTCTTTCTT
Source organism: Patagioenas fasciata (assembly GCF_037038585.1). NCBI lineage: Eukaryota > Metazoa > Chordata > Aves > Columbiformes > Columbidae > Patagioenas > Patagioenas fasciata. The sequence continues at coordinate 77,828,164 of NC_092523.1, read as the reverse complement.
TATTGCAGTTACTTACTGTGCATGTCATACTTCTTATGTGTAACATTTTAAGTGTTTTATCAGCAAGAGAGGCCATTATTTTTCCTTCTCACCCACCCCTTTTCACATACGGAGAAAGCAGAAATAGAGGAAGATTAGGCAATTTTCTGAAGTAGTGTAAAACATCTGCCATGAAAATGGGAATGAAAGTGTGAGAGAGCAGCACTGATTCCACTGCTCCACAGGACCCTCACAAGAAGCCTCCAGTTTTGGGGTTTTGTTTGTTTGGTTTGGTTTGGTTTTTTTAATTAAAACCCCATACTTTCACAAACTTTTTCAGTTCAAATTTACAGTTTGAAAGGCTGTCAATGTCTTTCACTAAATATCTGAGTGGTTCTGTGCATTGTCTGTACTTGGTTGACCCGTCTGAAGAATTTCCCCCACTACATGACTCTCATAGTCTCTTTGAGAATCATACTGATAAGAGTCTATGTGCTAGTCCTTTCTCTTTACCTACTTCACTTTTTTAAAAAATTGCTATCTTTGCACTTATTTTAGTAAGAAATATAAGTGTAATATTCTTTGGGAAGCAACTTATTCTAAATTTCCACTTCCTTACCAGTAAAATTTCATGCAGGTTGTATAGATGCATGAAGAAAAAGGTAGAACCTCACCTTAATAACCTGGCAATTCCCCAATGTACTTTTTCTTCACTAATCTGCTACACCTTTGTTTCCATATAAACTACATGAATGAGCAACTCTGAGAAATCTTTGTGTCTTAATAAGCACATATGCTTTGCATTTTTATTTTTATAGTGAAATTTCAGTTTTAGTTTTTTAAAAAGTTTCAGATCTCCGTATTAGAAGAAAAGTTTCCCACCCAGAGAACATTTATAAATCAGAACCCTACTACATGTCCAACAGTAAATGAAAGCACAAGAACTAAACTGAAGCCCAGTGCCAGATTAGCTTTTTATATTTGAAGTGCATGACAGGTTTATTACCAAATTGCAAATTCAAGAAATTACTCAAGACCACAAAAATTACTTAAGTGCATCATGGAGAGGATAATGTTTTGGAATCATGAATGAGTTACCTCCCTTAAATTAATTAACCAAGCCACATTTTCTTGATTATTAAGAGTGTATGCAAATTACACAGCTAACGTGGAATATCAACATGTAGGTTTGTGCTTATCTCTGTCAGATGAGCGTGGGGAATGACTGCAGCATTAAAAGGAGCAATATTTCTCCATCCTGTGGCATGGTCTGCATTTGTGTTTGTGCGTACATGCTTGTCAATAGGCTTAGGTATAGCTAAATACCAAGAAAATCTCCTTCAGGAAGAAATAAATGTACTGAGTGCTGGAGATAAAATAGTATCTTCCTATTCATTTGTCATCTAGTGTTTTAACACCAATACCTTCAGCTAGGAAAGAATAGATTAGGAACATCCTAAATGTTCTTAAACCCACTGAGTTTGCTAAACTGGATGATGTAATAACAAAAATCTTGAAGAGAATTATCTATGCAGATACACTATTAAGGAAAAATAGAAGTATCTAGGATATGAGAGAAGAATAACATGCAACATTATTTTTTTCAAGAAAGAATAGTTCCAAAATCATTCCCTTTGTGCTATGGGATGCTGAGAGACCTTGTGTGCAAGAAAAAGCAACAGATAAAACAGCAAAATTCACTAGGGATTCTGTCTCTCATAACATTGCTATAAGCAAATTGAGAATCCTAACCTGCTTGTATCTGCTCTAAGGTGCTGTGTAAAGCTGGAAAACTGTTCCCAGGCAGCACTTACAAACCTTGTGCCATCAAAATGGGTGGAAGGTCAGCGGGAGTTCTTCAGATTCCAGTACTACTCAATATTATTCTTAATGGCATGACTGATGTAATAACATATGATTCTTCCAGGTGCAGCTGGCGACCATCCTAGGAAACCTGTCAAAATATTCTAAGAGGTTTATTTCCAAAATTATCTTTACAAACTGGAGACATGATCTAAACCCACAGTTAGGCTGTTTCAGTAAGTGCATAATAAGATGTTTAGGTAGGAATAAGCAGCTGAACAAGAATGAGATTAAAAGATACAAATGTAGTAATGTTCTTATAGCTACACTTGATCATAGATTAGATATGGATTGTCAATGTTATCCTGTTATAAATAATCTAAGTACAAAAGATGAGTATAAAAGAGTATAACCTGCAAAATATGTGAATTAGTAACTGATCAGATTTGGTGTAAGCCGTGCAGTTCTCCTTCAGTCAGTAATTCAGTCTCGTACCACAGCTCTGTGTTTGCATGATGAGCTAAGAGGAGAGGGCTTTGACTTTTGATATATTTCAGTATGTCAAGGCTGTTAGCATACTAGGTGGGTTTTTTTCTCATTCGCACTGTTATCATGAGATGAAGTTCCTTTATTTATTGAACTGCTTTGTTTATTTTAGTTTCAAAAGAATATTAAACAAGTTTACCAATCAATAACAATAGTTAGTTCAGATAAGGGTGAACCTAGAGAATTATCTTAAAAGATTGATGTAAAGTTCTTGAGGACTAGGTTATAAGCCTCCCACTTGCAAGGCTCCATACAGATTCTCATTCCGTACCCAGAAAAGCTTTCTTGTGAGATTCAGTGGCCACAGATCAAGCTGTAAAGCTCAGGTTGGCTACTTGAAATAACCAGGAGGAGAAGTATTCAAGTCATGCAGTTTCTAATGAACAGAATGGTGAGGGGACAAGGCTGATAAAGGCAATTTCTTGCTAAAAAGTACTGATGCGTTCAAGTTCAGCATTATGATTAAATAACATCACATTTGGTGAACATTTTGCATAGCTAGAACAAGAATAGAGTGGATCACTTTGCTTTACCTCATTGTTACATAGCGGTTTCATGTCAAATGTCCAGTTTAATTTTGTCTCTGTTTGGTTCGATTTGATGCCGAACAATTTTATTATCAGGTATGTTTGTTCCTTGCTTTAGCGGTGTTATTTTCCACGTGGCTTAGCTCAGCCAGTTGCAAGTGTATTTTAACTTCTCAGGGTCTGATTGCTGGTACAACGCCTATTCATATAGTACCTGTGTATGACCCAGGAGGAGAGTATGTTGTATCTTTCATGGACGAAACAGAAAATAAAAGGTCTCAAGCTTCTGTCTCCACCTCCTAGCACAGGAATCGTCCTGTGCTGGCTGGCATGTGCCATTGTTATATTAAGAGATCACTTCAGGCATTGAATTTAACTCAACACCATAAGGCCTTGTTTTATTTTCCCAGCATCCAAATGCAACAGAAAACACAGTTTACATAAGTAAAAAAAAAAATCTCCATGTTATGCAATTGTTCTAAAGTGCCAACATCTCTGCCTCAAAGCTGAAATCTGAGAATTGAATTAGTTGTACTAGGAGATCACAGCAGATCACAGCAGATCACAGCAGATGCCATTGTTATATTAAGAGATCACTTCAGGCATTGAATTTAACTCAACACCATAAGGCCTTGTTTTATTTTCCCAGCATCCAAATGCAACAGAAAACACAGTTTACATAAGTAAAAAAAAAAACTCCATGTTATGCAATTGTTCTACTTAAAGTGCCAACATCTCTGCCTCAAAGCTGAAATCTGAGAATTGAATTAGTTGTACTAGGAGATCACAGCAGATGGTTGTTCACAAAAGAGTTCTTTGTATGGGCCATTTAGAAAGAGAAAAGGAAGCAGGTTTCCTTTTTCTGGAAACTTATTCAATCACGAAACTATTGTGGAAATTCTGCAAAATGAACCTTAGTAATAGAAAATGTGGCTTTGCTACAAGCAGATAATTGCTGTGAAAAGAATCACAGAACTCAGTTGACTATTCCAGGTTCAGGAAGCAATGATGCTTGTAGAGGAAGAAGAGTTTAGAGCATCCTCCTTTAGTGCAACAGGACACACAATTGCTCTTCTTGAGTCCCTGAAGCTATAGGTTTCTGTCCAGAGACACAAGTTACTCAGAGACTGTGCTTGATTATTCTTAATTCTGGGGAGGCTGTAATTAATCATCCCTGTTAGCAGGTGGAGAAGAAAACTCTGTCCCTTCACCTCTACTGGACCTGATTTGGCTACATAAACTGGGGAGAAGTCAGGCAATGCCTCAACCTTGGATGTAGTTCATCAGCAACTTTGATCACGCCAGGCTGCCCTCTGATAAGGACAGGTAGACAACCTCCTGGATTTCGGATGCTTTCCACTGAGAGCTAGAAGCATTGCAACTGTTTTGTCATCTAGTGGGTATAGAAAACAGTGCCAGAGTGGATGACATTGGGTTCCATGAAACATATAGAAAACAATGATGGAGAAAACACACCCTAGAAAAGTTAGCTCATGAGGGAAACAAGCAGGCAGGAGGTCCGTTAGAGACTTCGTCTTCTCAATACCTCTTCTTTCTGTGGTTTCATTAGCTTAGTTCAAAAACTTTGCTTTGCAGACCTTTTAGTCTTCTTCAGGCAAAAGCAGAAGTCATGAAAGCCCACAATTACACATGTATTGAGTGTATGAAGATGTACGTGTTGACACGAACCCTTTGTGTAGAAAGTTTTACCTTCAACATAGCTACTCCCTGCTCAGCTTCACATGGCATGGCTACTCCCAGCCAACAGATCCGTAGCTCTACCTGTCTTCTGCTGTGTATAGAGCTGCAAGCACACTGAGGTGACATGCAGGTCCTGGTGTGTGAGGGCCAGGAACCAGACAACTGGTGATGTGCAGGTTATGAGAGCTGGATCAAGAGCAGAAGACTTAAAAGCAACACTGGCAGTGGCAACAGTGCATGGCTATTTATTGTTGTGCGTCTGAGAAACAACACAGCTTGAGTAAATCCTCAGCAAACTTAATTTTATCCTCTTACATTTTGATGAAGTGATCGAACAGCCTCTTTGCTAAACAAAGAACCAAGATGTACACAGATCTCAGCTAAGAACAGTGACACTGCTGAGGCATCCCTGATGCAAATCATGTTATCTGCTACCTACACAATTCCTGAAACATCTAGCAGTAGACATCCTTGCATACATAAACCTCAGGCATAGGAGTACCAGACTTTTATCAGAACAAAAATAATTCTGTTGACCTGAAGCTGAACCCATTATCTGTGCTAGTTCAAGACAGCATCTGTACTTAAAAGCAGCACCAGGTAAAAATACCATGCGTGCTGTCAGGGCAGACAGCAGTAAGTCATCTTCCCTTTTGGACTGGAGGGCAGCCTGTCAGCTTGTGCTGTGATCTCTTGAGAAGTACTGCTGCAAAGTGCAATAGGTAATAGCATTTTCTAGAACAGGATGCTAGTTTGTAGTGATTCTCCTCCTGCATTCAAAGGAGGAGTTTTGGTTTTAGCCAGCCCTGTGTTGGCTGGTGCTTACCCATCTCTCATGCTTACTGCTCTGTATATATTTGATGGGTCCATGAAGGTGGGGCCATCGTCTCCAATGGGTGCACATACTGCTCCTCAGGGACTCAAAAGAAGCTTTCACTTATCTCAGTGAGTAATTATTGAATACATTCAGTAATTATTGAATACATTCAGTGTGACATCCAGTGTGGGGGAGAGCTGAAGGGATTTTAATTCACTAAGTTCTCTTTATGACATGATAAGAGTTGGAAGAACTTGAGTGAAAAGTACACACCATCTGTGCTTTACTTCAATATTTCACTTCCAATGACGGAAAGAGTTTAGAGGTTGGGACAATTCATTCTTTTCAGAATGAAGTCTCAACTTTCCTTGTCCACCAGGATACAATTTGAAAATTGTCTGAGCTTAGGGAAATACTCCTTGGTACTAGAAATGAACCAAAGCCTCCCCATTCGTTCAGAATTACTAACAATCTCCTTTACGATCTCCAGCAGCAGGGCAAATTAGCTTGCTCAAGTGTTTCAAACTGTAGAAAATGTGTCACGGATTCTCTGAAGGTTCAGATACTCATCTCACTATTTTTCTGCTGCTGATCTACTTGCCCAAGTAACACTAGTGCTGTCCTGGAGCAGGTGTCCAGTTCCCTGGCTCCAAGTAGAGCTTGTGAATCTCCAGGACATGGCAGGAATTTTGCACTGTCTTCATTTAAGAATGACTATGCCTCTACAGAGTAAGTGCCCACAGGTTTACCAGGTCCTTTAAAAAGATGGCTATGGTAATGTGGAAACAAAATTAATTATAAATTCAAAATATACTATTTAGGCTTCTGGAAACAGAGCTTCATAAAGACATGAGTTACTACAGGGAAGAAAATCAAAGTTAATGTAATTAGAGTTTATCTCTGCTGAGGGGAATTGGTGAACTAAGTTGCAGAGTGGAATTTGGAGATGATAGCAGCCAGCACAAGGAATGTGACCATTTCTTGGAAGTGGCAATGGCCAGTTAGTACAGCAGGTGTAACTTTTTCTATGCTTGACTAAACTACTAGCAAGCCATGAACCCATTGAGAGGAAAAATACTTTTCTTATGGGGAAGGCAATATACATATTTTCAAGTGAAGTTTTTCATGCACTGGACCTAATCATTTACATAAAAATTTGAGTCAACAACTCTTCCATGTAAACAAATATTAAGAGAATCAATAAATGTGGGTCATTTCTGGCTTATGAGTGAGATGACAGTGGTGCCTTTATCTTTATTTCAGCCCCCTTTAAGTTGATCTGGTGATTTTCTGACCATAGCACAAGGTTTGATGTAAATTCCTCTGTTGCCAAGGGCTTAATAACTTCTAAAAGGTACTGTCTGGCATTTAATGGGTCTTGAAAACCATTTCCTACTTGTTCTCCTCTGAATCAGGGTCTCCAAGCACCTTAAGTCATGCGATATGTCTGTATAAAATAATCATGACAATGCAAAAGAGGCACTTTGTATTTGCTGCCCTTTAGAAACAAGGAAATCGCTTTGTGCTCCAGAAGGACAGTCTGAAAGTGCTTGGATGACAGCGCTGTTGAAAGTCAGGCACTGAGAATGAGTAGCAAAATTGTATAGTTTGCAAGATGTAAGTGCATTTATTATTTGCGTAATTCATTAGGAGTAGTCAGCATTTGGATGTTTCTTTTATCTGCTATCTCAAAATAATATTGCTTGATAGGATGCTCGTTTACTGCATCTGTCTTGGCCTTGATTAAAAAATTGATGTCTGAACTAAGAATAGAACATATATTCTACTACATACCACATAGAAAACGGATAAAAAACTCCTTTCTTTCCTTATACTAAAACCAAGCTCGTCTTTTCTGGCTTCTAGTTGTTTGAAATAGTTTTATAGTTAAAAGACAATTTGCATAATGCTTTTAAAAGTCTTAATAACTGTAATAATTTTAAACTACTATGGAGTGTATATTACACAGTAAGCATTTAATTGTGTAAAAAGGAACATTAAGGCACATCTAATCAAAGGAGTAATGAAAATATTAAGTAGGATGGTTTTTGTTATTTTTTTCCTAATTGCATCTGGACATCCAATTTTATTGTCTTTTTCGAGGCCTGAATGACCATGAAAAATGAGGCTAAGTCTTCACTATCAGAGATGTGCTCACATAAGCTCAATGAGAGTGCTTTATTTAGTGTCCTTTTCTGGAGTTGCACCAGTTGGCTACACTGATATCTGATCCTGCCTCAGTCAAATCAATTAATATTTCGCCATTCATGTTATTTCAGCAAGGCTCAGGGCTTCTGTTACGATTGGTGGGTTTTGTTTATTTACTGAAACACGAAAGACAAAAAATAACGAGTCATTATCTTCAGTGCGCTATTTAGTCAAGGAGCAATCTCATCAAGAGGTGCAGCAGATCTGCCACAAAGAACCTGCAGCTGTCCCAGAACAAAACCCACATTGCGCATAATCACAGCTCCGCACAGCTTTCCTCCCTCGAGTGTCCAGGCAAGACACCATCGCATGCAATCAATGCAACTCGCCTAGCGGAATGCCATATAGCCATTTTTCAAGGATTTGATGCAATTCATCCTTTCAAACAGGCATTTTTTTTATTTACTTATTTTCTGGTTTGAATTGGGAAAGTCTGTTCTTTGGTAACTGTATAGAATTTGATGATGACTCTGTCATGAAAACATCATTGTGGTTCAATCTTGCCATTTTTGCACAATAGCCAAAGCCTTCTAAGTACAGAATGGAGCCTGCAAGGTGGTGAGGAAGAACAAAGTATTCGACCTGGTACAAGCGATGCTGTGTGTTTGTGCTGAGTAAGCTTAGGAACATTCTCCTGTAAGGGCTTTGTTTTCAACCAATAGAAATTGACAATAGAATTCCCATTTTATCAGGAATGCTAACAGGTTAAAAAATCTCTTCCGGATTGGAATAGAAAATCGATATTTGGCATTTGCCATGAAAGAAAATGTTGTGAGAGTTATGTTTTGATCTTAAATTTAAGAGTAAAATCCTTCATTTTGGTGTGATTATATGATTTTTCTGTAATATTTTCACCACAGTGAGTGATAAAATGTATATATCATATCCAAAAATTAACAGAAGGAATGAATTTTTAATGAAATATTTCCTTTTTTAATAAAATACCTTGAAAATAACCTCAACATTTTTGACATGAAGGGAGCAGAGTTTGATTTTAAGCAGATGGTTATCTTTACTCTTTTCAACCAGCTTTATATCTTGCTTCTTATTGTCATGCTCATTAATTTTCTTCATATTTTAGTAGAAATCAATGCATGTTGTTGAGGTTTTCTATTAATCCATTGTCAAGATTCAGAATCTACGTCTCCACAACCTTTCCCTTGGCTCTGTTCATAAGGAAGGATTAATACACACATATGGGTTTATTTTTTTTTTAAATTATGTGCTCTTTAATATGAAAATAATTTGATCTATGTTCTGTAGCTAGAATCTGCTAGGTTTCACCTGGGATATAATATATGTAATTAGGGGATGATGATCTTGTCTTTTATCACTGAAGGCAATGCAGGAAATTTTTTTTGAGAGACAATGATTATGTGTTTTATAGCATTTGGTACCAGTAAGTCCCTTAAGGGCTGAACATAAATGCAAATAAATTAGGAGCTTCATTGCATATTTGCAATTTATGAGCTAGTCCAGTTTCACCTACCAGCAGGAATACCATAAGGAAAGTAGTTCTCTTTTAGATCCCTCACACTTGCTTTGGGACTGTAGGAAGAAAAAATACCCGGATATAACAGAGTTCCCGTTTGCTCCAGAAACTTGAGATTTGTTCTGTTTCTGAATGTAAAGACTGAGTATCAATCTGATTTCCTCCTTTTTTGCTATTCTCACTATGCATTTTTGGAAAGTTGAGTTGATGGATTCCTGAATACACACATGGCTCAGTACTTCTGTTTAGAAAGCTGTTTATTGCAACATCCCTTTATCTCACATATCTGATAAAATTAAATCTGCTCATATAATTAATGGTATATTATAGCTTATAGCTCAATGGAAATTGTTGTAACAGTAACTGTTACCTTCTGTAGTGACTCAGGTGCTTTATCCAGGGGTGTAAAAAGGATGTTTCTCAGTGCCCTCACAGTAAAAACTCTGTGCAAGTGAACACGTTCAGTGATGCTTTTCAGCTGAGCTTGCAAATCTTTTCATCATTTTGTATTGCACTCATATCATTGTTCAGCAAAGAAAGTTACATCTTGGAACACACAGAAACTGGGGGACAAGTGAGGATTCCCAAAGTCAAACTGAGTTTGTGTGAAGGAATTTAAAACAGCAGTATCCCCTACTGGGAATGGCTTTATAAAATCAGGTTTTACAAGTTGAGTGCTTGGGATTCAAGTATCTTATTGACATTATGGAAGAGAAGTTTTGGAGACACCTCTGATAGTATTCTGTCTTCACTAACTTTCTAGTGTATGAGATTATTTATTTATCTATCTATTCGTTTATTTACAGGAGCTGTTTTCCTTCATGCCCATCTGTTTGGCCTTTGAAATACACCAAGCAGCTATAACCAGTAAGTAGCTAACCTGTAAGAAGCTGCTGTTTTCTAGGTTGTCCAACTGATACAGATCAACTTTGTTTCCTCTCCTTTATATGTTTTTTCAAGAGAAACTGCCCTCTTGTAGAAATCTCAACCTGAAAATATTCATGTTTATTGATACATGCAATTGTCAGATATTCTGGAGGATTATAATATATTTATTTCTGCTTTGAGAATAGCCGTATCTAGATAGAAAGATGTTTTCAGTTTACAAGACCCTTTTAGGCTGTTTCTTTGAATACGGGTAACTCAGAAGTAGCTTGTTTTTATTTCTTCAGCCTGCAGCAAGACCAAAAGTGGCTTTACATAGCATAGTTTGAACCGTCTGATAACTGCATACTGAAAATCCTCCATTTCTGGCTTTCCATTGATTCCAAAGAGTGTGCCAGTGCATGATGTTCCAGATACATGCAAATATATGTGCACCTGTCTGCAGTGGAGCTCTTCACATTGAGAGAAATGTTGCTGTTTACTTCAGTGATTGCCCATTGAAATAATGATAGTACATTTATATTTAGATAGTAGCATCTATTTCAAACGATCCCAAAGAACTTTATTATCATAAGACTTTCTGTCAGTCATGGGAATCCCTAGGGATTTCAGTACATCACATCGTTAGGATTTTATCACAGGAATGGGAATACAGAGATTTGGGGAATGATCTTTTGAGGCAGTTTGCAGCCTGCATTGCTATAAATGGAAAAATTGTTGCAAGTTGCCGAACTTAAACACATTTTTAGTAACATCCAACCAAAGCGGATGACAAGACGGGTGAAAAATGAGCTGGACCAGGGGACTGAAAGGGCAATGGTTTGTGGTTCAAAGTCCACCTGGTGGCCAGTTATGTCTCAGGGACTCATAATGGGGTCAGGACTGTGTCACATCTTTATTAACAACCTAGAGAACGGCATGGAGTATCCCAGCAGATTTTCAGGTGAAACCAGATTGTGGGAAATCTTTACAATGGAAAGCTGGGCTGCTTTTCAAAAGTACCTACACAAGCTGAAAAAGTGACTGGACAGGAACCTCATGGTGTACAACAGAGACACGTGCAAAGTCCTACAGATGGGAGGAGGAACCCCAGATGCAGACCAGGTAGACGGCCAAACAGCTGGAAAACAGCTAGGCAGAAAAAAGCATTATAGGTCCTTGCGAAAAGCAAGTTGAAGGGGAATTACCAGCATGCTTTTGTAGCAGAGAAGACAAATGGCATTCTGGGCTGTATTAGGAAGGTTGAGGAAAGGATTTGACCCCTCTGCTGAGCACTGGATCTGTTCTGGGCTCAGCAGTATGAGATACCAGGGACATACTGGAGCAAGGCTTGTGTAGGGCCACTGAGGAGTGGAAAATTGCAGTGGGAAGCATATGGAGGCTGTGAGCTGCAGTTGTGTGGCCTTGAGAACATGAAGGGAGATCTTAGTCCTTTCTACGGGTACCTCATGGATGGTGTGGAGGAGCTGGAGCCTGGCTTTCCTCAGGGAAAATCAGTGCAGGGATTACAGGTGATGAGCAACATTTCAGATGGTTGCAATGAGTTCTCCAAAAATACCTACACATGCACTTTAGATCCATAAATGCCTTCTAAAAATTTTATTTTGAAGGAATTTGGGACTATAATGTAGTACTTTCCCATCAAGTAAAGTTGAAACTGCATTAACATCACATACATAATTATGTATGACAAATGAAAGAGGTTTTAAGTATTTTACATATGTACATCTAAAATGTATAATTTTATTTAAATACCTTAAGGACAATTATTCTACATTTAGAAGTTACTGTACTCTTTTTGTGTATTAGATGTTCTTCTATTTTAATTTAAAACTTACTAATCTAAACCATGAGAATCCTTTTCACTTTCGTCTATTAATTTCTAAACATTTTTTCCAGAATATAAGAGATTATTTTTTTTTAGCCAACCCAATTCTAAGCTTATCTGGTTGTATTTGTTCATAGGTCATATGACTGGAGAGGAAAATACAAAATTATGTTTTTAAAGACAATTTGGATTTTTTCCTACCTCATTTAAATGGAAATCTTTGGTATAAAAGTGCACACAAGATTTTAAAGAGTGTGGAAGAGAGGAGCAAATTCTGGGGTCACAGCTAATGGCAGCGATTATTAAAGAACTTTCCAAAACGCTGCCTTTTTAATGTTGAAAAAAAGCATCTTCCAGATCCAGCTAATATTTTTCTAATCCCATTTGCTTTTTAAAAAGGATTCACATTTTTAAAGTTGCAATAAAAGCTCTTAAAGTCATTAATAGCTCTGGTTGTAGTAGTAGTAGAGCTGCAGAGGCAGTTAATGCACCTGACAGAGGTTCACCCTTACTCACAAGTTACTACAGCGTGTGTTGGCACAATGCTGGCTCCCTTCTCCTTTGGATCTGAAGGGCTACAGCTTCCACAGTGTTGGTGGAAGTTTCAATATGTTGTATTGGTGGAGAAGGAAATCTGTAAGTGTAGGGGACAGGGTTCATCCTGCCTTAGTGAGAGCAAGGGCTGCAGAAAGCAAGGGCAGGGTAAATAAGGCACGGTCGGTTTCCATATTCTAGCTGTGTCTCTTCCACGTTGGGCAGAAAAGCACAGGGTGCCTAAATTTATAAAGTGGTGATAAAATCTTACAGTGAGTTTCGTGTATGAAGATTACTGGGTGATTTGTGGTATTCTGCTTCAAAGAATTTAGAGGGGAAAAACACAGTTTTGTTGTGCTTCAAAGACCAGTTTCCTTTCGGTGCTTTAACTCTCATCACTTTTTGCCCTTTTGTATTAAATCGCAGTGGTGCTTTTTCAGGCTACTTTTCCCCTATCTTAGGCCTTCATTTGGAAATGGCAATATTTCTAGAGGTAATACATTGTATGCTTTATTACTGCACCAACTTCCAAACTCCAAAGAACACACCACATCTAGACTTTTGGTAGCACAAAGTAATGATTTCTTGGAGGCTTATTAGCAGAGCCGAGTGAAAACTGCAAAATACATCAACAGACAGTTGACAAATGTAAAAATGAGTGGTTTAGCTGCTTTCATGCTCCTCTTCTTGGCAAACAACAGCTGACCATTACCATTAGCTCTATAGAAGAAGCTGAAATATGCTTGGTACTCAATGACATGATATTCTCCTTGAAGCTATGCCTCTGAAAGCATATCTTAAATTGCTAGATTTGAGTGCTTATACCAAAAGTAGTTTGGATGGGACACAACTGGAGGGAAAGTATTGAGTTCCTTAAAACTTGTTTAAGATTTCTGAAGGGCTTCCCCTTAAAAAAAACTGGAACAAACATCTTTCTGCTTTCTTTGCATCTTGGACTGCAATATCATGAGGCACATAAACAATTCTGAGAGAAAATTAAATTTAAGTTAATGAATATTATAGTAGCCTAATTAAAAAAAATAAATCTGCCTTCAGGAAAGCATGTAGGTACCTGGAAAAAAGTAAAACCCATCACACAATGTTCATCATCTTTCCTTACTATGGTCAGATAGATAGTTCCTTCTAAATAGTTTCCTTTTCATAGCAAAACCAGGCTCAATGGCTTATTTCAGGCTTCTCTAATTCAAAGAACAAAAACTACTCTGTGAGTCTCAAATCACTCAGATACCACTAAAATTGTCTTCATGTGCAACTAAAAAATGTCCTGTTCCCGTAATAGATAAGTGAGGAAGCAATGAGGAAGCCATTAACACCTGATGGCGCAAAAAGCACCAATTATACATTTATGCCTCCAGCATTTGTCTGGCAAAGCCAATTCCAAGGGCGAGGAACCTTCTGGAATAGACGATGGTCTTCTTGTGGAGCAGCACACATGCTCTTGTATAGGCTGGTGCTTCCAGAGTGATTTCCCATGGCTTTGCATTCCTCCAACAAAGTGGGCAGTCTTTTCCTACTGCTTTCAACTCCTAGGGCAGAAACGTCTGGCTAACTGTTGAGGGACCAAATTGACTCTTCAGGAGTGTGATGCTATTGTAGGTAAGAAAACCTACCATTGAATTACAAGGTTGGACCACAACGTACCAACTTAAATGGCAAATGAACCCCTGAGATCTCATAAACTGTGGGATTAGGGTTTATTTGATGTAGCAGAAGTTAAGCCTTGAAGAAGCAGCTGTATATGAAAGAAAAGGGATAATGCAAGTGACACTTTTTGTGTAAATATTCAATATTAAATATGTGCCTTAATGTGTGCTAAAAGGAACCACATTGCTCATTTTGCAGCAGCCCTCGTCACTAATGCTTGGGGAAATCCTCCCATGTATTTCTGTCTTTCTCTATAGAGCTCTTTGGCCATTTTGATATGGCTGCACACTTTGCTATTCAGGATTTCTGTACTCTCTTCCAAAAGTGTGTGATATGATCCATATATCTGGGTCTTGAGCATTGTGGAGGCTAATTAAATACAACTTTTATTGGTCTTTATAATCCGTAATAAAGAACTGCCATATACAACCATCGTTAAATCTGAGTATGTAGTGTAGTGAGAGATCTTCAATCATGACAGAAAGTTTCTCTGTTAAAGAGGGTTGGAGAGCACAGTCTTTGGAGTTGAATACTACGTAACTACCATATTGAATTGGGATCTAAATTTGCTGCATTTTCTTGATGTGATATTGTCACTTTTCATCAAGCGCCAAAAACGCTCATAGGAAAATAGCAAAGCACCTTCTGTGCTGCACAGGATATCAGTGTCCTGAGAGCAGATTTTGGGAAAGCTGAGCCTGACAAGAAAGACAACATAACAACCAAATCACCTGTTGGGGAGAGTTGCGTAGCGTTCAGAGGTTGTTCCACCGCTTTCAAAGTTAATATGCACTCATCATTTACTTTACTATTAGAGGAAGCCCTTTGTAGGCTCCTTCATCTTGTCAGTGCAGTAAAACTGTGTTGTGTTGGTGAGGTTTGGTGTTTTTTTTCGTTTTGGGATCATGTGAATACACACACCTGATAGAATAAATTTGATAGGCCAGTTTTGGGTGCCTATTCATTACCGTTCTCCTGCTGTTTGCATTTTATTAGTGAAGCAACCCATCACCAGCAGACCAGCAGGTACTTAATTCCTTCCCAGAATCCATCTGCTTTCCATGGTCCTTTGAAACCAGCTTTTCATGGAATCAGCTTTAACAAAGTCTTCTTTCCATGGGTCAATTAAATACCAAACATTGTTATTTCACAACTACAGCTCCTTTTAAAGTGTCTCTTAGCTGTGATTAATTCTAAGTTGATTTCTGGGGTGGGGATTGGACAACCAAGACCCTTTTTTAAAGGAAATTTATTCTTATGGGAAATCATGATCATAAAGGTGGAAAATGAACTCAAAAAGGGAAAATTAAGAGAGCAATCTTGCAGCTCTTTCTTACTCATGCCATTCTTAGACCAGTAATCACATAGCTTATCATGGGGTGCATGATACTTTAAAGGTAGCGTTTGATTCTAATGATACATATTTCAAAATAATCAGAGAATGCATATATCCATACGTGACACTTATTTTTGGTACAAGCTTAATAAAGAGTAACTGTACACATAAATTTAGTTTAGGTGCAAGGGTGAATAAGTGTGTTAACAATAATATTTTAAGAGTATCCATCCTTCCAAATACTGAAATAAATTATGGTGATAGTCAGCATATCTTGTAATGGCATACACAGTATGTTAACTATAAAAATAATTTTTTAAATGCTCTCTATATTTCCAATTGGAAGTAAAATTTTTACCAAGTTGAAAAATCATTTTTTATATCTTCAGTATTATGAATATATTAAAAATGCGTTTTAAGCTTTTATGAAATATTAAAAGGTGTCACTTGTATGACCTCTCTACTTTTAAAGGTCACTTTTGGGCCTTCAGATTGGTATCACTACTGAGGTAATAATATCACTTCAATGTATATTGGGGTATCGCTGAAGAACTGATAGCAGAAAGTTTAACAGAATGGATGTTGTGGGACCTGAGAACCAGTAGGTTTTACATTTCATTTGTGCTGAATGCCCAACTTTATCTTCCAGCTCAACATCTGCTGCTGAAGTTCTGGGAATATGTACAAAGATTTGCAGTTCACCTCTAACTTTATTATATAAAGTATCAATTTAACCACTGGCATTCAGTTTATCCCTCTCACATGTTTGCACTCTCTGGGGTTTTTTGAAGTTAAGACAACCTGATCCATGGCATTTTAGGTGGTGGGTAATAGATTGTGAACTGTCTAAACTGAAGTGAGGTGACCCGTAACTAAAAAGGAAAAAATTGCTGTATTCAGTAACCATTGTATCCGTATAGATAATGCTTTGATGGAGACTGCTTCATCTGCCTTAAAATCGGAGAGTTATGGCATTTGAGACCTGTGAAACGCTTGTGCAGCACAGATAGAACTTGCAGTTCTCAATAAGAGCGAAGATGTTTGAGTGGTGGAGTTGAATGTAGAATTATGTTTTGTAATATTACCAAAGGATCAGGTGAAATTCTCTCATCTGGACTAGTTTGTATGTTTATACCTAGAGAGGGCAGTGATGGTGGTGGTGGGAATTGTCCTGGTTTTTGTTCCCATGGTCACTCCTATCACAAACTATCATGGTTGTCTGCCAGTCTCAGCCAGGAACTCCAGTTTGGGAATCCTCAGTCTGAAAAATCAAATAGGATTTTTATTCCTTGAGATAATTCTGTCAGATAGACTGAATGTTTAACAACTGGATAACAGGGAAAAAGCTAATTGCTTCTGGCTTTGTTTTAAGCAACTGTACTTGGGCTAACAATTTTATACATTAAATTTATGCTGCACGTGCACGTACCTATATGCTTTATATATAAATAAGAGACAAAGAGCTCTGTTTTTTTTTTTTGCATTGGGGGGGGTGAACTAAATCACCTTTGAAAGTCCCTTCCATCCCAAACTATCCTGTGATTCTTTGATCAGCCATAACTCTCTGCTCATAGCGAAAAGATACTGTGACTTTCAGCTGTTTGCTGGACTTACATGAACACATCTTTCATGTGCTTTTCTGCTAGCACTTGGCTAGATATCCTTGATGTTAACATTTTATTCTGTAAAGCTGTTGCTAGAATGTTAGAAAGCAGAATGTATTAATTCTACATCAAGATGCATAAGCAATGTTGGAAAATCACCTGGAAAGGACCTGGTCTAGGCTGTTCTTGTGTTTACCTAAGCCATTAAGTTTGAAAGTGTTTGAGAACAGAGTATGAGCCATGACCTCAGGTAGAAATATTTACATTCTGTTATTACATTCTATAAACCCTTTTTTTTGTAAGTAGCACCAAAGTGCTACTCCTGTGTACACTGCTGCTTTATGAAAAGCTACAACTTTGAGAAGTGCATTCAGTTGAGAGTAAAGATTCAGGTTCTTGACCTTCAAATCTCTAACCAGCATCTCAAGGTACACTGGAGGGTTTATCACTATGGAAAAGAAAGATTTCAACTTCATAAACATTTATAAACAAATCCTGGATGTAGAAAGGGAAATAATGAGCAGTCTAAAAGGAATGATGCAACTTGAAAACAGAGGGAGGTGTTTTGATATGTGCCCAATGTCTAGAATGTTACATTAACATAAATGCATTTCACTGTACTTTAAGTAGACCTTAATTTTCTGTGCACTGTGAAGGTCCGTATCTGGGATTTAATGATCATACGAGCTAAAACTGTAGATATTTTCATCTCCTTCTGTTATTTTTTTGTTCAATATATTTCTAAGAATATGATTTTTCTTAAAACAGCCTGGTCCTGGTAAATATTTAGTGCCCAGCTTTGCTGGATATCCAGACATTCTTTCAAAAACCAAGTATGTTTATTAATCAGCGGTTAATCAATAAAAATTAAAAAGGAATTTCTAGCTTCCAGTGTTTCATTCTGGATTGATATAAAAAGAAGAAATTTTAACATTTTGCATTGTCTAAAAAGTTTTGGTTTTAAACAATGAGTTATGTCATTTTAATGTGATGTGTTTTAATTTAATAGGGAATATATTGCTTTTTAATAATAGGAGATAGTATACTGGAATATAAAATAGTAAACATCATGGTAGAATAAATACCTAGAGGTTTATGTTGCAATGTAAGTCATATAAAATGACAATCTCCAAATTGCATGTCTACTATACTGCAAGTGACATATATGGTAGCATAGTCACCTCAAACATTTCAGTTAAACCAGCATATTCCTTCAAACATTTTTTTATGTTAGCAGACTACAGTTTTTGACCAATTGTATTGTTTTGACTTAGTGGTGAAATACATAAACAATTTAGGATCTTAATTTATTAATTAGCATTCTTAATTCATAGCATTTTTCATCCAGTGGGGATTGGATCAATCTGAAAAGAAGATGCAAGTGAAGTAGCTGTGAGTACTGTGGCCTTATGGGTGGTCTTTGGCTATTGCTGCCTCACTATCTTCTGAGATAATGCTATTTGTCCCCAGTTTTCCTTCTTTCTTCAGAGAAGACCCCTCTGTGCACTTAAGGGAATGAATGTGATATTTATTCTACAGGTATTTTATAGATAGCTATGGGATGGATAGTAATTTGTGTGATGAATTCTGTGGTGCAACTGGATAGACTGAACATTTCTTTGTTTGCATTGCTAAAATATGAAAACCATCTTGAAAAGAAAAAATCTTGTTTTTTGTTTCAATCCCAGTAATGCTGTTTTCTTTGTAACAAAGTGCTCTACAAAAGCTGTAACTTCAAATGTAAACCTGACTCCCAGTGCCCCCTGCCACATACACAAACAAACCACCTAATCAGCCACCTGAAACAGCATTTTAACCATAGCAACCTGAACACTTACCTTCTGAAATGCTTCGTTAATGGAAATACCAGGAGAATACTTTGCATCTAGAAAATTACAGTGATTTTGAAATCTTTAGTATTTCCTTTGCAAGCTTCGAACCTGCGGGGAGTCATTCACTTTGGTCATTCAACTTGCTTTCTTTTTGCTCTTAATTCTTTATGTATCTGCATCGCTTTTAAGTTTGCATTTACAGTCTGTGAGCAGAACCTGAATCTAAACATTTTAAAATGGAATCTTCTAAATGTTCTGTGCTTCAAGGGATTTGGTTGGTTGTGGAGTTTTTATGTCTACAACTATGTGAAATAAAACCTAAACCACGGCACAGCCATATAAAATGTAGAACAGCCAAAACGTTATTTTCATGTTATTATTTAGGCTTTCTTGCCGAAGAAAGACTGACTCTAGATTCATCTTTTTTTCCCTTCCCATGAGTGTATATTCCATGGCACACTTGAGAATCAAAGCCTCGTGCTCTGGACAATGTGCCAAGACCACAGTTTTAATGGTGCAGAGAATTTGGTGGTAGTACCAGTTTTATCATCTCCCACATCAACAGATTTGTTCTTACCTCTTGCAGCACACCGTTCAAAAAATAAAAGTAATCCAGTGTCCCCTCTCCTCCTAAATCCCCAATGCAGTAACACAACAGTTTGGTTTAGCTGCCAGAAGGGAAATAGTTGACAACAAATTATTGCCGATTATTCAGTTGTGTGCTGAAGAAGACAATATGGTAGATAGTGCAATCAGTGTAAAGTTTGCATACTTCTATCATGACAGCCCACATAAATTTTACCGTGCAGAGACACAGCAGTATTAGCTAATGTGTGCATATGGGCAACTAACAGCCACAGTTTGTAATAGGTTTTCCACTGAAAATAGTAACAATTTTTATATTTTAGGAAACTACAAACAAAATTGCAACTCATATTCCTTGCTCAGGCCATACTTCCTGGCATATAAATAAAGCCCCACTCATTGTTTCAAATCCTTCAGAGTTTCTCCTTCATGATGAAGGTTTATGCGGAGTATTTAGAAAACAGGTATCAAGTTTTATTTCTTTACCTGGTAAGGTAGCAATCAGTAGGAGGCAAATTCAGTAATATTCTCTTACTTCTCTCATCCTAAAAGAAGCCCAATTCTTTGCTTAATTGAAAATGAAAATTAGAAATGTATATTAGAAGTTAAAGAAAGGGTAAATCAACTAGTGAGCGAACCCAAATAGTCAGGTGCCTGAAGACATCACAGTGCTCCTTTTTCCTTGTTTTAGGGAGAATTGTGTTCCTGTCTCTGTATAAATACATTTTCTTTGAGAAGGTTTCAGACTCACCAGGCTGAATTTTCTAACTCTTCAGTATTATATCTTCATATTATTTTTGATAATAGTGAACATTAATTGTATAGAAAATTTTGTTTTCTGTGCTTGAATGTCTGAGGGAGAACAAGTATTGATACACACATGAAAAACAAACCAACCAACCAACCCCTCCTGGCTAAAAGAGGGTCCTAATGGGAAATATTTTTTCATGTTCCCTATGAAATGCACGCTTAAGAAATCCCAAATTTCCTTCACCATACTTACACTGGACTTTTGGCACTGTATGGACACGTTTCCTTCAGGTCAGCTTTTGAAATACCAAGAACCTCAAGTGGAGTAGATGAGAAGCAGCTCAAACCTTTTCAGGAGTCCTTTTTGTTGAGATGTGGACTGCTAGAGTTACACTGAACTCTGTGGGACAGCTGCTATTGGAGATCATCAGTCCAACATTCTCTGTTGAACCATCCTGTCTAGATGAGAAGTGGTCAAAGGGAAGGTTGGAGAGTGAGTGCTTGGCTGTGTAGAACTTGTTGCTGATTCTGTAGCGTGATGAGCTGGTGCTCATCTCAGTGGTTTGCACTTCCCCGAATGAAGAGGGAATAAAGCAATGAAGAAGAAGAAATTGCTTTGGAGCTTTCTTATGAGAGATGAAATTGATAGCAGCTAAAACGTGAAAAGAGTCTAATCAGAATGGAATGATGTATCGGGGAAAATACAACAACAAAGCAAATACATGTGAAGAAAAGAAATGAAAGTTACATTTTTGATGGCTAAAGAAAAGTGAGAAGATGATACTTAGGCAATCTTTCTATGAATTTTTCATCACATCCTGAGAAAGAAAGCAGTGCCCCAGCTGTTTGGGTTTGAAACTTAGAATCATGATAGCTGTGATGCCAGGGATGATACATAGATTGAATGGAGGCTCTGTGCTTGGTTAATACTCCATTTTTATCATGCTTTAATCCTGTTCTATTTACTGTTAACAATAAAGAAATGAAACCAAAATTACATAAGCCCAACCATCATAATCTCAGAGGTTCAGAAAAGTATTTTCCTGTGCATCTCCTGCTCGGAGAGAAAGAACTGTGCTCAATATGGACACCCTATTTTTTACCATGAGCTGCAGGTCCTGTGCTGCTCTTTCCCAATCGCCAGCTAAATTTCTTTTGACTCCTAGTAAATTCTGATCCCAGGACCCTTATTTCTTCAGCTCTGAACCGGCAACTTCAGATTCAAGACGTTGCGAAAAGGGAATGATGGTTATTTGGCCTATTTTATCTGTCTTCTGCTGCCACTCATTCTCCTCAGGATTCTGAAAGCAACCCCATTGCTAGCAAAAGCAAATCAAGCAAGAATGAAATTGCACAGGCCTTTTTCTTTCCAGTATATAAACCTATATATTACACTTGTGTTACACAAGTATCTGCATGTGTCAGGAGATTGCAGCAGGTTGTGGTGTGTACAAAAATAGGTGAAAAGCTTTCCCAGCACAGGGGCAGTGCAGAGGCTTTTACACAGCTCAGAAAACAGGCTTCAAGCTTCTTTTTGGACCTTATTCATGGAGCATTCACCAAAGCCAAAACAAGTATCTCAGCAGATCTTCTTAGGACCTGGAATTTAGATGGAGCTGTATAATATTAGAAAGTAAAAGATTAGTCCAGTTTAATGCTGACCATAATAAAATGTCTCAATATGTTTTCAACACTGAACCGGTTTCTATAGCCAGAGGTGTTATCTCAGTTACTTTTTAATGCATACTTTTATCATGTTACATTTTAAAGTTTCATATAAAAAAAAAAAAATTGAAAAGCGTTATACAAGTATTAATGATTCCCCTGAATTTGTTAAACTTATTCTGCGTTTGAGCGAATTATGATATATAACGCTTGATAATTTCTGGGAGGACATAATTTTAACTTCAGCTATGTCATTTTATTTTATGAAGCTGCTTATTAGTAGTATCAGTGGAGCCTTGCAAGCTTTATGCATTATAAAAAAACCCCAAAAATATGAGCTGCTGTCCGGGCTCATAATAGTGCCTGACACAACAAAGTGTAGCTCGTAAGTCTATGAATACCAGTACCCATCAACTCAACAGAAGAAACACAAATGCAGCAGCTCAAAACACTGATTCATTGTCTCACTGATCAGTAACTAATTTGCACTGCATAAAAATCATTTAAGTTAAATACGAGCCTTGCAGATCATTGTAGGATAAGTGTGCAAGCAGAATTGCCACTTTCTTGAGAAAACCTTGATCCTAATAAGCTGACAAATTTTATAATAAATCTCAGTTTGCCTTCTTACCTGCATTCCCACACACACATTCAAAAGGACCTCTGGTGAAGAACGTGGAGTTTTGCTGGTGCAAATGAGGGGCAAATGCTACCCGATGCATTTAATTAGAAAAACATTGCCTTTCAGATTCACCCAAGGGTGATATGTGTTACCTTCCTGGCCAGTGTGACATTGCGCATATTTTTGCATGCCAAGTTGCATCAGGCTGCCACTGTGAGCAAACAAGTGAAATAACAAGTCCCCTTGGCACGCCACAATATAAAATCTGTGACCCAGATTCTCTTAGCTCTGCACGTCGCACAGTTCAGAGTTAGAGGGGTGACAACACAGGCTTATGCAGCTGGGACCTGGTCTGCGTGAGCCAGGCCCTCAGGGAAACTATCAGGGGCTCGCTTGCACTGGGACACAGCAGCTGGAGTCACCAGACTGAAGGACTCTACTGGACAGTCCTTTTTGCAAGTGACCAAGGTCACTTTGTCAACTGGGAAACGGTGCCACAGCACGTTCTTCAGGCAAACAGCTTTGAGAATAGCTGCCCTGGCTTTGAGACTGTATAGACACACAGAAAAACATATTGCTTCTAAGCTGCAGGAAAAAAATGGGGGAAAAAAGGGTATGTGGCATTGCCTTTGTCCAGTGGAGTGCCACAATACAGAGAGTGTATTGCAGCGGAGTGGTTGCATTCTTTCCAATGACTTAGTAGGTTTTTGAGACAAGGACACTTTTCGTGTCTAATTTCTCATCAAATAATCTCTACAAGTTGTCCCAAAGTAAAGCCTAAGGGCAGACAGACTCGTCCCTCTTGATGTTACCAACAGAAATGCTGTACCCATGCATTATCATTTCTTTTAGGGAAAAGTATGGAAACCCAGAGGAGCCCAAGTAGACTCTGGAACGTCCTTGGCAGGAAGAATTAATGTCCTTTGTGTTGTGGGTATTTGTGTATTTTTATATTTGTGTATTTCCTGATTCAGGAAGTTGGGGAGGCCTTTTCATAGCTTCAGTGCAGAAGGATGCCTAATTTTGCAGCGAATGACCTCAACTAGAATACCTCTCTGAATTACTGAAGAGCATCTGCTGCTACTTTGTTATTTCCAGATGGAATAATCTGTTAGACCTGAAGTGATGTTTCTGCTTAAAATGCCTGGCAGTCCAGGAAAATCAGCTGTAGTTTAACCTTCAGATTTGGATGCAGTTTGTGTGAACCCCATGCAGTAAGTTTTTAACGTGCGTAACATGCTCAGAGAACTTTGGTGTAGGTTTTGGTAAGGAAGGCAACAGGCTCTGCCAACATAGCCAAGGTGGTGTTATCATGGGGACACGATGATATGACATCGTGTCAGTATTCAAACTGCATTCTAGTTAAACCTACTAGATAGTCATGTTGGAAAATGAGCTTCAGGATTCTCATTGTAAATATACTGCATTTACCTAAGCTTTCTAACAGCTCAGCGTACTGGTGATTTCAGTCACAATATAAGGGAAACAAAAGCTGTACCTTACAGGTCATTCTATACCTCTGCATACTGGATTTAAGAACAAAAAGCCAGCCTCTAAAATAAGTCATTCTGAATTGTCCTTGAAAATTGTCAAAGACTAATTATTCTGCTAATGTTGTGTGACTTACTCAAAGGCTATTTTTAACATGAAATTTTGCTCACAATGAGAATGCCTCATTCTGCTTCAGTAGTTAGTGATGTACGTCCTTGAAATACAGGTCCTCGGTTTTGAAATTATCAAGGGCTTTCTAAAGTGCAGACCAGTTTACTTAGTAACTGAACTGCTTCTCTCTCCATCTCACTACATTTAACAAAAGCAAGTTTTCATAAGCAAATACAGCAAATTACCACAATACCTGAATTTGAAACCTTGTACACTTATAATACATACCTATATATAATGATTATATGTAAATCAATAAATAATAATATTGTATGAATTTGTAAATATCTAGATACTCTGTAGAAGATATCAGAATGTAGATGTTCATTAGTAGATCTAAATATAACCATACTAGAGCTCGTTGTCCTTTTCTTCTCTTATTTAGTGCAAGTGTTTGATTATGAAGGTGGTTGTGTGATGTCTCAAGGTCAACAAACACTCCTTGGATGGTGTAATCAGGCATAGCTATACTGATTTCATACAAAACACGTTGACTCTTACCAGCTGAAGGCAATTTATAGTTTAATTTTCTAATGTGGACATTCCGTAAGATACAAAGATCTTTCTATACTTTAAGGTACAGAGCTCTTTCTGGATGATAGTGAGTATTTGCATTTTTAAAATAGGGATTAAAAGTTCTAGGAACATTTTGGGAGGAATTCACGAGTGGTGATAATGGTTGTTCTTTCTGAGGAAGTACACTCTCTTGCATTTGCTTGGACTTGAATGGAGTAATAGTAATTAAGTTTACAGTACTGGATAAAAGCAGATCCACAGTGCATGTAAAAGAATTTCTTTCTGTTCTCAGTGCTCTACACTTCGGGTAAGGATTTCTAGATAATGCTCTTCACCTAATTTATTGAACCCCCATGAATGTGCTGGCCTTATTTTCTGTAACTCTCAAACTCTTGTTTATGTTCCTTTGTGTATGTGGGAGGAATGGGAGAGTGCATGGCTTACCTTTATCCAACACATTTTCAAGAAAGAACTCAAGTGGGAAATAGCTGTTGATCCAAAACCTCTGAGTCAAGGTAATTTATTTCTTCGGCATCTTCAAGCAGTATTTTTCTTCAGGCCTGTTACTTTGTGGCAATATTCTGTTATGAAAAAAAGCTTCTAGAACATTTAAAATTACGTGATAGGAAGAGTATGGTAGAGAATGGTCATCCTTCTTGACATTGGCATTGATGTTCTTGTGGTAATACAAGATCCCTTGATTAAGAGTTTGTCAAGTCCTTTTTGAAGCTGTACAGTAAATCAGTCTCTCTCTGGAAAAGTTTGGAAGGGTATAAGCAAGGATGCTGTACACAAATACCTGGGGTATTTACTAACCTCTCCAGTCATCCATCACTTCATTTGGGCCAAACTGACAATGTCTGGAGGTCACTTGGTTAATGGGAGAGCATCACCCCTTCCCAGCTTTATGTTCTACCTTCCAGTCATTAATACTCATATCAGATTCACAGCTACCAATTCCTATCTTCAGGAAAACATCCTTAGACTCCTCCAGGGACCAGCATGGAAGTAGAAATTATAAACGGATGGATCAAAAGCCTGGAATGGAGAGGACCAGTGAGTCGCTGTTGTGTGCCACACTTGGTTGTAATTGAAACAGAAATAATGATATTATTACAATATTATTATTATTGTAATATAATTACGGTGATACACTAAGTTGGAAGGGGTGAGCAGATGTTAGATTCTAAAGGTAACTTTGTTCATATTAGACTTGTTTTGGAAGGATGAGGATTGTTTTTGCAGGAGGCCACATATGAATCAGGACACTTGAGAGGGGGGTTTGCACTATGAGTATTAACATAGAAAACAATTGATTTATGGGCCGTAAGTTAAGATAAGCAATATTAAACACCTCACATTCTGCAGTTCAGATAAACAGAGCAATTTTTGTGTTATCTGTTTCAGATAAGCAGGTCTCCGAGAAATGTATTGTTACAGTCATCTGTACTTGATGGCTTACAGCTATGGCTGTCCATTTGGTACTGAACCACATAATGAAACCTATGGATCTAGAAGACACCTAAAACTGAGTCATAGTAATAAAGTATTTCCCGCTTTTTCTTAGCGTGTCTCAGCATTTCATTTAGCACTGTGGACTGGTCAAAATGTTCATCTGTCTTTAAGCTGGTGGGATCACTAAGCTCTGTCATGGTTAATGCCTTTGTAAAGGTTTGTTGTTACTGGTTTTGTTTGTACGTGTGTGTTTGTTTGTTTTTTTTCCCTGAGGTTGACAATAGATCAATTTCATGGTTCCTTACTTCTTTTTTTTTTTTTTAAACATCTCATCTTTAAAAGTTTAAATTTTCCATTGAACTCAGTTTAACAAAACATTTGTGAAAGAATTTTCCTTTTTCACTTGTAAAAGTCATAGACCCATACAGATATCCTAAAATTCTCACAAAATTGTAGCTTTGTTTTTATGGTTAATTGTATTCTACAAGCCAATCTCTGCTCTGTCCTCTCAAAGAAGTACATTTTGTTCCTGCACACTCTCTTATGCCCGAAAGAATTGGAAAATCTGTATTTCAAATAGAAGGAGACCCTTAGTTCGGTCTTCATGTCCTAAGCAGCCTAAAAAGAGAAAGCATAAGGTAAAAAAGCAAACAACTGTACTCAAAATGCAATGTTTGTGGAGTATCTGTGCTTCCTTTACAAATACCACGAGTACCTGGATGAGTAGTTAAAACTAGCCCTAGTAAAAGTGAAAGCCTTATGTTCAACTGTTACTCACTTCTGCCCAATTTGCAGTCCATTGATAGAAGTGAAAAGGCTGTCACTGACTTAATTAGGAAGCGTTAAAAATGAGCCATTATTTAACTGTGGCATCCTAGAAGAAAAACAAACAATAAAAAAGTAAGGCAGGATGTTAAAAATATTCTTTAAAGGGTTGTAAATGTTTTATCAACTATGAGACATCTGTGAGGATGATTTCTATGTATTTGCTTGTTAATTTAGGTTATTTCTTAATTTCTTATCAACGACTGTCTTCAGCAATTTCTTCCAATAGAAGTCCAGTCAGGGATCTCCAAAATTAGTTCGGATTTGCTGTTGTGTTCAAATTTTATTGTACATTATTCAAAACACAAATTCGGTTGAAATGGTGGAAATGGTTATAAGCCTTGCTTAGTGCAACGCATGTACCACCAGTTTCCTTTCCAGTGGATGAGAACTAAAGATTTCCAGAGTATGGATAGTCATCAATACCAATAAAGTATTTGCTGGCAATCGATACGTAGAAGGAATTGACATATCTAAATGGTAATTAAATTTTACTTCCCTTAATCCAAACGAGAGTAAAGAGAGTTGACTCTTACTCAGGTAGCAGGGAAGGCTGCAGGCTGTGAGTAGGATCAAAGTGCCTACTCATCTTCCTTCCAAAAGCTGTTTCTTACTTATTGTAATGAATGTGGGCATGAAGAAGCCATGTGGAACATGCTGAGCATGCTGGTGAAAGACAGTCAGATGGTCACGATGATAAATAATGTGTATGATTGCAAAAAAAGATGTGCATTTCTTAATTGCAGCCTAAACATTACAGTATTTATGTGGAGATTAATACATCAACAACAAAAAATGGCTTTAAAGCTCTGGAGGTTCAACTCTTCAATGTCATGTCATCATCATATATCCATTTCCTCAAATGCAGAGAAAGGAATATCTGAAACCAAAACACTGAAAAGCATCTAAAAGGACTATAAACTGCTGTTAATATTGCTGTCTACTCAGAGGAGAACTGTGTCGTTTGACTGTTCAGTGATGTGTTTCCATTCATACTCAGACCTATTAATATAGGAAGGAAAAAGACATTTTATCTTCTCTTATATTACATATTTTATACAGCTAATTTAAAAACAAATATGTATTTCATGAGTTTTACTGATAGAAAGTGAAGGAAATTGTGGTTGTCTGGATGGACCGTTTTTAATCTCAGTAAACTCTTTCTACGTATGATACATAGAAGGAATAGAGTTTGATACCCAGATGGAATAAAAAATCTGCAAGGATCAAATTAGTAGTTTCTTTGCTGGTGGACTGAGGACTTTGTTCTAAGTTTGCTACACATCCATTTTACCAGGTTTATTCTCTCTTTTGAAGTCTTGGTCTTGTCTTTTGATCTAGCAGTGTTTAGCAGACAAGGTACCCCAGACTTAATGGATAAGAAATACCGTCATTCAACATAGATGTTAGCATTAATTTTAATATTAATTAATCATAGATAGCTCTGTAAACTGACAAAAATCCTGGAAATTAGCCTGATTTCTGTCTCTTCTGCTCTAGAACTCCTCGAACTGTATCTTGTGAAATGTGTTGATGTGAACTTTCCTGTTGTAGTTTGCCAAATTATGTGATCTAACTTAGAATCAAAAACAAAGATGTACGTTAAGGTTTCAGTCTTGCGATTTTAAATCATCCTCAGGTCACTCAGCCAGAATATTCAATGTACTAAACAAAATGGTACTTGCAGTAGGAACCTACAGAAAACAATGGCCTAATGTTGCTGAAGAAAAGTAGACCTGACTCTGCCTTTTTTGAAATCATTTGAAGTTTTGCAATTATGTAACAAAAACATGGTTGAGGCCATGTGTGAATCACTTGGAACAGACTTTAAGACACTATAATGGTGCAATATGAATAACTGATAATTTCCCCCTGCTGTCTCCCTGGTGTTCTGATTATTTCTGTGTCTGGTTTTGATTTTTTGCTTCATTTTTAATGTAGCAAGAGCATCACATTTCAGGCAATTACAACAGTATATATTTTGTTTCCTTCTAATGGGTTCTCGTATCTTTTCAATGCTCAGTAGCTATATGATATGTCTTAATGGCTCGAGGTCATAGACATACAATACGAAGACAGACAGACAGGACTCCCCATTAAATATCTGAATTACATACATCCACATGAAATAGCCAAGAAAAAGGAGATCTTATTTCCAAGCTGCATAAGAACGATTCTTTACCTCCTCTTTGTTCTGTTAAGACTTTTTAATGTTGCTTATTGCAGATAAGATGGAAAAACAGGAAGAGATAAAATAATTTCATAGTCACAATTTACCATGTCATTCAAACTTTCATGTTCTGCAAATGTAAAATGGGTTTGACTCTTGTTCTACATACGAGGTCATGTTTAACGTTCGGTGAAATTAATAAGAGTCTTCATAGTAGTATCAACACACATTGGGTCAGATTATTGGACATTTGACACATGACATTCAAAAAAAGCATCTATGTGATTGCAGGCTAGAATAATCATGAAAATTATCGTACCTTCTGCCTGAAACACCAGGAAAAACAAACAAATATGCTTTTCTAATGCACATATGATTTTAAATGCTCTAAATTACATTTAATCAAATCCTGGTTAGGATTAAATTCTTGCAGGTTTTGGTCTTGGATATAATTAATAAGTCCAGAGAATTGCTATACTTCAAAGGCAGAGTGTTTTCCTGTATACAGGGTCAATATGTAGTACGTATACACTATGCATACTATAATATTGACTTACACAACAAGAATATCTCAAAATAATAAATTAATAATATTTTCAGTAGATGAAACATTCCAATTTTATTATTGGAATTTTGGGTTGTGCTCAGTGACAATCTGTATTTGCATGAGTCCTATGGAGAGCTCAAAGTCTTAGAAGAAGAAGAAAAAGTTTTGACTTCTAAGTTATCGCCATTAGAAATCTGCCTTTATTCACCTGGTATTTAGAAACATCAAAGATTTTCTTTTGTAGCGACATACTGTGATGATGACAAGATCTTAAAAAGACCGTGGCATTAACAAGAAAGAAGGCTGGTTTAATGGAAGAGCCATTGGTAAAACGCCATTCTCACATAGCAAGTAATTGTTCTTAAGATACTGTGAGGCACTAATGTCTCAGGTGTTTGCTCATGTGGGCGTAACTGCAAAAAAATCGGAAATACTACAGGTTGTTTGTCACTAATCTGTGAAAGATGTGAAGTGACTAGTCTGGTAATTATTGTAATTCACTCACTGCAGTCAAGAATTATGACAGGCTGGTAGATTTAAAAATACTTCAGGTAAATTTCAACTTGATACATTAAAATCTTTTAAAATGAACACTTGCATAAAAAAATATACCACAGGCAGCCTACTTAGTTTGAGGGAGCGCAGAGGCTTCATTAGGTTTTCTTTTGAAATTCCCAGTACTTTCCTCATTTGCTACCAGGTGGAAATACTGCAGGGAAGGGGCTGTTCTTCCATGGGGAAGCTCTTCCATCCCCACCAGAACCTGTCCAAGCATCTTGTCTGCAACATCTCTGCTAAAAAAGCCATCCTATCACTGTATTTTGTCAGTTCCTGACCTAGTTTCAAGTCTAAGCCAAACACCTGTTTTAGGCTGGTAGGCAGAGAAAGGAACTTATTCAAGTGGTTTAGAATCTCAGTGAAAATTCCTGTTCCACTGCAGGTAAGTGGGATGTTCTTCTCGGTTCTCATGTATTTTGAGTACCAAAAATGGAAGCATCACCAAGAGGTAAATATGCCTATTGAAAGAAAAATAGTATAAACACTGAAAAATTACATAAGGAAGCATACAATTGTGTCAAAAAGTAATATGCAAGCGTTGCTTCTGTACAGTTCCACTGATGAAGAGTTTCATTATTGATTTGTGAAGAGTCACAAATTCCTCATTCTTCATAATTTGAGGAATTTGTTACAGTACCAAGTCATTTCAGAACCTTTACAGCACTTGTCTAACTTGATCTGTTTGGAGTGCTACTAAGATTAGTCTTAACCATTGATTTTGGGGGCCATAATGCATGTTTAAGAACACTTACAACATCCCAGTAGAGTATTTTGCTCTAATTTGTAGAAATGTACATTCGCCCCACCCTTTGCTTTAGCATAGTTTCTTATGGGGAGTTTCTTTGGTTCTCCTTAGATGACAGACTGTGTCCCTAAGCACAAAATAACATGGACAACCAAACACAATGTGACCAGTTATATTTTCAGTAATCTGAAATAGAAGTATCAATCTTTCTATCATTGTGGAGTCGACAATGCATTCAAATTCCCTTACCCCTGCACAAAGCTGTGAGTGCAAACCAGCCCTTTCCACTGGCTTGAGAGATCCTGCACTTTGCCAGGTGAGTTTTTTACTTTCTTCTGTGCTTTAAAATGATTTTGCCCCTTGTGGCTTTCTTTAATTTGTATGCCTGAACATATACCTGTGCATTTGTATCTCCACAAATACAGTTTCTTGCATCCCTGGATTTCCTGTGCACTCTTCAGCTTCTCTCACCTGCTTCATTCATTTTTGCGAGTGTGTGTACACTGTCCTCTCCCCCTCCTCCACCCAGAGGGAATAATCAGGTTCAGTGGATAGCTACTCAGAAATCACAGATTTGAAATGAATGGGCCATTTTTGCAGTTATCATCTCAAAAAACGGTTCTTTTCACAAGAAAAGGCTCCATTCAGAGTGATCAATCAGCAGTGCCTTGTGCTGTCAAAAGCTGTATCTGTACTGCTCAGTGAAGCACAGGCCAAGAGCAATGGAAAGTATGGTGTGGTGCATAAAGTACAGCGTGTACATCCCCATACCTTACCCCAGGCTGACAGTGAACCTGCAGCACAGCGTGCTGCTGCACGGGACTCCGGAACCTTCCCAGGAAGAAATTGCAATCTCATATGCTGTACATTTGCCACAATATGGCACTACAAAGCAATTTGAGATATATGCTGTACTTTCAGGGCGAGGAATTACACCTATATGTCTGCCTACCATGTTCCAAAGCTGAGGTAACTAGGAGATACATTACTTATACCTTGTAAGGTTTTTTCTGTGCTGTCTTGGGTTTAACTTGATGCTGAGCTGGAAGCACAGTGTGAATTTAATCAGGAGCTGGGAGTGTGTGGAGTTTGCCAGCCAGGAGTGGAGCTCAGCTTTGGTTTCAGTCCCATTGGGGAAGAATAAGGGATGACAATCACTGTAGAAGAGGTTGTTCTTCACAGTATCATTTGCAGTTGACAATTTATCTTTCAGACTGAATAAATAAGTTTTTCTTAAAATAAATAAAAAAACATGAAAGTAAGAATTACCTCAACTTTGGAAAAGTGTAATGTACCCTATCCGGAACATTTCTTTAACTATATCAGAAGCCTGAAGGTTCGATGCTATTGTTACTAAGATTAGTCTGGCATTGAGTGTTAAGTATTCTAAATTAATAGATTTTAATTAATTGTACAAATTCAGTCCCTAATGAGTCAGTGTGGTAATTTTGGGAAGGATACATTGCAATTTTCATGCGTATCAAAAGATAGAGTCCCTTTCAACTGCAGTGCTGAAAACAGTTAATTATAGAGCTGTCTACAACCTTCTTGTGCTCTGTGTGTGTTCATATATAGAGAGAATACAAATGTATTTATCTATGCTTAGTGTTATTTTTTACTGTTATTTGAAGATAACTTCAAATATACCTGGTTTACAAATAAGTAATTGTATATTTTCTGGGATTACCAGATGCTTGCCCTTAACTTCCCAAGATACAAATTTCCTATTTATTTCCCTGTAAATTCATATGTATCTGGATAAAAGCTGTTTTCTAAGTGTATATGCATTGTCCATATGGCTAAAAAGCTGTTAAATGTCTGGAAGATTTTCCAGAGCAGCAGTGCAGTTAAGCTTTATGTTCAGTGAAGTGTCATTATTTTTTCAGGATAGTAAAAATCAAGGAATATTAAATGGAAATAGATAAAAAGGTGTTATTACAACATCCCCTTTAATTAGCCAGTTTGATTTCCTTTTGATCTTTCCAATTAGCCAATAAACTGTCTTTAAAGTTATGTTATTGGGCAAGTCCATCATGGAAAATCAGTTATTTGAAATAATTTTAGCAAACAGCCCTTTTCACAAATGTAAATGTACTGTAACCCTTAGCCAAGTGGCTAAGTAGCCATCTGCTGTATAGATGATCGCTCTGATTATGTGCAAAGACAGCAGGTCTCTACTGCAAGACTTTATTTTATTTATAAGGCTATATACATTGGCTTCCATTCTAATTAGATTTTGCCCGGCTATAGCAATGTAGGGAGGCACTGTAATAAATGCTCAACAATATCTATGCCTCTGCCAAGTTGGCTTAATATAATGAGATATCCTTTACAGAAATGTTCCAGAAGGGATTATAAAGGGATTGTTTACCACTTGGTCTTTTAAGGAGTTAACCGGGATTCTGTTTCAGCAGAGGTTTGTAGATGAAAATCGCATACTGGATTTTGACTTGCATTGCACTATAAAACTCACATAAAACTTTTAAACTGTGGAGATACGCAGCCTTACATATTAATCATCCTCGGGCAGAACTTATTTTCTCAGATAACACCATCTTAGATTAATTGCAGGTACAGGAAATGTGGAAGCAATTGGTCCATGACTGTTTCAACTCTTTTACGGCTCTGGAGGTTTGTGTTCAACTCTCCAGAAATCACCACTGCAAGAGGTCTTTGCAGGGAGAGCCTTTCTGATGGCTAAACAGTGAAATTGTAATGATTGTTCAATGTCAAAGCCAATAAGCCTAGACTTCATGTTTCTATTTGGCTGGCTGTCATGCTAGAAACCCTGATTCTTAATAAGGACAATTCATCCATTAACTGGAGTAATTATACCGTTTCGAGACCTTCTATCAAAATATTAGTTGTTAAAGAGACGGTGTCAAACGGCTGTGGTCTACGTGCCAGTATTGGTAGACAGAAATGTTTCCAGGATATTTGTTATTCCACTCAAAACCATGTTTATCAATCATTTTTCTAAATGTCATTGAAAATTTCAGTGGGGTCAGTGTCGTGATTCTGAATGTCTGGAAGAAAACGCAGTTGCACATAAAAATGGGTAAGTGAGCAAACAGAGTGAAGCATCCAAAGGAAACAGTGTGCTGCAGTTATTATATCCTTATATGCTATTCCGTTTAGTGAATAAATATGAAATTTGCTAATGTGCTGAAGAAAGAGGGTGCCATTTCCACAGTGAGATTCCTGTGAGTGAATATTTTATAATAGCTCACCACAAAGATATTATTAATGGTAATAAATCCTTTCACGTAATTAAAGATGATATTTTCCCTTTAAGTCCAGAAACAAGCAAACAAAAAAGGTCAAATGAAAATATATGCGAGACTAGCAATGAGAGACAGATAATAAACACGACAATCAAATCTCTAGTCTGAATGCTATTGAAGTTGAACTTGTCTAGGTATTAGGTAATAGCCCTAATTTGCATTAAAATAGGTTTAAAAACTGTGTTTCGGAACTACTACATGATAATTTCATGTAAATTGTCAAGCAGAGAATAAAAAGGTTTAGGAGGTTTACTACTTATTAGGAATTAGCTATATGGCAGCATCCTCAGTTTGCCAAGAGAGAAGCAACCCCACCAACATGTGATACAGCATGATAGGGTGTAATCATAGCCCAGACCAAATGTAAGCCTCTTAAAGTAACAAATACCTGATTGGTTTAACATTGCTGCCAAAAATAAAGGCAGCACAGGCTTCTGGGTAATTTGGATGTGCAAGCAATGGAAAAAAAAGAATGAATATAATGGCTCAACTGTTCGAAGAGGTGCCAGTTTATTAAATTTTAAAAACCATTATATTGATTCAAATAATTTTTCCCCACACTTTTCATTGCCTCGCCTTTCAAAACTATCGTTTTGTGGTAATCATCCTGATCTAATTACTTCTTTGTGTAATTATGCCTTTTCCACTGTCAGTATGACAATGTCTCTCTAGAATGAAACATCATGTTGGGGAAATATGAAGAGGGAAGCGTCCGCTGCCTTCACTGCCTTAAACACACAACCTGTTCAAACACAGTCACTTGATTTTATAGCTCTGTTAGTTTAATAGACAGCTTGAGTCTGGGGAAGGAAAGAGCAGTCCTTCCTGCTCAAGCAGCTTTCCAGGAGAGAAATATTTCCCTAGAGATATTTTTCTTCACATTGTTTGGTTTAATTGTTTCTGCAAGACACCAACAGGCAGATTCAATTTACGTAGAACATCACTGTCTTCTCTTGTTCCCCCTCCTCCCAGCTGTGTCCTCACTAAGTTAGAGACCTCTTCAATAAGGCAATTGAAAGTTATATCTGATATTTAACTGCTTTCTGGGAATAGGCAGAAAATTAATAGGTTAAGTGAATGAGGATGCTCCAAAGAACAAAAGGGAAAATGTTCTGATGAGCATTTTCCAAACCCCAGAAGCTGCGTGCAATTGCTTATATTATTGCAGCTGAATAGGAGTTTTTTGGGTTTTTTTAATTGCATCAGTTCTATTAAGTGCTTATGACTCATTTTCTATTTAGTGTTTTGTCTCTAAACCCAGCGTAATTGTCTCCACCTTTGACATGAAACTCATAAACTCCTTGGAGGGATAGATTCAAATGTGGGCAGCACAGTCTCATCTTTCAGAGACGGGAAATACTATAATAAACAGATTTCTTTCGTGAATCTTTAGGTTGACACCGTGAAATCAGAGATTTTGTGTGAAGATTAGGAATCCCTGTGTGTATTTCAAAAGGAGCAGAACCATTGTGCTCAAAACAGAATTGTAGCTGAAGTCAGTGGGAGTTTTATGTGTTCAGACCTTCTGAAAACTGGCCCTAGGGTTTTATTTTTGGGAAGTAGCAGGAAAACAGAGAAAACTAATTTCCTGCTATAAAAGAACTACAGTTCTTATTTTTTCAGAATAAAACATGTTAATAATTTTTGCAGTATCTTGTTATTATCAAAGGAAATACAACATGTGAATGAAACAGTCCAAATCCTTCACCTTCCTAGGAAAAAGTTACTGCAAGTAACAGCAGATATTAAATGTTTCAATCGCAGTTTCTGTCTCTACATTACAACTTCAACATGCTGCTGCTTATGTTTCGAGTTTGCCCATTAGTTATATCTCATAATACTCATTATACATTAATATACACGTGTGGGGTTTGCATACTTACATTTAATCCATGTTAGCAGTCTTGGCAGTGAAGTTAGCGATGCACAAAGAGGGAGCTGGCTTTGCAAAAGCCTGAGACATGAAGGAAGGACTCAAGAGGCTCTGAGGAATAGAAATGCCTCAGTGAAAATATTTGATGAATAGTTGAAATGATGTGAGTTCTAGAGGACTGGAAAGCTATGCACTATGTCCAATAAAATAATTTCAGTGAGAACCCCAGCGAATTTTCTTACCCTTTAAAGGTACATAATGCCAGATTTTTGTGCAGAGCCAATTTGTTTGTATTAAAAACTATTGAAGATTCATGGGGCTACAACATTAGTACAACACAATGTCAAAATATTTTTAATACACTGGAGATTATGAGATACTTGTTAGGCTTCGTAGGCTTGAGGTTTTAAAGTACTATGCATACTGAATATTTTCCCATAAGATGAAAAACGTCCCCTGAGTGTTACAAGGTATGTGGATATCTCAGAGCAGACCTTAGAATTTTAGCTGTAAAACATGCTGTTTGAGTTTTAAAACCACACTCTACCAGTACACCAAGGAATGTTCGATCTAACATGACTGAGATGCACATGAATGTACAAACTTGGTGTTTTCTGTCTTTATGTTCTTTGATTCTGTGTTTATGCTTATGAAAAGAAAGAATACATCCATTTCTTTTGGGAATGTCCCAAATAGAACATGAATATTACAGGGTAATTTTTAGCTAAATTGAAATTGCTGATGTATGGCAATGTCCAAGACTAGAAAATAGCCTTCTATCCATTCCCATGATTTCAAAGCCATTTTGGAGATCCCTGATTATTTCTATGATTTATGACACGTGTTGCTGAATTTCATCATTTTGGATTTGTAGAGCAGAAAATCCCATATGTTGCATGAAAATCAATATGAATTCCAAAAATAAATTCATTTTCCTCTTCTCTTTTCAACTTGCGCAACAGTGATTGATGGGCTAAGTCTGTGGGCAGATTTTTGTCTTAAGAGAAACTTTCATTTGCTTAGAATCTAAACATTGGTTCTGAGGGCTCTTAGCTACTGAATGCACTTCTTGTGAGACACGCTGTCCTTGATGTACGTACAGTCCTTGGCAAACATCCTGGATAGATTCCGGGAAGATGTGATTTCCCTTCACAAAGTCAAATATGCATATAAAGAGTATTAATAACTAGACGTTTGGGAACATTCTGAAAAATATATTGGTTTAAGCTTGTTCTCAATTCTTAGATTATGTTAAAAATGTCAATTTGGACTCATGCATGGATTATATAAAAAAGAAAAACTGTGTTATGATAATAGAAAATGGGATACTTCTCAGCTATTGGCTTTTATGAGTCAATACTGAAAAAACA
Organism: Patagioenas fasciata; assembly: GCF_037038585.1. Lineage (NCBI taxonomy): Eukaryota > Metazoa > Chordata > Aves > Columbiformes > Columbidae > Patagioenas > Patagioenas fasciata. The sequence goes on along the minus strand of NC_092523.1, from coordinate 77,790,780 downwards.
GGTAATGATCTCTATCTCCAAGGTGCAGAATCACCGAGATCTCTCCACAAGAAAAGAAACCCATTTACATGTTTATCTATGAAGCAGCAAAACAGCAGTATCTAACTACACAGTGATCTGTGCATATAACTGATAGATTTGCACATTTAAATAGTAAGTTGTTGTGTTTTTTTTTTTCCTCCAAGTCTTGGTCTTTAGTTTGACAATAAGTATAGCTGAGCTGAAATATTTCAGTTATAATGATGACATCTCATGGTTTCCTTACTTTGACCTAGAATATAATTCAGCAAAAGACTTCACAGATGATCCTCCCAGCCATACTGAACATAGTTACTGCTCAGTAATACGTACTTCCGCTGATTAAGTAGGAAATTAATGTAGAAAAGTTGTCATAAAAACAATCTGTGAATGGATCTCCAGCTCTGCATTTTCTCTTGAATTTTGTGTCCTTTTTTTCCTGTTACAAATCATTTTGCTTGCCAAACACATTAACCATAAGCATCTTACAGCAGCTTGATAATGGAATGGATGCCCCACTTTCTGTAAAGATGGATCTAGTTAAAAGGAAACTTAAATTTGCAGAAATGATAGGCTTGACCCTCACCTTGGTCTCACACAGATCATTACCATAGAGTTTGATTTAGTGGCATCAATAATCTTTCCACTGTCCTTTCAGTGGGGAGGGAATTAAGTTCCCAAATCAGCAATTTCTTTTGGACAGCGTACCAAGCTTTTCTCATCTATGTAACTTTTTATATCATCTCTTTAAGATCATCTATTAATGGAAAGTGGCTGACACAGTGATGCATCAGATGTATCAAGACTAATAACTATTACTTTACATCTTTTTTTAAAAGATTTTTACATTTTGGCACAGCAGTCAGATGACATTTGAGTGAAGATGTGATGAGTTGGTGGAAGTTCTACCTGATGTAACGGTTATAATCTACAGTTTTCTCTAATAAAGTGGATCAACCATCGGGACTTAAACAGGAAAATTAAAAAAGCTGTGGGTTTTCATTTTCCTTTTTATATAACTATTTAGGTTTTGGATAATGTATAGCCTTGTATTGCCATTGTTACACAAATAAATGGTAAGTCACAAGTAATAAGTTTCAATTATTTAAGCTCTAGTAAAACCCATACCAAAGTACTTTCAGATTACTCATATTTATCTATCCATCAAGAATGTCACCCTTTATCTATCCACTAAGAATCTCACCTGGGCAGAAATGGCCTGGGAGCAACTGTTGCTGCTCTGCTGATGACTGAATGTGCTGAGCACGTGCATCAGAGCAGCCCTTACACCCAGCTACACTCTTGTTGTAACTAAAGCACACATTTAAATCCACAGGTTTCACCACAGGGTACACCAACATATGTTTTCTTTACCTTTTTATCCTTTAATATTACCCACATTCATATTTTGGAGGGCTTGCTGCCAGATAGCCATTTTCTTACCGAAGGCTCAGCCGGTTCTTTCACTATTTCTACAGAGCCCAGATTTGCAGCAGCGCCCAGGAGAGCAGCGGCACCTGTTCTTTTGGCAGAAGGGATATGTGGAAAGAACAAGCAGAATGCATTGTTTTCTACCAAGTTTCCCCTCGTGTTATTGTTTCCAAATGAGTCCAATAAACAGCAAAGAGTCTTGAATAATTGAGTGACTTGCCCCTGCTTTTGTGTATGTTTGAATGTATATTCCTGGAGAGAGGAATCAAGTTTTGTGCCAGCCTTTTGCAACACAACCTTTTGTTGGTTTTGGTTTTGTGTTCAGCAGATCTTATTTAAAAAACAAAAAAAAAAGTGCTGAATTGAACTCCTTACACCTCAGACCTCAGAAATGGCTCCGTTTTCCTGACCAGAAACCAAGAACTTCAGATTGGATCTAGTGGTTCTGTAATTATAATATCGTATTATCATTATGTTCTTTAAAATGTGACTGTGAGGAGAAAAAAGGCTATCGGATATTATTTTCTCATTATCGTGGTGCTCCTTGGAATACTATAAAAAACATCAAACACATATTAGAAACAAAGGCAAACCGAGTAATTGAGATCACGCAAAGGTCTTTGTTGCTCTGACTAGATTGCTTTTCATGTCCAAAGGAGCTCAGTAACTGGCTGTATCTGTATCTGGGGCCCCAATGCAGCCTGCAGCATCAACATGCCTGCCCAGCCAGCCCATAATTGTGGCCACGGTTCTGACCTTTTCAGATTTCTTCATAACTAATAAGCAGCTAAGTGAGAACTTTTTTCCCTCTCCAGAAGACACTTCTCATACAAAGCAAAACACTAGAAGTGTTCTGTTTATGCAAAATTCAAGTAAAGTTTCATTTTACTCCTGAAAAAATCTTGTTCAGTGTCAAAATCAGGTGTTCAGCAGTGTTACCTCTACTGAGAAGTACATGAATTTAATCACAAGAATTAATCGATAGTACTTTTAAGACCAACTGATGTGCAAACAGGTTAATCTGCTTCCTCTGGTTGCTGCACTCTTGGTGAACAGTTCTCACCTATTTACTATGACTTTCAAGGGTATTATGTGTCAGTAATTTGGTCTCTGTGTTGGCTTTCAGGTAGGAGAACATCTGTCTTCGATTCTTAAGGATCCCGCTCTGAGCCCCACGTCCTTAAACATTTGCAAATATATTCCTAGTAACATTGAGCCTCTGGGGTTCTTGCTTTACTAACTGATAAGCTCCACTTTAATACCTTGTAAAGTATGTGTATAGACATAATAGTCTGGCCAAAGTTAATATTTTTCACTGGATGTTATGTGATGCCTTGAGTGCTGTAGGCCTAGAGATAACAACGGTAAATGCTGGTATGTCTGATTTCAACATGAGAACTGAGAAAATACAATTCAAAGTCTTTAAGAAAGGAGACTTGTCCAATTGCATAAGGAAGCGCTTCTCATGTGTCTAGTTCTCAGCTAACAACGTGCGAGTTTACAATGGCTTCATGATTGACTATACCTATCAGATGCTTTATTGCAAACCTAAAATGCCATAACTGATATCCAAGTATCCCGTTGCAAAGTTATCAACAATAAATACTACAGAAGACAACAAAAAAGAAGCATTCAATTGTCTGCAACTGGACTTGTGTGTGACAACGATGCATAAAAAATAAGAGATTTGCTTTGAAGCTTTTTATTGTCTTCTTCATGAGATGGCTGAAATTTCTTAGGCCTTTGTTTCATTGACTGAAATGCTTCATTAAATACAACAAGCAACTGAAATACATAAAGCAATCTTCTGTCAGCACCATATATTTTCAACTATTTACATATTTTGGTAAATGCTTGTCTTTTTCACATTTAAAATTACTTCAATTTATTTGAAATACTTATTCCTTGCTAATGCAGAGATGTTTTTCTCTGCTTCTGTTGCTTGCTGATGAAGTGTAGATGTGCGTGGGTCCTAGATGTGTTGAAACTTTGCTCTTCAACATGGGAAAAGTCTGGCTTTGAATAGAATGACTGACTTGAGTTGATGGTTGAGTGTTTGAGGAGAAGGGGAAACTGGAACTTCCTTGCATCCAGACTGGTGGCTTTGAACTATTGCAAAGCTTGGAACATTTGCTTTGGAGCAGCAGTTAAAGTACCAAGCTGAAAGAGGAACTGCACTACACATTTTGATTATGCAGTGAAGATAGAATTGGGGACACAAGTGCTAAGACTGCTAAGAGATTATCCCTTTAATGCAATCCAGCCGCGTTGCTGTAGGAGATGACTGTGCAACAATGGACAAGCTTTTGAATAAGCTAATGTTGCAAGTCATAAGCCACCCTACTAGTGTAATGTATTGTCATCATTAAAGAAAGAAGTGATGTTGTTTAGCTCTGCCAGTGCTTCTTTCCAGGACAATCAGGACAAAGGCAGATCTGCATTTTTAAAACTGCTACCATAAGGGCAGGCTGTTGCTTTCAGTAGCTGGTTTCATAGCTATCCCAGACTGATAAAGATTTTTCCTCCCTGGTTTGTGCTCCACTTTTGATCTGGTTTGCTGCACACCGAGAACTCAGCTGTGCTGTGCTAACTCCAGCTACACCTCAGATCCAGCTCTACACCTCCCTTCAGGTCCATAAACTGTGTATCTCCTCTATGGCCACTTTATCCAGCGTTCCCATGTCTTCTGCAAAGGGGTAACTTGATTGTTATTGTCTTGAGCAAATTATGCCCTTGACAAATGTAACTGTGTTTGCGGATTATAGCTATATTTCAAAGTTTGGCAAAATTCTGTGTTGTTTTTCGGTCCAGCCAAGCATATCATGTAATCTCTATCATGAGAAGAAATCATTTGCACCTCTTAAAGATTACCCCTGACAGTACATTTTTTTTTTTTTTAAAGATGACATGATTAAAGTTTCAATTGCTTTTTATGGTTTAATACCAAGATAAGGAGACAGCTTTTTCACTTTCCTCTTCTCCCACAATTCTTCTCACTCATCTGATCTGTCTCTGCAGCGCAAAATGCCAGTTGTTTTAACCTTGTGTAATAAGACACTGCTGATAACAGTGCTAAAGACGCAAGAAATGTTTTCCTTGCAAGTGTAATTTTCTTTTTGAACAAAAATTAACACTACAGAAGACATGTTTGCTGGCTGGCTGGCAGCAATTAATCGGAAACTCCTGAGTACTAATTCATTGGAATCAGTTTGGAGTGTGTTATCTGATCTATTCTTAATTGAGTGATCAGACTTAATTTCTTTGCACAGATAAAGTTACTAATGTTTCATGTTAGTTTTCTTTGGTTTGAAGAGGTACATTTTTAATGTTGGTGGGTTTTTTTTTCCTGATTAATTACACTATTGAGGTTCAGGTGGTGCTGGGGCTAGAAGGGAAAAAAAGCCTCTTTTCCTATTTGTAGCATCCCAGTCCAGGCAGCTATGTCCTGCGTCTAATTCAGTTCCCCTGCCAATCGCTGCTAACATGAAGGAGAGGAATCACTTTCTGCCTCTTTTGGCTCTGTCTTTATCAGCACTGATGCTTTGAGGGCATTAATTAAGAAGCACTATCTTAATGACATCAGGAGTGACCTTAACGGACTGGGAGATTGTTAGGAGTAACTTGCTGTTTGTGATTATTTTGGACTAAGGGTAGGGGATCTCATGCACACAGCAGAGAATAAGCCAAGGAACTAGTGACTGCCTGGATGAGGGAGCAGGAGGAAAAGAGTGAAAGGATTCAAGAGAGCCCTGGGGAAAACACCTTTCTTGAATGAAATGAGTTAATTTTCTTGAAACTTCAGGCGCTTTTGCAGGGACAACAAGTGCAAGCTTGTGAATGAAGACAAATGTTATAGGTAACCTTGATCGATTCCACTAGTACCAACTGATTCTATGATTGTCATTTTGTTTTCTATAATAGAGGAAAGAGATTATTTTTTTCCTTCCTTTTACCTGATAGTTGCTTTGCTTGGCTTCTCAAGTTCCTTTGTAGCATCTTTTACACAGTACACACACAGGAATTAGTAGTTTTTCTGACTACACTTCTTCTAACCATGTAGATCCTGTGCTGACAGCTGAAGAGAAATTCCTTAGGTCATATGAATATGCCAGAATAATATTCAGTCTAGCAATAGAGCCAGCCCCTCCTTGAGTTAATGTGTCCACCTTTTTCTTATAATTGAAGAGCTTTGCGTTGTCCTCACTTCAGTTATCCCCAGCTTACAACAGACATAGACCTAATTATTTTGCGTCTGGTGTGTGATTATTAGAACTCCTGAAGTGATGACAAGACTAAAAATACATTTTTTTAAAGGCAATACCTGAGCCATTTATTTTATTCTTTTCCTATCCGAGCTCCTTTAGAGGCATTGTGTCGTCAAAAAGTAGAACATAGATCAAGGGGAGGAAGAACAGCATTTCAGAATCTGTAGTTTCCCTTTTTTAGAAATAAATAATTGCAGACAAATAAAAATGTGTTTATCAGTATGAAGTTGGGCAGCTTAGGCGTTTTAAAGTGTAGACATTTATTGGTTTGTTGCCAGTTTAAATCTGGCCCGGTGTGGCAGAAATTGAAGATAAGCTTCAGGCTGGCTTGTATGAAACAAATTAGTTCTGCCAGCTTTGTTCTTATTGCTGAATTGCTTTTAATCAAGAGCCATGATCATGACAAGTGCTCTTGTTCATCGGAACATCTGAGAGGGCCACTGTCAATTGCAAATTGAGTAGAACTATGTTCTCCCCCTTGGAAGAAGCCTCTTGGCCACAACTGGTGAGACAAATGAGTGGGTCATTGCGAGGGGACGGCTGCACAAGCTCTTGCTGTCTGGGGGTGAGCAAAAGACATAAATCTCCAAAGATCCCAGCCTGGCACCTGGCCTAGTCACTCCAACCACTTGATATTAAGAACTCTTGTGTGTTTTTGGAAATCGAATATCTTTACCAATGCTACCATTGCAGTGAAAAGCGCCACAACCTGTCTGTATTGTTCATTGCAATAGTTTCAGTGGCCTGAGAGAAGGAGTATAAATGTATTTGATGATCAAACTTATTGTTAGCTGTAAAATCCTGTAAGAATTCACTGTTGACCTACTTGTCTGTGAATATGGATATATTTATTTAGAGTAACACTGCGCTTCAGAAGAGTAGAGTTTGGGGGAGCTGTCACATGGTGTCATGTCTTTTCAGTCTATCAATCATGGGGATACACAATCTTACTCATTCTAATATACAGCCCTGTAACTGCTTATTCCCTAACCTGTGTCCCTTTGCATATCAGCTTGAAAACGTGGCCAACAGACTTGTGTGTAATCCAGAGAAGAGTTTATATCTTAAATTAATCCTCATTTAAAGCGTGGTGGTTGTTCCATCATGTTGCACAGTGCCGGTAGGAGCTACCCCGGCTGCTCGGCGCTGAGAACCTCAACACTTACGCAATAGGTGAGCAGGGAAAGCTGTTACAGTGCAGTCAGTGATGTGGCATCACAGATTCTGAGGCTAAAAAGGGTCTACTAAATTTAATCTTGTCCCCCGCCTCTGAAAGTGTGGATTGACTATGATCTAACTCACTTACTTGCCTCTATTTGTCCTTTTGCCAAAGCTGGGTTTTCAGACATGACAAGCATGAAACATAACCCTCAGTGTTTTAAGTAGGTCTGGAACATACTCCATCTCTCTGAAAACAAGATTGTACTTTCTAAGTAAAGCATGTAACCAAACTTTCATCAGTAGAAAAATTGATCTGAAGAGCGAGGTGTTTTATGTTAGATCATCTCCATATTGTAGTGACTGTTTTGAAGCTAGCTTTCATTTCATGTTTTATCTGGTTCAAAGAGAAAGAAAATCATTACTATCTGGTTGCATTATAGTTGTCATCTAAACCTGAAGAACCCTAATTCGTCCCCAACATCAAATAATCCACAGTTCAGAATCAAAAACCTTAATAATTTTTTGGTTTTGGTTTAGTTTAATATTATTTTTTCATATTATTTACTTATGAAGCGAGAGTAGTTACATTTGTAAGAAAATTGGGACTTTTTTGCACATGGATACTATCCTTCAGATTCATTGGATGAAATTCCAATCACAAGAAATTTTGCTAGGATTTTCGATGGGATCAGAACTTTTAAATCCTTAATGAAAGGCAAATTGGTTTTGGTCTGAGTCAAGTATTTGAAGGCAACAGTTATGTACAAAAGAAACGAAATTATGACCAGGTTATTCAGCTCCTTACCTTGGCAGAGATTTATCAAATTTTGATAGTTCCCCAGAGTCCAAAACCATGTTATTTTAAGTGTTGGCGGTTTGTACTTTCGAGCCTGAGATGCAGTCCCTCACACTCAGCAGCAGTCAACATCAGGGTTATTCAATGGAGTAAAAGAACACAGCATGAACAAGATGCTTTGAGACTTGAACCAATAAAGCCTGGTTTTACTTTGTATGTATGGTTCATAAATATTAGTGTAGTAAGGAGCTTGGGCACGTACCAGATTTTTCTCCTATATTGGGATCCTTAATGGCCAATGAACTTGAGGTCAGGCTGTTCTTGCTCCTGGGAGGGCACTGACCGTGCATCTCCATGCAGCTGCCTATGGTATTTAAACTTGCGTCACTTCATTTATCCTTGAGAACTTTCAAGTTCTGTCCTACTGAGCTGAAATTGTTCCGTGAGTTAGAAATACACACATGCATGCACATGCACAGACACATGATAAACATGATCCCGTAAGCCTACTGAATATGGAAAGCAGGGTAACAAAACAGAACAGTATGGGGAGAGGAAATATTATATCTGAGAAGTTCTGGGCTTGTTTTATTTTTGGTATTGGGCAGGAGAAAATCTAAATGTGTTTCAGATTGGCTCATCATTCTATTACCATGATTTCATACACTCAGTGTCTGCCCTGGGCAGGACTGACCACCTAACACAATGACATCTCCCCTCTGATCCACATTGTGACTGTACCCCACTTGACAAAGGCTTACATGGATTTTCTTGTCCCAATGAAATTGGTCGCTGAACAGCGTGTTCCCCAGCATGTGTACAGATTTCTGGATTCTGTCTTCAGTGTTTTCTTATTATTGACATTGCCATTGCTTTCATTTTAATTTTCGTTTGGGAAAATGCCACACAAGATGGTCTCAGGAACTGCCCTGAAAGTCAGTAGGAAAAACGCTTCTCCTGGGTTACATTAAAGAGGAGAACACACACATCCAGTTCTGTGTGGCTTAACATCAAAGACCTGGGAAATCATCAAAAACCTTTTCCAGCCTCTTTAGCCCCAGGGACACTTCCTGGGCTGCTTGTGAGCTTTGGCAGAAGTTGTTAGCATTGCCCTGAATGGTCTTCCTCGTACTTGCCAAATTCTTTGGAGTTCAGTAATATAATATCACTGTTGGCTATATGTAAAATTGCTTGCTGTCATTTCAGGGCTAAAGTTACAGGAAGCAAGGACTATAACACTCCTACAACAGAGTAACTCCTGCTGTTTTCAGGTTTGTTGTTTCTGAATGTTTTGAGTGGGTGTATTTTTTTGCCTTAGATCTGCTTAGCTCGGGAAAAAAAACAATAAAACAATTTAAACATGATTCACAAAATCTATAATTCCATAATCTCCTGATATCCTATTTAAGATAGTGTTCTGCTGTAGGTACAGAAAGGGTTCAGGGGTCAGATGTGATAGCAGCTGTAACTGAAACCAATAAAAGGAGGATGAAGGATTTATTCACTGATAAGTCACTTTCCTTCAAAATGAAATTATCCAAAAGCTTTATCTGTTGGAACAAGGAACGGATTTCATAGATGAAAGATTAATAAATGTTTTCTGATACTGCTTACAGGTTTATGTCTCAGTATTTTTGCCACAAGTTTATTAAAATCTACTTGTGGATCACTACTCAGAATTCCGTGATGCTCTGTAAGATTCGACAAGTAAACTGATGCAAGTGACATTGTAATTTACTAGTTGTCCTATGATTTTCATCTGGTTTTAACCATTTCATCTGACTTAATACCTAAAATAACAAATATTACTTCTTCCATTCTTATGCAAGAGTGCATGAAGAGGTTAAGCTTTATCTTGTACCCAGAATTTTCCCCAAACTGATAATAACCAGATGAACATATAGGCATTGACAGAAATGCCAATTTCAATGATTTGAAGGCACTGTCATGTGTGGTTTGTTGGTTTGTTTGTTTGTTTTCCTTCATTGTTGCATTTGTTACAGCTTTCAGCACCACACTGTACTTTGTGTAGTTACCAAAGTAGACATGTGCCTGGTAACCCCCTCTGTGCTCCCTCAGGAGGATGTACTGTGCAAGTAAAGGAACTGGGAGCTGAGCTGTGGGATCTGAGAAGCAGAAAACATGAAGAAATAAGTGGTGTTTTGGGTGCTGAGAGATGAGTTTAGATCACAAATCAATGACCACTTTATGACACCATTGATGTAGTTAGAACTGTTAGAATTGTTCAAGTTAAGTGGGACAGAATGGTCCCTTTTTTAGTCCACAAGTCGTTAATGCCATATGTGGATCATTTGTTCTGATGAGTTGACCTTCTCTGACTTCTTTTTTATATTGTTTTATTTTATGTGCCATGCGTAATGCCATCTATAGTAGTATATTTTTGTCTTTTCCCCACTGCCCCCATTGATTCAGTATACTAGTGTTTGCATTCATCTGGGGACTGACCTGGACCTACTTCAATCCTCCGTCTATATCTTTGTGACTCCTCTGAAGAACAAGACATCAGCCCTGAGCAGAGATCAGAAACAAAGTATGTGCATGCGTAAGTAATATTTTCAGACTAGCTGAGCTGCAATACAGTTATCCACTGAAACTGAACTAATTGAGGTGTAGGAATTTGCTTGGAAGGTGTTCTGAAGTTATTGCAAAGGAAATAAAGAAAATTCAGGTTCTTGCATCGGGCTGTCTCCTGTGCATAAGAAAGAGGAGATGAGAGGAAGTAAGAAGAATGGACACATCTCTGCTTAAATGAGCAGTGCTAAAATAGGGGGATGACAATGACGTGACCTATAACTCTCTAGTAATGAGAACATCCTTCATGTGCAGTGTGTGTTTCTCTCTGCTGGGCTATCATACAGAATAGAGGAGTGTCGAGGGTTTAGATTGCGGGGTGACAATCAAACCCTGGCAGATGTATTGTTAACCTCCTCTCCCCTCCACTTCCCGCCTTGTCCCTCCCTCTTCCCCCTTCCCGCTCAGGACAGGTGATTGGGAGCGAAAGAAGGACAGAGAGAATAGAGTTGGAAAAATTAAAGATGTTTTACTAATGCTACTAATAGGAATAGAGAAAATGACACGAAATATACAAAACCAATCTTGAAAGTCTCAGCAACTGCAGAGCCAGCACCCAAAGTCCTGGATTAGACTTTGCAGCCAACCGGAGCTGGATTCAGTCTCTCACTAGGCCTCAGTTCGCAGGGACAACCAGCAAGGTCCTCTCCTAATGTCGGCCATAAGCAGAAGGAAAAAGGGAAAAAAGGGACGAGATCCTTATGATCTCCCACTTTTATATGAAGTATTCACGTGAATGGAATGTTATACAGTTGGTCAGTTTCTTGGTCACCAGTTTCTTGTTGCCCCTCTCGTGAGATGTCCATCCGTGCTTATCAATAAGTTTGCATTCCATTGCTAGGTTTACCAAAACATGCATCTGGCTCTCCAGGAAAACGCAGCCGACATGAAGGCCCCAGCTGACAGGCAAATTCACCAAAAGAGAAACTTGTTTTCAACAAAACCAGGACAAGGAGCTGGCTAATGTGCAAAGGGTTAGATTTCTGAAGTGACTGGGCTTCAGGTAAGTACCACAGGATGACAAAGCATGGGTTTAGCAAAGAGCTATTATTTGCTTTCTACATTCCTGCCTAATTTGCTTTGCTGATGTTTGGTCTGCAAGAAGTTTCACATGTAGGCTAGAAATTCTGTTCAAGAATCGTTGGGATGTTGAAACAAGTCTTATTTATCAAAACTTCTGGCAGCTCTTTCCTGTTTGAAGGGAGCTCACGTCATGTTATGCCTACTGGTGAACCCCAATAGGAAAGATCTCATTTGTGTAGCGTTAGGCATCTGTGCTGAATCAGGGATGGAGAAGCCCAATGCACTTACAGTTTTATTTGTGGTAGAGTTGCCAAGGTCCTGTTCAGACTTGAGGTGGGTCACAAAAGGGTCCTTGTGCTTACTTCCCGTTGTTGCTTCAGTGCGTAGTGAAGACATAGGCGCTGTTTTTACAAAGTGACCAGAATTTAAGAGAAGACACAACGTCACAATTAATTGTCCTACTGCAGTGTCACTGTGCTGATTTTCATTTACAACCAAATCAATATTTGGTTAATTTCTTTCATGATTCTTTTTGTTTGTTTGTTTTCTTTGACTTGTTTGCTTGTACGGAAATTTCAGTGCCTCAAAACAAGCCCTTGGGCTATGTGTTAATGAAAACTCAACATTCAGGAGAATGTTTCCAGGCACTGGAACCTCTTACAAGAGTAAACTGAGCCTGCAATACCGAGTGGCTTTGTGCAAACTCCCTGTTGCGATGGGCCCCTGGACAAGTCTCACTGGCAGTCAGGGCTTGGGACTCATCCAGGGCAGTGCTGGTTAGAGATGGCTATATTTCTGCAGAGGAATATCATCTGCATTTTGCTAACAGAGAGAGGCACAGGCTGTGCAGTCCAGAATGTGTGGAGGGGAAGGTGAGAGACACCTGAACTTGCTGACTGACGGTCCATTGGGTTTGCTGTATTTGGCATTGTCTGTGACATGCCATGTATTCCTTATTCTGGGTGCCATATGTGCACCTGAATGGGCAAATCAGATTCTTAAATTTGGAATACGCACACTTCATTAATGATGAAAAAGCAGAGATCAATCAGCGCAGCTAAAGACTTTTTTGCTGACTGGATTTATTACTGAAAAATGTCATTCCTTTGCACGATACTGTTGTCAACTTGCTGCTTGCCTGTATTTGTTGTTGCTGTTATCTGGTGGTGCAGTTTGTACCTGATATTTAGGAGAACTGAACTATTTCAGTCTAGGTTTTAAAATGAAAACTGGCCTTTCCAATAAAAAAAGGGAGAAGACAAGAAATGGCAGGTCCCCACAGAATGACTTCAGTTCCTTCAGGGTTATCTACATTAAGTAGAGCTTGCTCCATAACACTTACAAAACACAGCTGTTAAAATAAATCATCCCTTGGGTTTTTCTTTTGCCCATTATAGAGCATCCAGTTTCTCATTTTGTCTCTTTTCTGTATTTAACTTATGGCTTTCATGCTTGTTACAGTTTTTCTCCATTTATACAGACATTGCCAAATATGTCTAGAGAGACAGTAATTGCATTTTTAATTCATTTCAGTAATGCCACTTATTTTTGGAAACCCTTGTGCAGATACCACACACTGGCTTTTCTCTAAACAGTGGGCCTATTTGTCCTATACATGCATTATGAAGAATAAGACACAGCGCATCATGATTTCAGACGTTAATAGTCAGAGACGTCTATAAATAAAAAGCCCTTGCAAGTAATGTCGACGATGATTGCTTATCCTGCCAAGTAAAAGGCCACACTGTGATGAACACTATTTACAGGACAATAAGATCAGAAGGCAGGTCTTTATTAAAGCCTCAGCTAACACCTCTTGATGCTTTTATCAGACCCTTGATCTTTCTCACTAGGTTTTGATGTAGGCTACAAGAGCTTTCACATGAAAAGGATTTTTGACCTTTACATGCATTAAATAGTAACCACAGAATATTTTATCGTGATTAACTTGACCTATTAACGCATGCCAATTCAAACACTGTAGCTCCCTGCTAACACTTTTATAAGCAGTTTCTTCCCCTTTGTCTACACTATATTAAAAACAATTGACTCTCTTATAAAAACCAGCCCTGAGCCCACTCAGTACCTCACAAACACAACAGAGGTACATTTGAAGAGTGTTGAAGTTGTGTGTCCTGCAGATGTCTAACACCTGTCTAAAATCTAACAAGTCTCTGGACATCAGAGAAAAGTGTTCCTGCTTGTGTTCCTGGCACATGGGGAGAAAGATCTGGAGTAAGTTTATTCTATTTATTCTGTACCGTTAGAATGAGAAACAAATTACAGAGAAGTAATAGGAAGCATCAGTCTTCACTTTTGTCCTAAGTATGAGATATGAGTAGGGGTACTGATACCTACAAGAGAAAGTTTGATAGTAATTTATTCATTTTATAAATCTCTCTAGAGGTGGAACAAAAGCATTCCTTTAACTACCTGTCGAACCACTAGCACCACTTTCTGAAACAGACCCAAACAATGTTCTTTCTAATAAGCACCATCATAGAGAGATATTTCACCTCCAGTGAGTCACTGTAGCAGACACATGAATACATTTTGTGTGCTATTTTCTAAAGCACCGTTCTGCAAATGTTAACTGGGATATGGCACCATTCTTAGCAACTTGTAGGAGTGTAATTGTTAGAAACATCCAACCATGGTAACATGAATTAAGGGTATGAGAAAGGATAATGCATGATTTCAGTATGGTTTAAATCTCTGTTTAGCTTGGACATAGGTCTTGTATGAAGTAAGAGCCAGTAGCAAGGCTCATGGTGGTGGAAATGGTTCTAGAATTTTATTCTCTGCTATGTTGGAGTCCTTTTAAGAATATACTTTCAAACCCATTTCACAGAGTGCTACATATTTAACTGCCAGACATGCATGTCAAGAATGGAGCAAAATGTAGAAAAAAATCTCAAATGAAGAATTAGATAAGCAGACCAGGAAACCTTTGTCTCCTTAGATTCAGTCTTCCATTCATCTGCATCGATCTTGGATGCCTGTTTGTGAAAGCCAGCATAGTGTACGAATATGATTTTCTGTGTCCCCTGATGAAATTCTCTCGGGCCTCTCTGCTTTCCTCAGCGGCATTCAGAGAAACACAAAATTTGAAGGTCCTCAGTGCTGAGCTGGCAACTGGAGAGCGCTGAAATTGAGTTTGTGGCAAGATCCTATCACTTTCTAATTCCATTTAGGTCTGAACTATTGATGCAGCATCTTGAGGTCTTTTTGAACTTCCATTTCTTGATGAAATCAATCAGGAAGTATGATAACAAATAAAAACAGTAATAAGAAATAAGACAACAACCCTGAGTTCACAAAAGGGTAGCATCACTTCTCCATAATATAGAACAGGAGAAAAACTGAAAGTTGATCTTGAGCTTTTTAACAGAGGTTTGAAACAGCACTAGGTTAAAATATTTTGTAGACCAAATTCACAAGTGAGTAAAGGAACCCAGTCCCTGTGTTCTCTGTTGAGCTGTAGCAATGTTTTGCTGTATTTTGACCTGGCTTATTTTCTATTTTGCATGCTAGCTCTCCATATACACTGTTGTAGAGTGTATTAAACCTGCTCTTTTGGTTGCTCACAGGATTCTTCCTATGTGCAGAAAGCCTGAAAGGCAGGTTATGATCAGGTTTGTATCATATGGGAGGACAGGCTTCAGCCTCTGTTGCACTGAGACTTGTCTGCAGGATTTACACTTTGGTTTTTCCACCTTCTAGTGGTCTCTAGTTAATGGACCTTGTGTGTGAAGGAGCTCGATGAATGAGTTTGAAACAGCTTTTTAGTTCACTGCGTTGAAAATCAGCTAAGTCATAGGCACTTGTGTAAGGGCTTGCTAGATGCTGGGGTTTTTGGATATTTTTTTTTTTTAAATATGAATTAAAGTTCTACATTCTAGACATCTCAGGTACTAATTAAATTTTACTGTTGCTTGATGAGCTCCATACTTTTGTACCATGAGCATTCTTCTCATTATGTGTCAAAACATAAACCATTAATCTTTCCAGCACAAATGTATTCATTAGTAAGAAAAAGAAGTATCATAGGATATCTGGGAAGCACAGACTCCCTTTCATCTTAAACTAAGTAGGTGTTGCCTAAAAATTGTAAAGTATCTCAACTGTCTTGTCACTGCTACCACTGCCTTTTGACAGAGGATAGTGCTAGGAGAGAGGTGAACAAGGGTGTCATTCCTCTGCTTTCCATCTTGTCAATCATTTAATAATAAATAGAATGATCAAATGAGGGATGATTTGATGGTAACCAGGTGAAGAACAAGTAATAAACCCTTGAGAAAGTCATCATGAGGAACTTAGGATTTGTAAGTACTTTGTCCAGTGTGAAGGGTGAATCAATGTTAATACAAATCCTGGCACTGAATAGTGGATACCATGACATCATTTTGTACAGACAGGCTCTCTAAGAGAAACTCATCGAATTATGGCAATCTGCCTGGGCTTAATATTGAGATAATTCAGTGTATCTGTAGAAGCTCACCTTCCCAACCAAGCCAGGTCCCACTGGGAGGAGAAAAGACTTTTCCTTAGCTATATTATCTTCTCTCCTAAAATAATTATATTTTTTTGTCTTTTGTGTGACTTACTGATTTAGCTTTGTTGAGTACGTTTTACTTTCAGCAACCTAAGAGCTCACATACACAGATAATTTACGAGGAAATAAGACAGACCTGGAAAAACATCCGCAAAACTCCTTCCTTCAATTATTTTATTTTTTAGTAAGTTGTTCATAACAACTTTGGCACACTTCAGCCAAGAATTTTAAGCATTAAAAACATGCTGTATTTTGGAGAATATTGTTGATGTTCACCGATATAATTTGACATATCAAAGGGTACTGTAAAGTTTGCTTCACATCAAGAGCGTATTTTCTTCTAGCAGACTGCTTTTGAAATGCTGCGCTAGTTGTGAGTGTGGGAGAGCTTTCCAACAGGAATAAAAATAAAAAGATAAACCTGAAATGATTTGACCTAAAAAAGAAACACCTGCCCTGCTTTGATTCTGCTGCTTCCATCTCTTGGTAGGACATTCAGGTACAGAGCAAAGAGTTACAGAGTGCCACCTGCCCTTGGACCCCGAATTGTGGGGGTGCAATCTCCCACCTTGGAACTCATGATTAACTTACCAATAAACCTCTTTTAAACTGAGGATATAAGACACGCATGTGATCCTTTCTTCCCTTTTTTTTTCAGTTTAAAAAACCCCATCCGTATGAGAATACATGTTTAGTCGTTAATTAGATATTCTGTAACTAATATTGTTACAAGCTAGTAAATGTAGATATAAAAGGCAGTGGTTCTGATAATGACATATCAGCGACCAGCGAAAATATAGGGGATTTTTAATGTACAAGGGACATGGAGTTGCAGTGAAAAACAACTTAGTTTCCAAGCTGTCTCATTTAATGAGTGGAGATCTCAACGTCTCCCTTTGGTTGAGAGTGCACCGGCTCTGGTGACAACCACACAGGTGCAAAAACGGCCAGAGTGGCTTCATTTAAAAATACCAATAAATATTAACAGAAAATGTATACGTTATTCACTCAGCACTATTTATTACCCAGTTCTTCCCAGGAGGCAGAGCCCTGAAAGTTTTGGCAGATATGTAAGTCTCTTGGTCTTTCTGCGTGTCTTAAAGAAATATTATGGGTTGTTTTGTTGTTGTTGGGGTTTTTTGGTGTTTGTTTTGTTTTCCTGTTACACACTGCGGGATATTGATAAAAGAAGTCATTAAACATCTCACAGATTTCTGTAAGCTGAAAATGAAAATGTTTCATTTAGGCCATCACAAAGTGTTTAATTTTAGTTTCAAACCTTCTCCTTCTTATTTCATTCTCTCTCAAGAATGTTCATGTCCAATTAATTATCCTTCCAGGTCTTGAAAATGTAAAATTAGGAAGGTTTACCAGTTTAAACGTCCGTTTGCCTGAAGAAAAAATTTTAAAGTAATGAAATTTATCAAAGAAGCTGAGATCTGCAAACTTCTCAGTTCCAATAAATTGACACTTTATTTCAGTACAAAAACCTTAAACAGCTTTTAACCAAGTCTCATACTGTTTCTTACATGCACTGAATTCAGCTGGTATGACTTTTAGGTTGAAATGAGGTTGAAATTGAAGGGAAAAAATTGTACATTTTAGGACCTAAGGGCTACTGTGTTTTCACAGGTACTTTACGCCCCGTGCCCCTTTTCAGATTTGTGCTTTATTACGTTAGTGTGTTTGAAGGCCCAACCTTTTTTTAGCAATACCTGTTCATTGGAGCACAGCAGCAACGCAACTAAGCTTCTGAAAGAGCTACAATTTAGTAGCTAGAATCAGCACTAAAAAAAAGAAAGCATTCCTTGGATTTGTTGGCGCTTTCCTGTGCCTAAATGATATTGACTGTTGTTCTTATTGAAGGGGAAACAAGTATGTGCTCGGAGCTGCTCAGACAACTATTCATCATTCGCTCAAGCAACAGAAAGAATCCCCCTGCCAGAATGCAAAATCCAGCAGCAGCTACAGCTGCAGAAAATCAGAAGCCGTTATTAGAAAACTCACAGGCTAATCAGAACCCAATTTCCAAGCATGATGCACTTCTTCAGAAACATTGCTTTAGGACATAAGTCAATTCTCAGAACAACATAGTCTGTGACTTAATTCAAGCATTTAGGGGAAAATGAGGGTCTTTAAAATATACATTTTGTTCTTTATTGCTTTCTAGTGAAGCTTCACTGGAGTACTGTAGTGAATAATGATAACATTCATCCTTAAAATCTGATGCTGGCTCAGTCATTATGGCAAAATAGGATGAGGAACCCTGCTGTGAAAGGGGATGAGATGCTATTAATAAACATCATTTTCTTATAAGGTAATAGTGAATATTGTTTCTTAGTAAACCCACTATTAATATCTATAAAGGTAAATTACTATTGCTTTGTTGAAAATCATGTTGGTTCATAACCACTGACTTAAATCTGACTGCTGGTACAAAACAATAGGTTTAAACCTCTGTCACTGAATTTGTTGCCCTAATTGAAGTCAATTGGAAAAAACGACTCTAAGAAATAAAAATAGGCACAGACAGGCAGATCAAGGCTCAGAGAATCACAGTAGGCTCTCAGGGTGCAGAGAAGACAGAAATCACACTAAACTATGTTCTGGCCATACCTTGATTTACATCCTCTTGGCAGCATATGGAATATGCTTGCTTTTATCTTAGCCTAGCGTGTGTATATTTACCTCCAAGTATAGACAAATACAGCCAAGATAAATAAACACCACTCTCGGACAAGTGTGTTCTACCTTGACCATGAAAAGCAGAGTAACTAGCTTAATATTGGTACCTGTTTTAAGGAGTACACTTTTTGTCATGAAGGCATTGACACCATTTTCATAGTCTTCTATTATTTGAATTTTCTAATGAGAAACACTGTTTCTACAAGATACTGCCAAAATTAAAACAATAAATGAAAGTAACTATTAAACTATCTCACTCTTAACTGGATTTGAAAACACTGTAAGATACTTGTCATTGCTAGTTTTCATATATTATTAAAAGCTTCATATTCTTATTATAATGACTATAGGAAATGTAGAACCTAATCTGAATTCAATAAAACCAGGAGAAACAAAAGCTTTATCAAGAAAAATGAAAGCACTGCTTGGAAACAAAAGCTAATTAAAAAATTCTTAAAAATGCCCTAGAGAGAGACAAATGTAGAGATAGTAGTCACAGTCTGTTTAACATTGGCAAGTATTTCTGACATGACAGCACATTCAAACCAACCTTTGCCTGTACAATCCAGCATCTGGCATGGTTATAATGATTAGATTTCATAACGTTTATTAGAAATCTTACGCCTATTAAGCTACATATAAAAGCGTGTCATCTTGAAGTATTGCTGTTATTTCTATTTATTGATAAATATCTTGCAAATTCTTTATTGGTTTCATGTGTTTAATCTCATATTCATTTGTGATAGTATTTAAGTGCTACAACATTAATGCTGTTTACTTCTGGAAAGAAACACAGGAAAATTTTTGTTCCCCCTTGAAAAAATAGTTGGCAACAACTGGGTTAATGTGAACGGTTAGTAGTGCTAAAACTAAAAGAGAAATGGTTTTTAATCAAATTTTAGGACTTCTCTAATAGTTTCTGCTTTGGTATTTCCTTATTCACTTGTCAAAGAATGGTATCTTGTTCCATCTTTTTTCTAGAAAATATACAGAATCACCCTATAAGACTATGTAAAATGTATTAACATGATACCTTATGGCTTACTAGCTCCATGATTTTATATCCAAATGTGCAATGAAAGCATTATTACATTTTTCCATCTCCAGGCTCCATCATTGGGTGTGTAGATGTAACATAGTGCCATAGTTTTTTTTCCCTAACAAAACATGTTTTTCTTTGCCAAGTACCACCCACAAGTTATCTGAAGCCACCAGAGCAAAAAATAGAGTCAGTGCAGTTATTCTCATTCTCCTACAGAAAAATAGGCCCTTTTTAGAAAATGAATTAACATATTTGATAGCTTATGTGGGGTCTCCCCCACAGTAATATAACATAAAATATAACTTCATATGTCATATCAGTGTAACACTAGCAAGGCAAGCACTTTAAAGTCAGACAACTTTTCTACCCGGTGAAGCTGGGGCCCCAAGTGCACCAATAAACTTAATGGTCTTAACCAGCCTCACCTGGGTTCCCAACGGCCACCTGAGCTTAATTTGTCTCAGCTGGGGCTGCTGGTTCTTGCTTGAACTGAGACAACTTCCCCCAACAAAGAAGGTGGGTTGCACATGAGCTGAGCACACCACAGGGAGATACAAAAGGTAATTTTATGTGCTTTTTCTCTTCCCTTTCTCAAAAATGCATTAATAGTTAAGCTGGTGGCCTTTTTACAATGACAAGCTGGGAAACCACACTTTTTGTTTGCATACCTTGAAAATATGTAACACTAATTATTCTACTGCTAGTACCCATTTTTGGATGTTAGGAGACAAAGTTTCCTTCCCTCACCATGTGTCTGATTGCAATCCCAGAATCTGACTGTTCAGTTCTGAAAAATGCTGGTTTTCTATGAAGTAAACTTACTGTCTGTTTACATGGCTAGGTGGATGAATCTTTACCCATCCACCTATTTCTATATGTATTTGTATTTTTACATATAGAAGAGCTTGTTCTCAAGTAACTGTACAAAATAAATATCTTTATTTTTGTTAGATGTTAGAAATCTTGTGAAGAAGTTGCATCTGACTTGAGCATTACAGTTCTCTTTGAGATTAATGCTGATAAACATATATATAATAATAAATTTATCTTGGCTTTTTCTTTATTGTTAATTTTAAAAAATCCCATAAAATCTGTTATTGGTAATTTGCTATGATATTTGATGTATTTTCAAGATTTCTATGAGTTAAAAGTGTTGCATTAATACAACCTGGTTAGTGATGGAAGTAAAAAACACCGGTTATTTCAGACCTTTAAAACTTCAGTGCTTTGATAGCCTTGATATAGCACACTATCTCCTCTTGGTGATAAGGAAAAGACTTATCTGTTCAGACCATCAAAGTTTCTTCTGAGGGTAATGTAGATTTAGTTTTATTTTTAACTTACTTTGTGTTGAAGTGGTTAAAAAAAGTAGAGCAAAATGCAGGGTTTTGAATTCAGAACCAGGTATAATGCAGCAAAGAAGGAAAATGGCAAAACTACAATTACTGTGAAGAACTTAGCTATAACCACAGGTTCTGGAGTCTTACCCATAAAGCCAAAGCTGGAAAAGGAACAACTTTATACTTTTAATGTTAGAGACCTGATTTGAAATCCTTTATTTAATCTGTATTTCCTGTATGTAAGGAAACAGCTCAGCTATCAAAGCATTGTTCTAGTACAATAGTGCTGTCGATAGCTGTCTATGCATCCTTCACATCACTTGGCAATGACATGTGCAGATGTTGCCGCTACCCAGCCTGGCACAGCTCCTGTTCTCAGTCATTTTGCTGTATTTCTACAGCAATGGAACTGTTGATGTCCGTGGGACAAGCACTGCTGTGTGTGCCTGCACGGCTTGAGTGTTGGCTGGTGTAATACTGTGTGTATTGTACTCCTTGTTTAGAAAGAAATCCTCTGTGCTTTTTCCAGTCCCTCTCCTTTTTAATGAGAGAGGATGAAATTCACTCCCAAACTTCACTTTTCAC
The DNA here is from genome assembly GCF_037038585.1 of Patagioenas fasciata. Classification (NCBI taxonomy): domain Eukaryota; kingdom Metazoa; phylum Chordata; class Aves; order Columbiformes; family Columbidae; genus Patagioenas; species Patagioenas fasciata. The sequence goes on along the minus strand of NC_092523.1, from coordinate 77,769,287 downwards.
GGGTTTTGTGTGTTAAATTCACCTTTGGCTACCAAGCTTAGGATTTTACACTGAACATCATGTCCACATTGCCAGCAGCTGAAGCTGGGTGCAAGAAGCAGGGAGCTTTGTTCCCAGACTGGAACCTTTCCTCTTTGTAGTACTCAAGTGCAAGGGGAAAAGCAATAACAGGTCACGCATCCAAACCAGATTGTCGTCTTTATTCTCAGAGCGACATGACCGCCTATACATAATAAAAATAAAATAGTAATATTAATAAATCCAGTTAGCTTTTTTCATGTTTTATCAAGCATAACAATAAACCTCTTTGTACGTTTAAGAGAATACACGCAGCACCACAAATGTCATATTGTCATTCTGCGAAGGAATTCCTTTGTGGTCTCAAATAAGAAGAGACTGAGAACAGACTTTCTCCTTCAACGTATAACAGTGGAAGGAAAATCCCCACCAGTATAGTGGTGAGCAGGTTGTTCCGAAGTTTGCTTTGGAGTCACACGCAAATCAGATGTGTTCTCTGATACCTGTTCTTGTATAAACCAAGCGCTTCCTTTCTGTGTTGTGTAGAAATGTGGCTGTAAATTAACAGTACCTTTAAGCACATATTTCTGCTAAGGAATGTACCTTTCACGATCATTCATAGTCTAACCGGGCAGGCTATTCTGGATAACACCCATGGGCAAAACCTGGGTAATAACTATGGGCAAATCACTGCACTGCTGTTCTGGATTTGTCTGCATTGTTCTTTCCAAGATTTTTCTGTGCTGGAAGCCTTCTAGAGTAAACTTCGTGCCATGCATTGACAAGTGATTGCAATTGCACTTCCAAGTACTAATACTGGGGCCATAAGCAATATCTATTTATCCACAGCAGTTATTGGTTTCGTGAATATCACAAACAAACAAACCCAACAGCTGGATCCCTCCTAACTTCTATACATATTAAAAAAAAAAAAAAAGAGGGAAATTCTGCAGAAAGTAGATCCTTACCTCTCCCTTCCCACTTCCCAAACTTGTTTCTGTGACTAACAGTCATTAAAATGTCATAGTTCCTCTGCAGGTAGAATAGTGTTGTAACAGTCATAAAGCAGGGAAAAATATATGTTGAAAGGCAGTGGATGAATTTAAGTGCTGGCAAGAAGCTGGATCTTGTCAATGTTTAAAATAATCTACCATGACTTGGCAAGCTACCACTGTCATTCATATTCTCTACTTCAGTTTCTTGTAAAACCAAACAGCAAAAAACAGTTCAGGCAGAATCAGCCTTATGCAGAGGACGTGATTGTGTCCCCCCATCATTAGTAATTATTGGAAGAAAATAAAAAGTAAGCATTTTTTTGTGTGTAAGTCCCAGGATTTCTTATAGGCCCAACCACATTTTGCTGATCTTAGAGATTACAATCCCAAATGAGACAGCAAGCACCTGAAGGGAAAGGTGGGGGTCCCATGGCAAGGGTTAAGTCCCTATAAGGGAAAGGGTGGGAGTCCGTATAAGGTTGAGTCGTTTGACAACCTAGTGATCAAAGAGCTACTTGACCTCAGCAAAAATAACCAAACTGATTTATGTTGGCAGCCAAGAAACACCTGATAATATGTAGCTCTTATTTACATTACTGGTAGTGTTTTTGTGAGATACTTGACAAGAAATACAGTAGTTTCATTTGGGCATCATCTGTTTGTGTTCTAGGAGCGGCTCTGGCAAGTAACTTTGGTGTGGATGACATGGTTGCAGTCTGGAAAAGGGAGGTAGGAGTTTACGCTTAGTTTTTAAAGGACATGGATTGCTGCTTTTAGAAGCTGAATGTGATTCGATATGCAATGGGATACGTTTTAAGCATAGTAGTCCTGTTTATATATTAAAACTTCACATGTTTTATTATATTTATGCTTAAACTACTTGATGTGTTGAAGCTTTTACCTCCAGTATTTATCACTAATTTTAAACATGTTAATTTAATGTTAAAATATCAGAAATATTAACCATTAATATCAATCTATTACATTTTTAACCTTTTTGAAGGGTAACCTGTGATATTTTGCAAATAGTTCTATGTACCAAACATTTGCTAGAACATACACAGATTAAATTTATAAAGCAAGACACTCATTTGTAGGAAGAAACAGCAAATGAAAATCCTTTATTAAAGATGCTTCTGTAGATACTTCACAGGAGGGGAAGAAAAAGTGTAAAAGATAAAAGCAGAGAGATTAATTCCACAGATTGGTAGTGAAATGATAACCCTGTATTTTCTGTGTGGAGTTGCCCAGGGAGTTAATGCTACATTTCTCCATGTTCCTAATGACATTAGCTCTTAATGAATCAAGAAGCCAGATACTAGACTGTGCAATAGCTCTATCAAGGCTGAGATTTTCACAATAAGAATGTTTGATTATATTTGTGAAATAATTTATTCATCAAACAGTGCTATTAAATGTAGGATGCCTTTACAGCACTGCTTCTGCTGTTGTTTTCACATCCGATTTTGCTGACAATAAATCATTTTGAAGCAATTCATTTTTTACACATTGAGAGATAGACAGCAGATCTTGGACTCAGCAGGTGACACATTAAATTCAGAGACATGTCAGTCACATTTAAAGCATATGGCTAACTCCTACAGCAGATCACTCCAGCGGAAAAAAACACTTTCTATCCAATTCTTTATCCATGTCAAGCTGAAATAGAATTTTCTTTTTCTTCACCTAGATAAAGAACTCCTTATGAATATTCTATGTTTTGTCACATAGTAGGAATAAGAGACTAACCATTATCCATATATAAGGTACAGAGTTCATACCTTGAAAGGCCAGTCTAGAACTTTTGATCAATACATCCTTAATTATACAGTATTTGTGTTTCTGAACTGGAAAAATACATTGGACAAACAAAAATCCAGAATATTATTTCTTATTACAATGAAGTGATGCTTCAGACTTCCCCCCCATTGGCATCCAGCTTTGGTTATAAACTGGAATGTAGGGAAGAGGCTTCTGAAACCTTCAGGCTTCAATCTGAGAAAATGCAGGCAGGCTTGAACTGCCCTGGAGCTCTGATCTCCCACGGATCATAACAGTCATTGCTGAACAAGATAGACACCTCCATTGCTGTTCCTCAGGGCTGGATTTGTTTGTAGGAATTTGTTTGTTTTTATAAACCATGCATAAATAAGACTGTTTAATGAAGAAGGAAAATTGCATCAAAGATGAGCTTTCACTGGTAAGCTATGTTTGCACTTCTTAGCAGGTAAGAAAGCTGCATCTTTATCCTAACACATTTAAGGCACTACTCCTGCACTGTGGTGTGCAAGCCTGACTTATTCAGAGCGTTCAGTACCTTTTTGTCTTATGCAGTCAAACTTAGGCACTGGCATGCGCTTGCACTGGATTTTAGATTTGAACTGTCCAGAACAGTTAACGTTCTGAGGTAATTTTGCACCTTGGCCTGCAAGGGATGACAAGTAATGTCTGCAGCAATTGCATATGCTGCCTCTAAGTGTCTGCTGTCTCTGTTATTTAGCATTAAAAGTTTGGGCT